>NW_006399813.1:9433482-9512050 GCF_000299155.1 Elephantulus edwardii
GGATTGTTATACTCATTCTACAATAATGGTGTTATACAATATTTATCCCTGTGGGGACTAAGTTAGTTCACTCAGCATAATGCACTCCAGTCCTTCCCAAGTTAGGTAATAATTAATAAAGAACTATCTCCTCCTATGCCTGTAGGATTCAACTTGATGGAACACAACAAGGAAAAAAAACAACCCCAATCCTATAGTGTCCATATGTAAGGTCATATAAATTGATGGGTAAAGGGAGGGGTAGGTAAAAGAAATGAGAACGATCCAGTGTAAAAAATAATGTATATGAACTTTGTAAGTAAACCAGTATAAAATAAAACTTTTATTTTTAAAAAAAATTCTTCCCTAGTCGTTGACTTTGACCATGTAGTTGGATGGGAATACGTGAATAAGGCATGTTAGGCTATCTCTGATGGGATTAACTAGTCTCATCAATAAATTGAGCACATTCAGTAGCAAATATTGAGTATCTCACCATCAGCAAAGATGAAGCAAGAGAATGCAGGCGGCCCTTTGGGACCTGAGATTCTTGTGCAATCCAGACCTGCAGGAGAGTAGTAGCAGAGGCCAAAGCAGAGAACCAGAGACCCAACATGAGATGGAGTTGGACCACAGAACCAGAGCTAACAGCATTTGCCCAAGTTTGTTGAATGACCACAGGGGCCAGAGAACAGCCATGATTGGTTACTAAGAGCCTTGTAATGCTGGCGTAAAAGCCATAAGAGTCAAGGCTAAGATGCCTGCAAGCACATTTCAGAAGCTGTCCTGACTGATTGATTGTATCTTGCCACCAAATTGAATTCTAGGCTTTTGACTACTCTAATATGGTTTTGTGTGGTCTGTGAGTTATCACAATGGGTTTCAGACCCAATAGAGCAGTAGTAACATTGGTGTTGGGATGAGCAGAAAGAGGGCAGGAGTGTGGGAGACATATCTGATCTCAAGAGAATTGGTTTTCTGTTGTGTGTGTTGTTGATGGAGACAGTTTCCCCTTTGTGGAGCTGGTGGAGATCAGACATGACTGTCCCCACACCACCCTTGTTCTTTTTAAAGGAGGTGAGGAGGTTGGGGGGAATAAAGAAAGAAAAATATTCCATGCCAGGAGAACAGCGTGTGTGAAAACACCGAGGAAAGAAAAGAGAAATCGCACCTGTGCAATTACTCCTTAGCTTTGCTGGTTGAACACAATGCATTAGAGTATTCAAAAGGAATCTTATGAATGGATTTGCTCAGCTTAATTTACTATATCAAAATCTGAGGTAGGAGTATGGCAGAGCAAGATGGGCGTTTTGATGTGGATTAGAGAGATCTGGAAGCCATTTAAAAACACACAACACAACAGATGTTATCTTTTGAAGACAGAGCTTGGTTGAATAAAGCAGTAGCCTTTGGGAAGAGGGGTTGGGGAGACTATCACGGACTGTTTGGGGCATGGTGCTCATCGTCTTCATAGTATGAGTATTCCAAGGTGACAAAGTACAAAAATATGACATGAAGGAGCCTTCTTTGTGAATTCAGTTATGAGACGTCAACCAAGGCAAGTTCCCCCCACCCACCCCGGCAAACTTTTTCCTTGATCATAACTTTCTCCCTACTGACTTGCAGGTAGCAAGCTCCCTTAGCATAACAAGCCAACTTCATGCTTTTATGCAACTGTGCAGGACAAGGAAATAGGAGAGAAACCCTTCAGTATACAAATAACTTTGCATTTTCCTGAGAAATTATGGATTACAAACTGTTTAACATTAATATAAGGAGAGTTTGGTTATCTTTGATTTATTGTGGGGGTTTTGTTTGCTTAGTTTGTGTGTATGTGTGAGTGTCTGTGTGTGTGGTGGTGTGTTATAGTTTTTTTTTAAGAGAAGACCTTTAGTGTTTTTTTTAATTGACATATTTTTAACAGTTTTATTCAGTCACTCATACATGTTTCGCTTCATAACAATTATCACCATTGTATAATGCCGTTATTGACAATGTTTGATAGAAACCTCACTGTTCTCTTCCTTTCCCTTCACCTTTCCCATCCATTCACTAATTTCCCCCTCTCCCGCTGCCCCCTGCTCCCCGGTCAAGCCTCCACAAGTAATTGCAGCAGATACCATGTATCTTATAGTTTAGAGGTAAGGAGTTGCATTGTCCGTGACCTTTGGGTTTTTTAAATACAGAGGACCAAAGATGCAGAGATAGCAAAAGACCTCTGCAGTGTCATTTAGTGGCAGTGCAACAGCATCCCTGGTCTGCCAGTTCTTACTCCAGCACGCTGTCCCACCGTGGGAGCGCTAGAAGCAACGGGCTCTTAAACTCAAACTGGCATTTCTGGTGACATAGACCACAAGGTGTTGCACTGTTGGCATTTCTCTGGTCGTTTGAATCTTCCAGTGGTTTTGAAGGAGAAAGGTGGACAATCTCTTGTGCGATTACAGCCTCCTAAAACCAACTGGAAGGTCTGCTATGAGTCAGTTCTGACTTGACCATGAGTTTTCATAATTTCTTCAATTGTAAAAAAAGGAGGGACAGACCTGAGTAAGCTCCTCTCCCTGCAGTCAAATGTCCTTGAAGAGGCTAGCAAGGACTTTCCTTAGCAAAGAGAAAGAAACACCCCTAACAGTACTTCAGAGTGGTTGATAAGCACTTGCTCTCCTATTCTTGGTCTTCCCCCCAACCCCCTTTTTATTCCTTGCATTGCTATGGAGTTGAAACTGGCTGAATCAGCACTGAATCATTTAGCAGGAAATGATGAAAACTGTCATTTTCCTCTGTCTGCACAGTAGCACACTGCAGAGAGCGCTATGGATGACGGAGGGGCCGTCTGACAATGCCTCGGGCTTCAGATTGGATTGTGGGTGGGAAGAGCCCACAGCCTAATCAGCAATCCTTCCCCTGGGTGGGCTGGAGTGTGGATGTGAGGGTGTCCCTGCAGCAAGGACACTCCTTGATATAGACCCAAGGAAAGAGCCCCAGTGAAGGGAGGAGGTAAAAAGACAACCTGCAAGTCCACTGGGAAATTTTGCACCAGAAAATGAGGCATCTTGAAGGATGGAGTAACCCAGAATGCTTTAGGTGCTCAGAGTAGTTGTGAGAGAGAGTGCCAGCCAAAGAGTTTGCTTGACAGATAGAGGTTTGCCTTGGCTTCTAACAAGTAATATATAACTTTGCTAGGTGGGGACAGTGGTAGTTCAATGGTAGAATTCCTGTCGCCCATCTAGGAGTCTTGGGTTTGATTGCTAGGCAGCTGTATTATGGTCTGTTCTGCATAGATCACCATGACTTGAAATCCTACTCAGTGCAACAAACAACAAATTGTGCTGAAATACTGTTGTTGTTATTGTTGTTGTTATGTGCCATCAAGTCACCTTTGGCTCATACATGAGCTCTGAAACCTGCTCTATCCTGAGCCAACCTCATTGTCTCTGACAGAGCTAATCCCATTTTTCCAGTTACTGAGTCAATCCATCCCATCCTCAGTCTACCTCTCCTGGCTGTCCCTCCACCCTTTCAAGAATGATGTCCCCTTCCAAGGACTGGTCCCTCCTGGCCATGTGCCCTAAGTATGTTAGATGGAGCTTCAAAATCCTTGCCTCCAGGGAACAGCCTGGTTTCACCCTCTCCAGGACAGACCTGTTTGTTCTCCTGGGAGTCTGCGGTATGTTCAACACTCTCCTCCAGCACCATAATTCAAAGACATCAATCCTTCTTCTATCATCTTTAGTATTGCCCAGCTCTTGGATGTACCTGACTTAATTCACGTGGTGGATGTGAGGCAGTATTTAGCATCAACTTGATTTAAGTGCACCTAGGATTCATCACTAAACAGAGCCCCTTTGTAATGTTTTGCATGTTACTTTACCCTTTGGGCCTCAGTTTCTTCTTTTACAAAGTAGAAATGTTAATGTGACAGCTGCAGTGTTACTGGGTTGAATAATGACATAATGAATGTGATGGTACTTTGTAGAGTGCACACCATTATATTATTCAGGGTCTGGAGTCTCTGGGGCACTCCAGAGCCCTTATATAACCAAGCCAACACACAACTCTCTTTCCAACCCATCTCCATCCCCAGCTTAATGGCTTTAATGCAACTATAGACATAACCACTGACCTATGTGCTCCAATTGGGGAGGGGGTTTAATGGAAATGAGACAGACTCGAAGGTCCAGGATTGATTCTGCTAAGCTAAGAGCCTCTGAGGCTATGGCTGTGCAGCAGTGAGCAACACTGTCAGCCAACCACATGCTCGAAATGTCCAGATTGTTCTCCACATCTACATGACAATTTAGAACTAACATTCCAAGAGGGAGGGCGGAGAGAGCAATGGAAAGAATGCATGGTCTTTCTCTCTCTCTCTCTCTCTCTCTCCCTCATTTTCTAATTGAGCAAGTAAAGCATTAGGAGGGAATCATGTAAGAAGAAGTGGTGTGGTACTAGGGCTCATGAAAGGACAGTGAAAATATCGAATCCTTAATGGGCAGCCTTCTTACAATTGAAAGAGTCTGCTGGGGTAGAAGCTACATTCACTCACAATTATCATCCCGGGGAGGTTGTGGCTACCCAATTTTTCTGTCTCATTCATTATTTAACACATATTTACCCAATTTTTACTTTATTAAAATGTTTTTAACAGATCACTTAGTCTGCTATGCACGGAGGGAACTTTGGAAAACAGAAGCAGGAGCAAAGACCAGCCAGGTGGCTACTTCAGATGAAATCTAATGACGACGTCAGGGCAGTGACAGATGAAATAGAACGGAAGCAAATGTTTCTGAGAAGCTCGAGCATGAGTTGTCAATGGTTCAGTTTCAACATATAGTAGTTATTTTGGGGAAGAAAATCCAGCAAAGGGAAGAGTAACTGTTAGCAATGGGTTCAAATTGTGTCAGAAATGATGACGTTGGCACAGAATAGGTTCAGATCTGTTGTTCATAAGGTCAGTATGAATTACACTCAACTCAAGGGCACCTAACAAGTGAGCAAGGTGGAAGGAACATCAACAGAGTGTGGGGCAAGGAGAGGGAGGTGGTTCTAAGTCCTTCCTGTGGCGGCTCCGCCCTCCAGTGCAGACACTCAGCACTTTGCACTCACTCCCCCTTCTTGATTTCACAGGCTGGCACCTCCAGGAACTTGGACTTCTGCCTGCCTCTGGAAAGGGGCCCCAGGCTGTTGAGAGTAACAAATTATCTGCTCATCACTGTTGACACTCTTACCATTCTACTTTACTATTTCTGGTTATTATTTTCTCTGACTTTTGGACAGATGACCTCAGCCTTTTATCTAGATGCTCATACTCCATTTTTACTTCACCGCTTCCTCCTCCTTCTCTGCTTTTCCTCTGACTGGGCTGCCCAGTCACAACAACCCACACGATGTGGATGTGTCTTTATCCCGTTCATCTGGTTTATCTGCTGATGGTCCTCAAGCCTCGGCTGTTTCTCTGTTGTTATTTGTAACTTATCTGGTTCCAAACCTGACATTATATCTTGCTGTGTTATACAATTGTCAGGCTATTGTTTATTCAGCACAAGTATATTATTCTGCGTCAACTTTCACCCTTTGCTTTCATCTTAGAGATCATGTCTGTAACATCACAAAATCTGATGTCTGCAAATCATCCCCAGAACCACACACAGATAAGACAGAATTCATTACCATCCATGCCATCCTCACTTGGGAAGAATTCTGGTCAAATTGCTTTGTCCTTGGATGGCACTTCCCTTTAATTTTAAATGTGTCCTTTCTCTTGTTTGCATCTTCTTTGAACTCAGACATTTTATTCCCACCCTACTGCTTGCTTCTCTGATTGGAAGACCATTTCCACTGCTAGTGACAAGCATAGTGTAAATATTTTATTTTAGAGATGTGCTCAGCGTTGGCCTATTCAGATTGAAGACGGAATGCCAGCCAAAATCCCCAGTGTGTGAAGAACATCGTTCCCAGCTTTTTACTCCCAAGGCAAATTATTTGCTTAAGTAAGGGTTTCTTCCTTGATTACAGCTCTTATTATTGAGATCGTGTCTGAATTTCCCAGGTGTGTTTTGAATTTCACAATCTTGTTCTATACTCCACAGAGCTAGTCTCAGAAAATATATTCACATGTGCTCCCGGCTCTGTTCAAGACAGAGTCCTTCCCCATAAAAGGAGCCCTGGGAATAAAGGGCTAAGAGGGAACACAGTATCTAGGTACACTAATTCTTTTTTTTCCTGCCTGAGGACACTGGTTAGTTGGTAACTGTGATAGATACTTCTATTAGATGTCTTAGTCTTTGTGTTAGGACATTGCCCCTCTTGATTTGTGAGATCCTGGAGAAGAACAAAGGAGACAGGTAAAAGTGGAATAAGCAACATTTGATTCGTTCATCCAAGAAACTTGTATTAGACATCTGTGATGTGCCAAGCAGTGTGGTAGGCATGAGGGTACCAAGAGGAACAAGAAAAACAGTCTGTCTTCAAGGACTTTTCTCTTCAGTGGGAGAAAGTGATATGTAGATAAGCAGTTATAACACACTGATAAGCTCTCTGCCAGACATCTTTACAAAACGCTATGGGAGACCAGAAGATGGAGTTACAAATGGATAAGGAGTGCAGAGGACATCCTAACAAAGAATTAGCTTTGTCATCTGATAGTGTAGGTGGGGGCTGAACTTAGACATAGGCAGCCCCAAGTCGTTGGAATTGACCGCCAGTATTGGGCAAATGTGCCGAAAGTATGAGTGGGGTTGGAGAGAACCAGGCAGTGTGATTGGAAAGGCATATGGGAGACTGGGGGATCATCCTTTGTGAGGGTCAGGTACCAGATTCAGAATGTTAGAGGTGAGGTGAGACGAGAGGAAACTGCAGATGTTCCCAAGGAGAAGAGGTAGGCTATTGCACTTCATTGACTCCATTCTCATCCATAATGACCCTAGAGGACAAAGTTGAACTGTTCTCTTTGGTTTTCTAGGGAGCTTGATGGCCAAGTGGTAAGAAATCTCACTGTCAACCCAAAGGCAGGAGAGTCTGCTCCACAGAAGAAAGATGGGTTTGCTCCTCTGTGCCTCTGAAAACCTAGAGGAGTCAGCAATTAGCTGACTTGATAGCTGACTTGATTAGGTTCTTGATAGCACATAACAACAACAAAGTTGGGTTTCCTGCTCAGTGACTTGTATGGAAACAGATTACTAGCTGTTCTCTGCTTTGGGAGAGCTGGTGGGTTTGAATCACCAGTCCTTGGGATAACAGGCGAGCTCTTAACTGCTGTGTCACCAAGACTTCTAAATAATAAATAATAATGCAGCAGTCTTTATACTGCCAATTGCCACAGAGCCAACCTCAAGCCCCAAAGACCTCACAGGTGTCAGCATAGAATTGTGCTCCTGAAGATCCTTATCTGACTGGTATTTTGAAATTAGATCTTCAGACCTTTATTCTGAAATGAATTCAAGTGACGCTTCCTGACCATATGTACTACTACTGGATTCTCACTTTCTTTGAAATCTCAGCGGAGCCTGAGCTCAGATTCTTCTTCTAGTTGTGCTGTAGATGTGGAGACCTACTGATTGGCCTTTCTCTTGGCGGTCTTTATGGCAATCATGTTTTTGTTGGGGTAGCTCTTACCTTTTCAATTTCATTCTATGCTTTGTTGATTTGCATAGATGCCCTTTTGTATCCATCCTCTTCCTTCGGTCCAAGTCCTACCTTCAACATTCAACTGACATTTCAGTTCTTTGCTCAGCTAAGCTCCAACGAGAAAGACAGAGCTGTGTTCTTCTCTAAAAGCAGTGGATGAGCAGGATAGACAACGATTTCATACAGTATAGCCCTTGAGTTCTACCCATAAGAGGAAATGAGATGTGGCTCATTAGTCTTCATTAAGAATCATGCTTCTCTAGGAGAAGGAAATGAAGAAAGGCTCATCAATAGCTGTTGCTATTCAGGTGACACAACTTGGCTACAAGAAAGTGAAGAAGACATAAAGCACTTACAGAAGAAGATCAATGACTATAACCTTCAGTATAGATTGTTGTTGTTGTGTACCATAGGCACAGAACTGCCTGATAGCTGACCCTCTGACAGGTGTTCAGAGGCAGTTAGTCGCATGGGAGGAGATTGCCCATCCTTCTGCTGTGGAACAGCTGTGGTGGCCTCAAACTCTGTGCCTTAGGGATTGCAGCACAGCTTCTTGCCACTAGGCCCCTAGAGCTTCCTTCAATATGTTGTTGTTGTTGTTGTTTAGTGCCATCAAATCACAGGCGACTCATAGTGACCCTATGAAGGAGAGTCCTCCACGCTTGGGTGCCTTTCATCTTCTCTCCAGGTTCATAGGGTTTCCGAAGGCAAGCTATTATGGAAGTGGATGCCACTCCTCCTTCCAAGCTTGTTTTAATTGGGGAGTTCCACCCCACTCTGTCCGCACTGGGTAGCCAACCATTAACGTATTTGACACATCAGTGTCACAGTGTTCAGCCTCACAGCAACCACAAGTGACCGGGGGATGGCAACTTGTACACCAGGGCTATACGACCTAGAGGAATGTCTGAACAAAAACAATGAAAGACAGGCCCGAGGGCAGTGCATTAAAAGTCACCCATCTTTGGCTTGGTAGCATCACTTTCTGTGCACTAGGCCAGCTGATCTCTCTTTCTATGTTGATTTTATTGTTGTTAAGTGCCACCAAGTCACAGGAGACTCATAGCGACCCTATGAAGGAGAGTCCTCAATGCTTGGGTGTCTCTCATCCTCTCTCCAGGTTCATAAGGTTTCTGGAGGCAAGCTATTATGGAAGTGGATGCCACTCCTCCTTTCAAGCTTAGAATGTTGTTTTTGTTGTTGTTATGTGCCGTCGAGTTGCTTATGACTCATAGAGACCCTAAGTACAATAGCTCTGAAGCCTGCCTTGTCCTGACCCAGTCTCACTGACTCTGATACACCTACCCCTATTGCCCTAATTACTGTATCAATCCATCTCATCTGTGGTTTTCCACACCTGCACTGTGCCTCCACCCTTCTGAGCATTATGTCCTTCTCCAAGGACCAGTTCTTCCTGACTACGTGCCTAAAGTATGTGAGATGGAGCTTCAAAATCCTATACTCCAAGGAGAAACTTGGTTTTGCCCTCTCCAAGACAGACCTACTTTTTTTTCTTGGTGGTCCATGGTATGGTCAAGACTCTTCTCCAGCACCAAAACTCAAAGGCATCAATTTCCCTTCTGCCACCCTAATTCATTGTCCAGCTTTCTGATGCATAGCACATAATTGTTAAGACCATGGGCTGGATTGGCACACCTTAGTCTCTAGACTGACAACGTTTCTTCTCAGTACTCTGGAACAGTCCTTAACAGCAGATCTACGTAATTCAATTAGTCTTTTGATTTCCTGAGTGCTGGTGCCAAGACTGTTGATTGTAGACCTGAGCAAGCTTTAACTGTTAACAACCTCAATCTCTTCTCCATCCATCTTGGTGCTGCCAGTTGGCACAGTGGTGAGAATCTTTGTTTTCTTGATGCTGAGCTTCAATACATATTGAAGACTACCGTCTTTGACCTTCTGCAAAATTAAGGAAACAAAATGCCTTTTGACTAAAGTAATAGAGTAATAGGCAGTATAATGATAAATGGAGAAAAGTTTGACCTTGTCTAGGATTTCATTTTATTTGAATTCACCACAGTTGACATCCCTGGGAGCCTCAGCTAAGAAATCAAATACCATGTTGCCAAAGCTGCTTTCAAGAACCTCTTGAAAGTGCTAAAGAGCAAGGATGTCATATTGAAGATGAGCGTGTGCCCGATCCAAGTCAGAACATTTTCAATTGCTTTTTAGTCATGTGGATGTTGGGCAATGAACAAGGAAGACAAACAAAATCTACTGCCTTTAAATTGTAGAGATGACAAAGAGTAAAGAATATCCAAAGGACTGCTAAAAGAACAAACTAGGGAGATGTGTAAGTGTGTGTTCCTTCCAGACAAGGTTGGTGAAATCCATCTCACTTAACTTTGGGCATGTTTTCAGGAAGGACCAATCCTTTGGGGAAGGAATAAAATATGCTTGGAACAATAGTATATCAGAGAAAGAAAAGAAGACCTCCAACATTATATATCGACACAGTGACTGTAACAATGGGCTTGAGCTTGGTGGAGGTTGTGAGGATGGAACAGTGTAGGACAAGGCTACAATTAGTTGTTCGTAGGATCAAGCCACAGTTGACAGAGCGGCAAGGATGGATGGGAAATGGTGGTAGGGAGTAGGAGTCAGAGAGAAAATAGTAGCTAAATTTGAATGGAGAAGGGTATGACATTACCACTGACAAACGGGAGAAGAGGGAGTAATTTCAGAATATGGGATCTTTTAAAAATTACTAGATACAAATGATATTGGGAGATTAAGTGGAATCATTGCAAGTAGCGTGAAAGAGAAGCGTAAGATAGGAAAATAACAGGTTTGGTGAATTATGAACCCTTAATTTTTGCCTCAATCATTACCTCTCCTCCTTCCACCTCCTCAGCTATGTAAAAAAATATGAGGAGCAAGCGTACAGAGTTCTGAGGGAGGGTGGGAAGGGTGACAATCTTGCAGTTGCTATCTCTGGATCCCAGAGCATGCTAAAACTTTTAAGCCAGCAGTTTGCTCACAGAGACAGAAGCCAACTGTGGGGTGAAATTGCAACAGTAGGGGGATGAGGCTACACTCGAGGAAAATGGGATTGCAAAGCACTAAAATAACAAAGAGAGGATATTTTATTTCCCTCCTTGGAAATTTGTGAGAAGAGGAGAGAAAACCATCTGTCTGAAACAGTGTAAAAATAGTCATGCCTTTGCTCAAGGGATGGATTCCCCCCCCACCCCCCTTCTCCTTTCTCAATGATTTTAACTAAAGTTTTGATGTGAAAATATGATTAATACTTATTTTAGTCTTGTAGGAATTGGAGAGTACTTTCTGTTCTGCTTTATGTTGTTATTATTCTGTCTTTCGCTTAGCGTTATAACACTAGCATTTTCTAAATTTCTACATCGTCCTCATAACTATCTTAATGGCTACAGAATATTCTAATATCTTGTTGAATTGTTATTTTTATTATATATCTCTATATCTATCTGTCTGTCTATCTATCTATCTACCTACCTACCTACCTACATGAGACTGACTCTGTATCTTCCGTTCTGGCCCAATAGTTTAGTGTTTTATGTTCTTCTCTAATTTCTCTTCCCTCTCCAGATTAGTTTTCTTTTCCTTTCCTAGCATTCTTAAGCTTCCCTCCTCAACCACCTTCATTGTCACCATCAGCACGCCCCTTGAAGTTCATCTCTGTTAATTTGTAAAGAGGGAAGATAGTATGATAATAAAGGCTTTGTGGGTAGACCAGGCATTCAATTTCAGCTCTGCTGCTTAGTAGTTTGGAAATCTTGTGACATTGGGCAAGTTATTGAATTTCATGTGCCATGATGCTTTCATCTGGAAAAAATAGCCATAATTATACATGTCTTGCAGAGTTGTCTAAGAGTTGTACATGCAAAGTGCTCCCTATGTAGTAGAAGCCTGGATGCTTCAATGACGCTGGGCCTTGAGACAAAATCTTGAACTTATTGCCTGCTCCATATGGTACTCACCACATGCTGTCTTGTATTCTAAGTTGTCTTTCCATGTGAATGAGTTGAGTTTTCTCATACTCAGCTAAAAGCACATTGAATCTAACTCATTAAACGCCTAGAGAACAGTAGAGGGTTGCTTCATAGGCTCTCCAAAGCCACAATCTTTATGGAACCAGATTGCACAGTCTCCTCGTCAGCAGTGTGATTGTTGAGTAGCAACCGCTGACCTTTTAGCTAGCAGCCAAGTGCTTAATCACTGCATCACCTGGGCTTCTACACTGAGAGTGGGAAGGTCTTGAGTTATTCACCCTTCATTTCTGTGATGATTGAGAGAGCTCTGTGTAATTTAAGTTTGTTGATTGAGTAGATTTGTGCTAAATAACTGACTTTGAGGAACTTCCTACATGATTGGGATTGGGTGGGGGGTGGAGGAAAGGATACTGATAGAGGCAAGTCTTTCAGGTGGTAACTTTATGGGTTCCTGCCCCTCTAGGCATTGGCCCCTAGGTTCCCCAGTGTGGCACTGTACAGCATGGGACTGCAGCTCTACCTGTGGGGCGGGCATTTGCAAGGTTGACACCACTGGCAGCCCAGTGACACAACTACCTGGTGTCAGAGGCAGCTTGGGGAGCTGGCATGAATATTCAGTGCGCGTTTCACACCATGACAATTTTAGAGACCAGGTGCACCCAAGATGCAAAAGCAGATGAGAAAAGGAGAGGGAAGGGAGGGGGGAAGCCATCCACAAACAGACCTGATTTCTCTGCTCCTCACAAAACATTTGCCTTCTACAAGCACACAGATAAATTCCCACCAGAATGGGACAGGCAGAGAGAGGGAAGCTGGCATTTGAAAGGCTTGCAGTATCAGCTAATTGGTCTCAAACCTAAATCATAAAAAGACCTGTAATTATGCTGCTTGGAATTAACAGAGGAGGTTGTTGGGTGTGTGCTGGTGAGAGGAGGGGTAACTACAGGGTGGGTGAGTCCGTTTTCTAAGTGAATGTATACTATTATAAGACCTGTCGCGGATGAGTAATAAAAATGGCGATGCTAAGTTAAGCCTTGTGTTATCCTGTTTGCTCAGATGCTGCTTATGCCAGCTGTAACCAGCAGAAAGCACTTTTCAATTTATTTTTATGACTCTTCTCTAAAAGCATTCCATTAAAGGAATATTACCCTGTATGAAGTTTTGAAGCACCAATGGCCGTTTATTTGCTTGTTGTGCTGGGAAGGAATAAATGGTTATCTGTGGAAACCATTATTTCAGTTTTGTCTTTCTCACACTTTGGTTAAGGGTCACATGTGGATGATGTTGTGTACCCCTCTGATAGCGATTGAATTATGCACCCCCAAAATGTGTGCAGTAAAGTCTAACCTGTAGGCCAATGATTAGAATACTATTTAGCCACCAGTTGTTTTGTTATGCTAATTAGGCAGAATTAGCATAAAGGATATTTTGGCTTATTCTTTTTTGAGTCATGAAAGAGACTAAACAAGCAAGAAAGTGAGCAGAGATGGAGTAAGTTGGAGACCAAGATATGTGGAGATTTCCAAGAAATCAGAAAGCAAGAAGGTGAAGAGTCAAAGGCCTCATTTCAGAGCAGACACAGAAAACAATGTTCTCCCCTAGAACCAGTCCTCTAAATGTAGATTTTTTCATTCCTTAAAGTATGAGAAAATAGTTTTGTTTATTAAAGCTGTGTGCTCTTGGTATTAAGGCTATAGTGGAACTAGAAAACTAAGGTAGATCTTGCTACCTATGGTGAAATGCCGCTGAAATAGATACTTAAAATGTAGAGGTGGTCTGGGAATTGGGTTATGGGTAGAGGTCGGAAGAGTGATAAGGAGCTGTGCTGTGAGCCCAAAGACACATGGTTCAAATCCACCAGCTACTGCATGGGAGAAAGACCTGCAAGCAACTCCTGTGTGATTGCCCATAAAAACCCACTGACAGTTCAGTTATGAGTTGGTCCAACTCGAGGGAACACACAACAAAACAGCAATAGTAAGAGCCTAAATTGCCTGGAAGAGACTGTTAGTAGAGTTAGAGATGCCAAAGGCGATTCTTATAAGAGCTTTGTGGGAATGCAGAAGACTGCTAAAGTGTATTGTCTTCTTGTTATTGTGTACCATGTAGGTGGAACATAGCCATAGGTGATCCTCCAGAGGATTTTCAGAGGCCGTAAATTGCATGAGAGGAGATTGCTCATCCTACGGTGGAGCAGCTGGTGGATTCGAGCTAAGTGCCCTTGGGACCACAGCACTGCTTCTTACCTTTAGATCAATAGGATTCCCTATTGTCTTAGGGAATACATATGGCTGGCAATGGGAGGCCTAGTGGCAAGAAGCTGTACTGCAATTATGAAGACACATGGTTCAAGGTCACCAGCTGCTCTACATGAGAAGGATGGGTAATCTCCTCCCATGTGATTATCTGTCTCTGAAAACCCTCTAGAAGGTCAGCTATGGGTCAGTTCCAACTCTACAGTACACAACAACGACAACAACAATATCATCTTAGAGTATACATGTGGCTAGCAATGGAATTTTAAATGTGCTTCTGGTGATTTGAAAGAAAACTATTGAACATATGATTGGACAATGGAGTGAGGATGATGGTTTTAAGACAGTGATAAAGAACTCGCCTGAATTATGCTCAAATGTTTGTGGAAGGAGAAATTGTAAGTGATGATCTTGAATCTTGAAATGATGAGATTTCAAAATAAGATCTCAAAGGGGGTTCTTCTGGCTGTGTATAGCAAAGGCAAGGAGAAGGAGATGAACTTAAGAATTATCTGTGAAAAATGAGAAAAGAACTTGAAGATTTGGAACACTCTGTTGTATAAACCAAAGACATATACCATAGAATTTTCATTGAGGATGTGGCTACACAAACTTAGGTTAAAGAAATTAAACCTGTGATTGATGGGTCTAACCAACTACTACTGCAACAGAAAATCCGTCTGTTTAGACTGAAGATGACAGAGAAACAATGAAAGGGAAGAACCCTTTCTGGCTGAGAATTCTATATAGTCAGGAACAAGAAAAGGGGAGATACCTCTGTTTTGTTCCATGACAAGTATCATCTCTCGAACAGCTCATCAGCATGGAGGAAGAAATATGAGAAGCAGAGCTTTCTCATGGGGTGGAAACATGGTCTTCTGGATATCAAAGGGTAGAAGTCAAAGGTTTCTAGGTTTCAGAGTCAAATGTTTGTCAACTTGGTTCCAGAAAGGAGAACTGTTGTTAAGGTGTACCAGGGAGATGAATTTATGGCCCAAAGCTTAGAGAGTGGCACTTATATACCCAGAGGGTAGAAAAATGGGTTCTGTAAGGACCACAGAAAATAGGTAATGATAGGTTTGCTACTCAAATAACAAGGAGATTGGGGCTTCCCAAAGCAGGGGGAACAGAGTTGCCATCCTACTAGACTTAGAAGGCTGTACTAAAGCTCAGGTTGGTGGCCTTTACCCAGAATCTGGTGAGCATCATTAACACCTAGGCTCTAGAAGGCAGAAAGAACCATGGTCCAGATAGTTTAAAAAAAGGGAGAACTATCATCAGGATTTAGAGCTAATGTGATTTTTTGTTGGGTTTTGGACTTCCTTGGTGACTATTAGCTGTTTTCCCCCCCTCCAATTCCTCTCATTTTTAGTAGAAATATGTCTGCCGTGTTGCTGTTCCACACTTTGGAAATAGATAACTTGAATTCTGATTGTCACAGGTTCACAGATAAAGAAAATAAAATTCCTCAAGATGCAATGTTTTTAAAATCTCACCCATATTTGACTTAGATAATTCAGAAAATGAGATTTAGGACTTAAAGTTGATTTAAGACTTTGGAGATAAAAAAAATTAAAAAAAAAGACTTTGGAGATGATGTCATGGATTGAATGTGTTTTGCATGCTAGGACATTAATTTAGGGGTCAAAGAGCAGAATGTTATGATTTGAATTGTGTCTCTTCCAAAGTATGTATTGTAAATATTAACTTGTTTACCTGTGGATATGTGTATGAAGAGCAGATTATCCGAGAGGCCGGGCTCTATGAGGAGAAGTGTGGCATCAGGATTGGTGGAAGATCTATTAACAATCTGCATTATGCAGATGGCACAACACTGCTTGCTAAAACGGAGGAGGACCTCATGCGCTTGCTACAGAGGGTCAAGGACTGTAGCCTTCAGTATGGACTGAGGCTCAATGTCAAGAAGACAAAGATTCTCACCACTGGACCAATTGGTAGCATCAGGATGGATGGCAAAGAGATTGAGATTGTTCACAGCTTCAGTTTGCTTGGCTCCACGGTCAACACTCTTGGCACCAGCAGTCAGGAAATCAAAAAGCGTATCACGATGGGAAAGTCTGCTGTTAGGGACCTCTCCAAAGTACTCAAGAGCAATGGTGTCTCTCTGGAGACTAATGTGTGCCTGCCTGATACAGGCCATGGTCTTTGCAATCACTTGTTATGCATCAGAGAGTTGGACAATGACTAGGGAGGATAGAAGGAGAATTGAAGCCTTTGAGCTGTGATGCTGGAGAAGAGTATTGAGAATACCATAGACTGCCAAGAAAACAAACAGATTCATCCTAGAGAGGGTTAAACCAGGCTACTTCTTGGAGGCAAGGATTCTGGGGCTTTGTCTGACATACTTTGAACATGTTGTAAGGAGAGACAGGTCCTTGGAGAGGGACATCATGCTTGGGAGGGTGGAGGGACAGCACAGGAGGGGAAGACCCTCTATGAGGTGGATTGATTCAGTGACTGGGGTAATCGGAATGGGTGTGTTGGAGACGGTGCAATTGGCACAGGATAGAGCAGGGTTTAGGGCTGTTGTACATAGGGTCGCTATGAGTCACAAATGACTCTACGGCACATAACAACAACCACAACCACCTGTGGATAAAATCCCATTTGAAAATCACAGTTGTTTGCTATGTTGATGAGGCAGATTAGTGTAGAGTATATTTTGAGTCAATTTCTTTTGAGAGATATAGATATTCTAAAAGAAAGTGAGCAGACTCCGGGTGAAATCGATGCTAATACATATGAAGATCTCTAGGAACCAGGAGGCAGAAAGTTACATCCAGGACCTTCCTCCAAAGCTGACACAGAAAGAAGCTAAAGCTGGTACTCTCATGGCCTAGTGGTAAGAAGTTGTGTCGCAAACCCAGAGGCACACAGCTCAAATCCACCAGCTACTCTGCAGGAGGAGGGGCAATCTCCTTCCCAACCATTTATTGCACCTGAAAACCCACTGGAGGATCAGCTATGAGTGGGTTCTGTCTCAGTGGCATACAACACCAACTTCTTAAATTGTGAGAAAGTAGGTTTCTGTTTGATAAAGCCATCCACTTTTGGTATTTCTGTTACAGCAGCACTGCAAAACTAAGACACCCTATGTGGAACATTTCACCCACTCTGTGTTTTTCTGAATCATGGCATATTTCAGTCCAGGCTGATTGTCAGAACCGTTGAGTCTCACATTTGCTACTTGCTCAGTTATTTTCTGCCCTTCCATCAGTGATGCGAAGCTTCTGTAGCCAAGCTTAAACTGGATTTTAGTTTAGAATTTAGAATTGAATTTAGAATTGAATGTTGCATGAAACATTATTCAGTGTAAAGCCTTTTGTATCCCTCATGGCTTCCCAAATGTGATTATTTGGTTCCTTTGGCAACTCAAAGTGCTCCACAGAGCCTGTAATGTGTAAATATGAGACCCACCCTTACCCCAACACACACAGAAATGAAATAAATCTAGAGGAGTGTGGTTTCAGAGACCTTGAGGATTGGCTTTCCTAGCATCCACTGGTGAAATGATCTCCAGCTCTCTTAACTGCAGACACATGGTCTCACAAAACATGAACAGCTGTAAGATCAATATAAGAGAGTGCCATCCATGCTGTGGAGTATGTTAAAACACCAGAACAGGAGCAGCAGTGTGGCTGTGTTAACTTAGCCCAAACTGCTGGAGGATTAGAAGTTGTCTGGACTGGGAAATCATATATGGTGAAATAGGTATCCAACTGCATCCAGCCTGGCCCATTGCTCACTAATTTCTAAAAACATCTGGCCTGCATGCCTGTCATTCCCCTGATGGGTCTGAGTCTGTAGAGGACCTTCTGGCCAATTACTGAATCTAAAGGTTATATAGAAATTGGGGAACTGAACCATGGATGGAGCTGTTAATGTTGGAAATTATGGACTTATACAGCTAGTTAAGCACTTGGCACTATATTGGCCCGAAACTTCTTATAAATATCTGCTACTAATCTTATCAGAGTAAAAAATAAGGGAGTAGTAGGAGTTGGCTGGTAGCATTCTTGTCTTCAAGTGGGAGACCTGAGATTTATTCTTGCACTGCGTTCCTTTAAATATAGTCCTCATCTATTAGCCATTGGTTGCTTGCATGTTAATATGATTCTAAACAGGTTTTGGCAGGGCTTCTAGACAAAGATAGAGCAGGAAGAAAGGTCTGTTCATAATGTACTTCTGAAAATTAACCAATGAAAGCTTAATGAACCATAATGGTCCAATTCACAACTGGTGAGATGGATAGAGCCTTCAGGGATGTTAAGTTGCACGTAAGGTGTTTGGGAGGCTTACAAGCAGGTAAGCATAGAAGAGCGGTTTAAGACTGTGTATGAGAATGCGAGTTTAGGGATCAAACTGATAAGGTTTGAAATCTGTCCCATTCACATAGTATCTTCTGTTTTGTACAAGTTACTTCAACGTTTTAGTTTCCTAAGTTATAAAATAGAGATATTTTTTCCCATTTTTTTGTGATCTGAGTGACAGTTTACAAAGCAATTTGCTTTTCCACTCAATGACACATATTTTGTTTTGTTGTTAGTTGCAACATCAACAATTTAATGCACTTGACCCACTTCCCGTTGTCATTCTGATTTTCACTAGTGTTCTTTCCTATCCCTTTTCTGCCTTCTAATCTTTACCCCTGGGAAAAGTTTGACTTTTTGATCTTAGGTGGTTGACTATTCTAAGAAATTAATGTCCCCTGAGATTATTGTTCATCTTGTAGGCCTGTCTGTTGTTTGCTTGAAAATTGAGTCATGGGATGATTTCATTCCAGAGTTGAAGTGACTTGGGGCATGGTCTTGGGACCAGATCCACTGACGTCTATCAGTCCAGCAATCCTGGCCACTTTCATATTATTGGAGTTTGTTCCATATTTTCCACTCACTGTCTTTAGGACCTTCTGGTATGATCCCTTTCAGAATGGTCAGCAGTGGTCCCTGGGCACTGTCTACTTCTGGTCTCTGGGCCCTGGAGGTTGAGGCTAGAAAAGTCCAATAGTACTTTGGACTAATTATTTCTATATATCTTTGCTTTTCTTCCTTCTTCTTTGTTCTGTACAGGAAGACACAAATAGTTGTACCTGAGATGATTATCTTCAAGCTTCTAAGATGCCTGTCCTTACAAAAGCAGGATATAGAACACTGGTTTTGTGGATTCTTTTTTAACAGTTGACATTAATGTGCCCCAAAGACTATGTTCTTGAGGCCTTGGAATTCATTCCTTTTAGGAGTTCTGTTTAGGATTAATACATTTGTATAACTTTGCCCCCTTTGGCTATTTTATATATATATATATATATACACACACACACACACACACACACACACATATATTAGTCTCAAAATTCATTGTTCTCTAGTCAGAACTTACTCATAGACCCTGAACCGAGTTTTCAAAGGCTATAAACTACATGGGAGATCTCCACCTTTCTCTCTCAGGAACTCCTGGTGGATTAAAATTACCAAAGAGATACAATCTTTGCATTAGCAGCTCAACTTTCTATGGACTACACCAGAACTCTGTGTGGATGAAGCATTCTTGTTGTTGTTGTTGTTATGTGCCGTCGAGTCTCTTGTGACTCATAGCAACCCTATGTGCAACAGCCCTAAACTCTGCTCTGTCCTGGGCCAATCGCACTGCCTCTGACACACCCATCCCGATTACCCCAATCACTGAATCAATCCACCTCATAGAGTGCCTTCCTCTCCTGCACTGTCCCTCCACCCTACCAAGCATGATATCCTTCTCCAAGGACCGGTCCCTCCTTACAACATGTCCAAAGTATGTTAGAAGAAGCCTCAGAATCCTTGCTTCCAAGGAGCCACCCAGTTTAACCCTTTCCAGGATGAATCTGCTTGTTTTCCTAGCAGTCCATGGTATTCTCAATACTCTTCTCCAGCACCACAGCTCAAAGGCATCAATTCTCCTTCTAGCCTCCTTCATCATTGTCCAACTCTCTGATGCATAACAAGTGATTGCAAAGACCATGGCCTGTATCAGACACACCCTAGTCTCCAGAGAGACACCATTGCTCTTCAGTACTTTGGAGAGGTCCCTAACAGCAGATTTTCCCATGACAATATACCTTTTAATTTCCTGGCTACTGGTGCCAAAAGTGTTGACTGTGGAGCCAAGCAAACTAAAGCTATGAACAATCTCAATCTCTTCACCATCCATTCTGATGCTGCCAATTGCTCCAGTGGTGAGAATCTTTGTCTTCTTGACATTGAATCTCAATCCATATTGGAGGCTGCAGTCCTTGACCCTCTTCAGCAAGCATTTCAGGTCCTCCTCAGTTTCAGGAAGCAGGGTTGAGTCATCTGCATAACGCAGATTGTTGATAGATCTTCCACCAATCCTGATGCCACATTTCTCCTCATAGAGCCCAGCCTCCAGGATGATCTATTCTGCATACAGGTTGAAAAGGTGTGGAGACAGGACACATTCCTGGCGTACGCCCTTCCCAATTTTGAATAATGCACCAACATAATGTTGTTTTTCCTGTATGCTGTTGAGTAAGAAGCTCACCCTTGAGTGGGCTTTCAGAGGCAGTGAATTGCAGGGAAGTTGATTGCCCATCTTTTCCCCCACAGAGTAGCTGGCAGATTTGAACTTCATGCCCCTGGGCAGACAATGCAATTCCTTACCACTAGGCCACGAGAGGTCCTATCATCTTTCAAACCTATGCAAAATCATGGGTATAATCCCTTTCCCTTTCTTATATGTGCTGTTTACCTGTCTATTTATATATCTACTTGTAATTTAGTGTTTATTATTGCTGCTAAAGCAATATTGTGTATGTGATAGCTTACCGTTGTGGACTATGTCTTTCTTGCACTTCTCTTCCCTTTCTTCAGTGGTATGCGCTAATTATCTCCTTATTATTTATTACTTTCTCCTTTACTCATCTCGTTGTTGTTGTATTATGTGCTGTTGTGTTAACTATGACTCATAGTAACCCTATAATCAACAGCTCTGAACCGTGTCCTTCTTGGGCCAATCTCACTGTCTCCCACACACCTAAACCCACCTAAACCCAGTGACTGTCAATCCTTATCAACCAGCGTCTTCCTCTCCTATGCTGACTCTCCACCCTTCCAAGTATGATATCCTTCTCCTCCTGGCAGCATAACCAAAGTACGTGAGACAGAGTTTCAAAATCCTTGCCTCCAAGGAACAACCTGGTTTCACTCTCTCTGTTTGTTCAAACCTGTTTGTTCTCCAGAAGTTCATGGTATGTATAATACATGATATGTTCAGTACTCTTCTCCACTACCAGAACTCAAAGGCATCGATTCTTCTTCTGTAATCTTTAGTCATTGTCCAACTATCTGATGCATAGCAAAAATAATTACAAAGACTATGGCCTGGATTAGGGGCACTTTAGGCTCTAGAGTGACTCTGGGAAAGTACTTGACACCGACTTTCCCAAAGCAGCTTGTCTTTTTTATTTCCTAATTGCTGGTGTCCAGAGTGTTGATTGTGGATCCAAGGAAAATGAAATTACCAAAAATATCATCTTAATATATGACAGTTATCTATTTACTGAGTTCTCCCTCCTCCCTTCCCTGGTAACTGTCAAGGAATATTTCTTTCTGTGTTTAATCCTTTAGCTAACATTTATAGTGTTGTTGTTATGTGCTGTCAAGTCACCTGTGATTCATAATGATCCTATGTACAACAGCTCTGAACCCTGCTCTATCTTATGCCAACCTTATTGTCTCTGACACACCTACCCCCCATTACCCCAGTCACTGAATCAATCCATCTCATCAAGGGTCTTACTCTCTTGCACTGTCCCTCCACTCTCCCAAGCATGATGTCCCTCTCCAAAGACTGGTCCCTCCTTGCAGAATGCCTAAAGTATATCAAAGCTTCAGAATCCTTGCCTCCAAGGAGCAGCCTGGCTTCACCCTCTCAGGATGAATCTGTTTGCTCTCCTGTCAGTCCATGGTATATTCAGTACTCTTCTTCAGCACCACAGCTCATAGGCACCAATTCTCTGGCCATCATGCCTAGTTATAGTACAGCTTTTTGATGCATTGCAAGCAATTGCAAAGACTATCACCAAGATCAGGTGCACCTTAGTCTCCAGACTGACATCATTGCTCTCCAATACTCTGGTGAGATCTCTGACAACAGATTTTCCCAGTGCAATTTGTCTTTCGAGTTCCTGGCTACTGATACTAAGAGTGTTGATTGTGGAGCCAAGCAAACGAAAGCTGTTAACAATCTCAATCTCTTCACTATGTATCATGATGCTGGCAATCGCCCCAGAGATGAGAATCTTTGTTTTCTTGTTGTTGAGCTTCAATCCATATTGAAGGCTGCAGTCCTTGACCTTCTGCCACAAGTACTTCAGCTCCTCCTTTGTTTTAGCAAGCAGGGTTGTGTAATCTGCATAACACAGATTGCTGATGAGTCTTCCTCCAATCCTGATGCTGTATCCCTCAGAGAGCCCAACCTCCTGGATGACTTATTCTGCATATAGATTAAAAAAGATATGGAGATAGGATACATCCCTGGCATAGACACTTCCTGATTTTGAAGCATGCAGTATGTCCTTGCTCTGTTCTGACGACTGCCTCCTAGTCCAAATATAGGTTTCACATAAGCACTATCAAGTGTTCTAGGATTTCCATTCTTCTAAGAGTCAGACAGTTTGTTGTGTTACATTTTGACATTCCTCTGGTACTCCCTGCTTTCAGCCAACATCCATCTAACATTAGGTATAATATCCCTAGTACCACCGCCTCTTCTAAACCCAGCCTGCACTTCAGGCAGTTCTCTCTTGATGTGCTGTTCCAGTTGTTTTTGAATAATTTTCAGTAGAATCTTGCTTGCATGTGATATTAATGATACTGTTCTATAATTTTTGCACTCTGTCAGATCAACTTTCTTTGGGATGGGAACAAATATGGATCGCTTCCAGTCAGTTGGCCAGGTGGTTGTCCTTCAGATTTCTAGGCACAACTTGGTGAGTGCATCCAGGGTAGTGTCTGCTTATTGAAATATGTCAATTGAATTGGTATGCCCTCTATTCCTAGGGCCTTTCCCCCTGCCCTAATTCTTCCAGAGCAGCTTGAACTTCTTCCTTCAACACCACAGGCTCTTGCTCATATATTTTTTACATGACATTTATAGCAGTGAACTCAGATAATACTTGTCCTTTTTGACTAACTTGTTTCATTTAGTGTAATGTCTCCAGATTTGTTCAAGTTATGTGCTGTTTAGCAAATTCTTCATTTTTCCTTAGTGAGGCATGTTGAGGTTATTGTTGTTATGTGCCATAACAGACCCAAACAATTTTCAGAGGCTGTAAATCACACAGGAGGAGAGCGCCCGTGTTTCTCCCTCAGAACAGGTAGTGGAGTCCAGTCACCTATCTTTGGGTTGGCAGTAGAACTCTTTACCCATTAAGCTACTAAAATGCCTTTGAGAGGTATGCTGTTGCTGTTGTGTGTGTCATCATGTCAGAACTGATCCATAGCGGACCCTCCAGCAGGTTTTCAGAGGCAGTAAATCACTTGAAAGGAATTTGCCCATCTGTCTCCCATGAAGCAACTGTGGATTCAGACTGCATACCTGTGATAGGCAGCACAATTTCTTGCCACTAATTCATCAGAGATCCCTAGTGAAATACTATTATTGTTGTTATTTGCCATCAAGGCAGAACTGACTCACAGCTGACTCTCCAGATTGCACCTGACAAGATTACCCATCCTTCTTCCAATAGAGCAGCTGGTGGATTTGAATCACGTGCCTTTGGATTGTAGATCAGCTTCTTACCACAAAATGAGGATATTAACAATTCTCTCCTAATACTGTTGTTGTCAGGAATAAATGAGATAACAGATATAAAATACTTAAAAGAGGTCATGATAAAAAAATTTAAAAAAGAGGTCATGATACATAGTGCGTGCTATCAAATAAACATTAGTCTTTTTATTAATATTATTGTCAGAATCTCAATAAATCTAAGAGAAGACTAGATTTCTGGCTCTAGTTTCACCATACTCTTGACATCTCACCTTAAACTCATCACTTAACTTCTCTAGGCTAATAATTCATGCATTTTTATCATTCATTGAGGTATATGAAGATCAGCAAAAAATATAAAGTCATGATGTGTGAATGGCCTTCTGATTATTTATGGAATTTTTATAACCTTGATGAATCCAGTGATAGTTCATGGTGTCAGCATGGTCCTTAATGACTAAACATTTTTTTGAAGATCTATTATTGGAACATGAATTTCTTGATGCTTTATATTATTGTTGAACTAATAGGATCTTTGGGTTGGAAGAAACTTTAGAAGAGTTCAATTCCAGGCTTATTATTTTAGACAGGGATTCCTTCTTCAAGAGCTTCTATCCATGGCTGGCCATAGCTTGTGCTATAATTGTCCTTGTAATGGTAGGTTCGATCTTATTATCTCTCTCAGTTCTGAATGATAGAATACAGAAATCTGTATTCATACTCCCTGAAGCTTAGCTTTCATGCACCACTGTTGGTTCTGCAGCACAAAAATTCCCAGAACAAGTCTAATTCCTTTCCACATGACAGCTCTGCAAATGTTTATAGACAGCGATTCTTCTTAGATTTTCTCTAGTCCTGGCCAGCTTCTTGAAAATACTCTATGTCATGGAGTCTCTGTTCTCCATCATCTCAACTGCCTCTCCTGAATGGGGTGTACCTTCATTGTTAATAACCTTCATACAGTATTACACCTGAGACAGAACACAGAATTCTCGTTCTTGTGGACACCCTTTGATTCTGATGACATCCTACTAAAGTGATTTTTGGTCAAGTCACATGAGCTCAGAGACAATATCCTCTTATTTCTAAGAGTAAAACTGGCCTATATTTTTCCTTCTAGGGCTTTTTTGAGCCTTAAAGGGTAAATGAAGATGTTAGAAATAATGTAACCAAGATGAAAGTGAATGATTGAGTTTACTTTCATTATTATCAACTACAGATCATTCAGGAGCCTGGGCTTTATGAGGAGGAATGTGGCATCAGGATTGGAGAAAGACTCATCAACAACCTATGTTATGCAGATGATACAACCTTGCTTGCTGAAAATGGGGAGAACCTGAAGCGTTTGCTACAAAAGGTCAAGGACTGAGTTTGTCCCTGAGGTCGCCTCGTAAGTGAGCGGCGCACGCCGAGCGTCTCCTTGGGCCGCTATTGCCATGGTTGCTCCTGGTGACGTCGCCCCTGCCGGCGAGGGGCTGCTCTATGCCGAGTACTTGCCGCCCTCGGCCAAACGATCAGACGCCGACATCAACCACCTACTGGCAAGAAGTTTAATAGCTGTAGGACTGGGTGTTGCAGCCTTTGCATTTGCAGGTCGCTATGCATTTCAGATCTGGAAACCTCTAGAACAAGTAATCACAGAAACTGCAAAAAAGATCTCAAAGTCTAGCTTTTCACCCTACTATAAAGGAGGATTTGAACAGAAAATGAGTAGACGAGAAGCTAGTCTTATTTTAGGTGTAAGCCCATCTGCTGACAAGGCCAAGATTAGAACAGCCCACAGGAGAATCATGATTTTGAACCACCCAGATAAAGGTGGGTCTCCTTATTTAGCAGCCAAAATAAATGAAGCTAAAGACTTACTGGAATCAAGCATTAAACGCTAACTGATGCTCAAGTATTACTGCAAAGAAAGACTCGGAAAGGAACTTTTCAAAATCTTCATCAACTTTCTACATGGACCACAATAATTTCTTCCTTTATTAAACTGTCACGCAATAAAATATCATTAATCTTGAAAAAAAAACAAACAAAAAACAAAAGGTCAAGGACTGTTGTTGGATTCAAATTCAACATCAAGAAGACAAAGATTCTCACCACTGGGCCAATTGGCAGCACCATGATGGGTGGAGAGGAGACTGAGCTTGTTAACAGTTATAGCTTACTCAAATCCACAATCTACCCTCTTGACACCAGCAGTCAGGAAATCAAAAGATGAATTGCATTAGGCGAATCTGCTGTCAGGAACCTCTTCAGAGTACTGAGAAATAACAATGTCAGTCTAGAGACCAAGCTGCACCTGATCCACGCCATGGTCTTCTCAATCACTTGCTATGCTTCAGACAGTTGGACAGTGACTAAGGTTGACAAAAGAAAATTGATACCTTTGAGTTATGGTGCTGGAGAAGAGTCTTGAACATACCATGGACCACCAAGATAATGAATATCTGTCTTAGAGAGTGTTAAACCAAGCCTCTTCTTGGAGGCTAGGATTTTGAAGCTCCATCTCACATACTTTGGTCATGTGACCAGGAGGAACCAATCCTTGGAGAAAGACGTCATACTCAGAGGGTGGAGGGACAGTTCAGGAGAGGAAGATCCTGGATGAGATGGATTGATACAGTAACTAGGGCAATGGGGTATGTTGGAGACAGTGAGACTAACTCAGGACAGGGCAGGCTTCAGAGCTGCGGTACATAGGGTTGCTATGAGTGGCAGGTGACTCGACTGCACATAACAATATGCAACACTTCACAGTAACGCCTTTCTGTTTAGCTTTTTTCCCTTTAACGTATATTGTTGTTAGCCACCTTCCTAATGACAATTATTTTCACTTTTTCAGTTACTAGGTTTGTCTAAATATCAAGAGTCTTGCTTTTTCCCAGGGAGTGTTTTGGCCATGTCTTTGTGCTATTCACAAATGAAATCAGCTCAGCTTCTGTGTCTTTAGGAAAGTGATGGATGCAAATATTGAAAATTGCTCTCCGTGAAAACCCCTTGATTCATCCTTTACTCCCTCATATCTCAGTAGTTACACACATTGATGTTGCATTAGTTCTCACTTGAAGCAACTCTGTAGAATGACACTGAATGTTCCACAGGCCTTCCAAGGCTATACATCTATACATCAGCAGACTGCTGCATTTTTCTTCTTCCAAGTGGCTAGTGGGTTTGAACCATGAAACTTGTGATTGACAAGCACTCTGCAAGGTGCACAATCCAAAAGAACCTTGATTTCTTCTTATCTCCCTTTGTGCTTGGTATATTTCTCTCATGAAAATAATTTTTCTTTTGATGTAAAAATATATAAGTAAATAAGTATTATTCTGCAGCTCATAAACTGCCGGAGGACTGAGCATGTTGAGGCTCTCAAAAGCAATGACCGTACTTTACGCACAGTGAACAATAACTTGTGAGGCAAGAAGATATGCTCACAGGCAAAGTCCTTGGCATCTGCTGAAGAGGTCTACCTGCTAATTACACCATCAAGAAGCCCTTATTTGTGTAGTTTATTTGATTAATACACAAGGGCATCATAATAATTCTTGTCTTCTTGTTAAATTGGAACTGGCTTAGGTTTAAAATGTTACCCTTTTTTGCAAGCTAACAAATTAGCCTCCACTTGCATGCATGTGCATACACACACACACACACACACACACACACACACACACACACACTCTCTCTCTCTCTCTCTCTCTCACGCACACACACTTACTCACACGCAGAAAAATAACAGATCTCTGTATCTGAGAAAAATCCATTTACTTCTCATGAAACATTTCAAGAGCTGTTTGCTCTGTTCCAATCACCCGCAGGGCTCAGTAGTAATGGCCTGATGTTGTCTGTGTACAGCATGGTGTGTATCACAGAGATTCTTGTTTTATGTGCCTTTGAGTCAGAGCTGACTCATAGCTGACCCTCCAGTGAATTTTCAGAGGCAGTAAATCACATGAGAAGAGACTGTTGATCTTTCTTCCACAGAGCAGCTGGTGGATTTGAACTGCTTGTCTTTGGGTTGACAGTACAACTCCTCATCACTAGGTCACCAAAGCTAAATTCCACCTCCTCTCAGAGAGGCTAGAGCTCTAGATAAAGCCTGGGCTGTAGTGAGTTGAACAGCTAATGCAAAGGCTGTGCATGTCTGGCAGTGTGAATCTAACAATAGCACAGAAAGATGGGCAGTCTTCTCTCATTGTGATTTCTATTCTGGGAAACCACAATGAAGGTTTATTATGAATAGGAACTGAATTGATGGGAGTGAGTTGTGCTGAGCTGAACTACAGTGAGAGAAAGTGAGAGAGAAGGTGAGGGAGAGACTGAGCTAGAACACGTTTCCTTCCTGGCCTCTCGTCAGTTGCTGGTGAGCTGAGTCTGATGAGTGGGCACCATAGGGATTTCAAGGGTTGATTTTCAGAAGTAGATGACCAGATCTTTTTAAAAAAGGCTACACCAAGTGGACTTGAATTTCTAGCCTTTTAACAACAGAGTTCACTAACAATTTGTGCCAGTAAGGGACTCCTCACTGCTATCTGAATACAAGAAATATGATTGATTATGAAGTTATAAGGGAGCTCTGGTAGCCTATTTGTGAGAATCTTCCTTCCAATCCCAAAGGCATGAGGTTCAAATCCACCAGCTGCTTTGCAGGAGGAGTTACAATCTCCTCCTGTTTGATTAACTGCCTCAGAAAACCCACCACAGGGTCAGGTTTGTGTCAGTTCTGACTCCATTGTACACTAAAACAACAACACAAACTAATAAGACAGTTTCCAAGTTTTGCAAACAGGCTGTGAAGACCAAAGTAACCCACAAGAAAATAAAACAAAACCCTGCAACAAACAATGGCAACATTGCCGGAAAATCTCAGGAAGTTTGAGGTGACTTCTTTGAAACTTCAAACTATTTGTCTAGTTTTTGATGGGCTTTTGTGAAAAACAAAGTAATATTGCTTCTTTTATATTGGTATTATATTGTAACATTATACAAGTCTTAACCAGGTTCTGTAGGAGTAAAAGAAGACACTCCGACTGCGTCTGCAGAAATGTTAGTTTAACCAGTAATTATAGTGGAATTTGGAAGAGGAAAGACGCCCATGCACAAAACAAAAACAGCATGCATAATGTAAATTCTATAGAATTGGAGGGAGACCCTGAGTGGCACAAAGACTTAAGTGTTTGACTACTAGCTGTAAGGTCAGCGGTTCAAACCCACTCAGAGGTGCTTTGGAAGACGTGCCTGGTGATCTGTTCCTGGAAGTTCCTGGCCTTGAAGCCCCTGTGGGGCGGTTCTGCTCTGCACACTTGGGGTCACCCTGAGGGGCAGGGCAGATTGTGTGTCTATTTGACAGGGCTGTGCACATGACTGGGCCAACTGGAAGATGGCAGTCTGTAGAAGGTATCTGCCTGGGACAGTTTTTTTCATTTGTTAATGGAATAGGGAGGGGCCTGTTCTTGTCCTTGGGTGTTCACTTCTCCAAAGAATGAGCATACAATAGCTTTCCTAATCTGTGAATTTGCAATGGTCTTGTCCAGAATAAGCTATTGTGAAGGAGGTGACACTTGGGGAATTTAGTATGAGATTAAATGAAGGTTAAAATAAGTGGGGATGAGAGTGAGGGGCAGCTCACAGGAGCACGGAGAAAGAGCAGAGAAGGAAATGTAATTAGAGAATGGAGGGACTGACTTTTTTAGTTAATATATGGGCTTCCTTGTTCAGCGTCAAATGAAAGAATACTTCCAGTAATTGTTGCCCAATAAAAGTTAGGAAAGCATGGAACAAATTGTTTCTCTTTAGACCTTTCAATTCCTTCATGCCCTGATTATTTTCTTTGCCTGCATCACAGTCACTGCTTTTCAGCTTTATGTTTGTACTTGATTCCTCCCCCACCCCCAAGCCCTGGCTCCCTCCCACTGAATATTGGCTTTGGAAACAAGCCCCCACAATTGGAAGAGGAGACTGGAGATTCATCTCTTCTGGACTGTAAAGATGACAAATCTCCCTCAACTCTTTGGTTAGAAAATACAATTAAGTAGACTGGAGTGGGCCTTCGCCACAGAAAATTGGCTGGATTGAGATGTGAGTACCCTAGAAGCTGAACCAATAAAAATCAATCATTCCCATCCCCTGAGGGAAATGGCACTAGGGGGAAAGTTTGCTTTGATATCTCTGCACTGTGGACAAAATGTGTATGATTCTTACCCAATCAATAGAAATCTTTAAAATGAAAGATTGAAGCCGTCAGGAGCTGTAACTTCTCTGAGATAAGAAATGTTTGTGAGAATTGTCTCCACTAAATGTCAACTCCTCTTACTCAGCCCCCATCTAAGGGTTTGCATAACCTTGGCGTATAGTGTGTCCTCTTCCTGTTCAAGCTAAGAAGGCTTGACGAGTACGCAAGCCTGTTAACAGAAAATAACAAGGAACTGATGAGTCAGAGGTTCAAAAGGCCCGCAGAAGGCCAGGAGTCACGGGGTCCACTTGCTGCTTTTATCTTAAACCAGAAGATTCGACACCATCCTGAGCCTAAGTACTTCCAGAAAACAAGATTGCTCTACTCCCTGCAGTTCCCAGTGTCAGGGTCAGAGCTCTTTCCCAATGAAGAGATTTGCTTTAATATTTAGTTTTGCTATTTAATTCCTTTTCCACCTGCCCAATTATCAGGTGCCCTTTCCTCTGACACCATGCTGGGAGCAGCAATGGCTCTGTGCTGTGCCAAAGGTGACATTTCTTGAGGGGATGAATTAATGAACTTGTTACTAAATTCTTAAAATAAGTCTTAAAATAATTTTGCTAATCCCAGTCTTTTTATTTTCAGGAAGGTGGGTCATAACATAAAAATCAGCAGCATGCTTTTAACTTGTTTTCTTGGTGGGGGTCTCTGGGAGATGAATTGTCCTTTGGGTGAAAATAAATGATTCTCTCCTTTTTCATGAGTAAAATAGTGCACATTTGGGTTCCAGCTTTATGTGTATACTGGGCACACATCTCTTTTTAGATTTGTGGGAAGTCACAAAATCTTATCCCACAGTCTTCTCTGTCTTTTTCTTTTCACCCCTGTTTTTGTTTTCTACTTTATTCATTATTCTTCTGCTTATTTATTTCTTTCTTTATTTATTTTTATTTATGTGATTGTAATTTAAGCGTTTACCAAGCAAATTGATCTTCCATGGAGTCATCCATACGGGCTTTGTTTTATGACCTACATTACAATATTCACATTGTAACCATATTCTTCTGTCATGGATAGTTCTCCAGTGTCTTTTCTTCCGTGGGTTTAATTTCTCAGAGAACTCATCTTTCTTCCACTGACATCCCGGAAAGCTGTTCCTGATGTGTCGTTCAAGCCTCTCTCCTTTGGCTCCCTGATAAAGAGTCTCCCTGGGTGGTGCATCATGGGCATTGACAGCCCAGGGACACTGCCATGACGCCTCCAGCAGATTTTCTTCTCACCTGTTTGCCATTTCTTTGGTGTATTCCAGTCTCATTTCAATGTGTTCAAGCAGAGCTTCTTATTCTGGTGCTGTCCAGCACCGTCTGTGCTACTTAACAGCAAACAATTCCATTGTCTTGATTGTAATCAATCAAGCTCATTACTTTTGAGTCATTTTCAACTCCTGGTGTTATTGTTATGTGCATCAATTTCAACTCCTGATGTTGTTGTTGTTATGTGCCATTGAGTCACTTGCAACTTATTATAGCGACCCTTTTTACAATAGCTCTAAAACCTGCTTTATCCTCTGCCAACCTTATTGTCTCTGGCACACCTACCCTCATTACCCCAGTCACTGAATCAATCCATCTCATCGAGGTTCTTCAACTCCTGCGCCTGTCCTCCACCCTCCCAAGCATAATGTCCCTCTCCAAGGACTGGCTCCTCCTTGCAACATGTCCAAAGTGTGTCAGATGAAGCCTCAGAATCCTTGCCACCAAAAAACATCCTGGTTTCAGCCTCTCTAGAATGAATCTGTTTGTTCTCCTGGTAGTCTATGGTATATTCAGTACTCTTCTCCTGCACCACAGCTCAACGGCATTGATTCTCCTTCTGTCATCCCTACTCAGTGTCCAATTTTCTGATACATAGCAAGTAATTGTGAAGACTATGGCATGAATCAGGCCACCTTAGTCTCCTAGGGAACCTATAAAACAGGATAACTACCACAGAGGATCTCCTAGGCTGTGAATTTTTATAGAAGCAGACTTCTTGTTGTTGCTTGGCGGCATCGAATCAGCAACAACTCATGGTAACCATAGAAACAACCGATTGAAATCTTGTCATGTTCTATGCCATTCTTTTGCTCTTAACTATGCTCAAGCCCTTTGTTGAATTAACTGCCAATGCCTCCTACTGAAGATCTTCCCCTTTCTTGCTGACCCTCAGTTTTTCTCAACATGATGGAAAGGATTTGTCTCTTGACAATACGCCCAAATTTTATGAGATAAAACTTTACCATCCTTACCTCTAAGGAGCACCTTGATTGCACTCCCTCCAATATACATTTGTATGTTCTTTGGTATATTCAATACTCTTTACCAATATCACAATTCAAAGGCATTAACTCTTCTTTCGGGACTTCTGGTGACCTACTGAGTGAGGCATTGCAACTATTGACAGGAATCTGAATCCACCCATTCCTCAGGGCAATCTCTTTCCATGTGACTTAACAGCCTCTGAAAATCTACTCTGTGTCAGTTATGAGTCAGTGCTAACTCTACAGCAATGAGTTTTATTTCTTCTTTCCTTATTTGTTGGACAATGAATAAGAATGACAGAAGAATTGATGCCCTTGAGCTGTGTTATTGGAGAAGAGTACTAAATATCCCATGGACTGCCAAAAGAATAAACAATATTGCTTGGAGAAAGTGCCGCCAGAATGCTCCGTGGAGGCAAAGATGATAAAGCTTCATCTCACATACTTTGGGCATGTTGCCAGAAGAAGCTCTTCCTTGGAAAGGGGGGCATCATGCTTGGAAAAGAGGAAATACGACAAAGGAGAGGAAATCCTTCAGCCAGGTGGGTTGACATGGTGACTGCTGCATTGGACTCTAGTGTGTCAGGACGTGTGAGAATGGTACAGAATAGAATAAGGCTCACATCTGTTGTTCATAGGGTCATTATGGGCTGTACTTGACTCGTCAATACCCAACAACAACATTTCTTAACCAACTCTGACATGAATATGAAATAATTGGAAATGCCATAGTTTGGGTCAGGGGCACCTTAATCTATGCATCTAAACCTCTTGTGATATATTTTTTCCCTAGAAGAACCTCGTGGGTTTAAACTGTTGACTTTTGGCTAGCGATTTAACTTTATGCCACCAAAGCTCCTCTTGATTGTAAAAAAAAGAATAAAAATGCCAACATCACAGGACTCCTGTGAAGATTCAACCAGAGAGGGTGTGTAGAGAGTCCTTGGGTCACTCGCTCATAGTGTGATCTCAATGTATGAGAGCCATTGTTGTTGCTAACTTTTCTTCTAACTAGTTTTCTGTCATAATTTCCCTTTATTTATATCACTGATCCTAGTCTCCTAGGAATCCAGGCCATAGGTCTCATAGGAAAACTTCCTTTTATTCTGCTTTCCTAAACACTTGTCATGGATGGAATTGTGTCCCTTCAAAATACATGAAAGTCATGAAGTGTTATGAAAGTTAGGTAATCATCCCCCATGAGCTGATAAGCCAAGCAACTGTAAAAGTATTAAGGGTGGGATGTAATGCCTTCATTCCATCTCAGCATTGACATGGCTACAGGGACGTTTCCTTGAGTGCGACTTATATCATCTTTTTCCTCCTGAGAGATGAAAGCTGAGAGAAAGCAAGTAGAGGCATTTCAGTATCACCAACAAAAGACAGCTAGGAATAAAAAAAGATAGATAGAAGTGTTTGGACCCAGATTCCTGTGCTGAAAAAGGCCAAGAGCTATACTGAGAGCCCCAAATAAATGAGGGAGAAAACTCTTTAAAAGGGATATGTGATTAGGTATTTCTGTCATGACAGGAGTCTAGAGCGATGGCTACATGGTGGAGTGGACCTGGGGGAGGGTTTGTTAAATAATGAAAGAATTTTTCTTTTACTTTTCCAAGAAGGTAGTGTACTAAGTGGGGAAGCTTGGGAGGGGAGAAATGTGCAACAATGAATGAATGGAAATCCAAAGCCTCTATAAATTTTTACTGAAATTAATAATAAATTTAAATTTTAAAAAAATTTGTTACAGTAAGGAAGGCAATGGATTTATAACTACTCATGCTAATAACACTATATCGTGGCATGGAGGAGGAATAGTGGAACTTTATCCACATTTACAGTATTCTTCTTACCAAAACCATTTATGGAAAATAGGAACTGCATTGAAACATGTATCTCTGGACTGGAAATTATCATATTGTTAATATTTCTAGTCTTAAACTTAAAAGATTATATTGTTCAAAATTATTTGTTATATGTTTGTTTAAATTTTCCCCTCTTTTAACAACTGGGATCTAGAGGAAAGAGAAAAGACCAGAGAATGGCCAAAATTATTGAGGTAGCTATTGCTGTCAGTTTAGGGCCTGTGTCAGGAAAAGGAAGTCTTACTCATATACAATGCAACCCAAACGTAATAAAGGAGGTCAGAATTGCTTCCACTGTGGAAAGCTGAGCCACTTCAGTAGACAGTGTCACAGACATGAGGCCCAGGTAGGCAAGGGAGTAGAGAGGAAGCTCCCACTCACTTGCTTTAAGTGTGGATTTGAAGGTCACATGGCCAAGGGAAGCCCACACCAGATCCTCATGGCTGAGAGGACTGACAAGCCCCAGCTCCCAGATGGAAACAAAGGAAGATGCTTCAATGATTTAGATCCTCCCAAAAGAGCTGTGGGTGAGCATTAACATTACTGGTAAGTATATTTGTTTTCTTCTGGACACAAGAGCCTACTATTTGGTCCTAAAAACCTTCTGAGGTCCCAACTCTTCTCACTATTTCTTAGTTGTTGGAATTGACAGAAAACCTCATAAGCAGTTCCTTACTTCACCTCTGCCTTGCATGCGGACTTCCAAGCTGTAAAACAACCCAGTAGTAGATGGAATTCGCTCCAGGACTTAAGAACAATAAATGACATAGTTGAACCTCTACATCTTGTGGTTCCTAACCTTTGTACTATAATAGACAAAGTGCTAGTCAATAAGCCTTTTATTTTAAGAACCACTATCCCTCTGTAACTTGATTTGTGCCACTGTTAGAACCTCTACTTGGAATATTATGGCTTTTAATTTTTGACTCATGTACTTTTAACTTGTTAGTTAAATTTGTGTCTTCTAGGCTGCAACAGTTCCATGATACATCTTCAAGGATATGCACATGTATGGCTAAGCCCAATTGATAACAGTGCATCTAAATTCCAAAATTAATCTCCACAATAGTCTATGTGTTTCCTATTGCCAAAGGGGCCCTTTAGAGTAGTGAGTTCTAGAAGATCTTCACCCTGAAACCTACAGTGTCCCTTTTCAGCAGGAAGTAGCTAAGAGAATACACCATCCCCTTTTCCTTATGAATTAGGGTGAAGTCTCTCTCAGGGAGGAATGATAGGGAATGGCAAAGGACACACTGACAAAGGAGATTAATCAGAACTGGCTTTGACAAGCACTGTGGCAATGGGACAATTAAAACAGACTTTTCAAGGAGGAAAAAAAAGAGGAACGAACAGGGGGGTGGTTTAGAGAAAATAGTGCAATGATGAATGAATGGAAATCCAAAATCTCTGGTTCATTAAAATTTAGTTTAAAAAAAACACACCAAAAAAACCTGACTTCGCATGCTGAGGAAAACTACAAGCTTCTTCCAGGCAGAATGGTGAGAGAAAGCCTTCCCTCCAGAGCCTCGCCCTACATTTGGACTTCAGTTTCTAAAAGTTAGAAGCTTTGAGAGCTCAGATGGCTTAGTCCAAATGGATATATGCTCCTAATCCAAAAGTGGTGCCTCTGATAGTCTTCTCTCATGCACTAGTGTAAAGTGTAAGGAAACCTGATGGAGACTCGGCTATAAGGGGATTTTGACTCAGTGGCAATGAGCTTTCAGTTTTTGGTTTTGAGCCTTCTAAACAATAAGAAAGTTTTCCTAAACTGTGAGAGAGCTTTGGTGGCCTAGTGGTAAGAAGCTGTTGTGCAGTCCCAATAGCAAGCACTTAGAAAGCACCAGCTGTTCCATGAGAGAAGGATGGGCAATCTCTTCCTATGCAACTACACTGCCTCTGAAAACCCACTGGAGGGTCAGCTAGGGTCAGTTCCAACTTAACGGCATACAACAACAACAAACTGTAAGAGAATAAATGTCTTTTTGTTAAAGCACCTATTGTGGTATCTTTGCTATGAAGCACTTGATAACTAAGCCACCACTCTAACTAAGGCTTTTAGCAATCATCTTTTGGTGACATTGCTTGTGTCCTAATAACCTTTTAACAACCTTAAGTGAACAAAAGTTTTCTGAGTCCTTGAGTCACTGACTCTAATATCTCCCTTCATCGTACATTTCACTAGCAGATACATTTTCTTATTGGTCTTTCAACTGGTCATTCATCTTTTAAAAAATGTTTCTTGACCTCTTCTAACCCTTTACTCCCCGAGGACAATACACACATCCTATCTTTCTTTAATCAGAGCAGAGGCTTTACTGTAAGTTCCCCAATTCTGAAAAAAACCCCATGATTCTCTCATTCTCAATCATGTGGATTTGGTGAACTCAGCATTATCTGTTCCTTTCACTCAAGACATCCAGTCAGGCTCTTGGTCTTGTTGAATCATCGTCTGAGGTTGCTTGCTATGTGACTCTGGCCGAATTTCTTAAATTTCTGTGCTTCAGATTCACTGTCAATAAAATGATGGTAGGATACCCTCCTCTTAGAGTTGTCAGAAAATACAAAATTAGAATGTACAACACATGGACCATTGGGAGCAGAAAGGGCTGAAATGAATGATAATGTTATTGTTGATGTTGCTATTATTTTGCAGCTTTTATTCCCAGAGTTCTGGTGGAGGTGTGTTTGGAAAGGATGAGAAGATTGACATCGTTACATCCAAGGCATCTGAGTTGTGTGATATATGCAGCTTCCCCTTTCTCCCCGTTTCACTTCTTTGTGCCTCCCCGAGCCTGTCACTCAGGAGAAGACACACTGTGTTATATTTCCAGCGATGCCTAGTTCATCTAAATCCAAAGCAGGAATGCAGTTGATACCCTTGCTTGGCAAACTCCATCACATATATTTTAGCATTACCAGTAAGTCATATTTTAGGTGGGCTGGTTGGAGTTTGCTTCATCTACGGAAAAGGGGAAGAATTAATTTGATAGGGAACATGGCCTCCTATCAGAAGGAGCTTCATGACTGGACCGTATTGCTACCTTATTGGATTTTTAAAGAATTTACAATTGCTGAAAAGCAGCATATTAGTAATAAGAATTTCCAACATATCATCTACTTAATCTGGAATATCAGACTATGGAACACTAGCCAAATCTAACTTGTCTCTGATTTTATTACTCTGCGTAGATTTTTAATTTTTTTGGTAGTAGCGTTTTATGTCTACCTGTGTTTCATTGATTATGCAAAGGTATTTGTGTGGATCACAACAAACGGTGCCTGACGCTGAGAAGAATGGGAATCCCACAACACTTGATCGTGCTAATGCAAAACCTATACTTGGACCAGGAGGCAGTCGTCAGAACAGAGCAAGGAAACACTGCATGGTTCAAAATTGGCAAGGGTATATGCCAGAGATGTGTCCTATCTCCATACCTTTTCAACCTGTATGCAGAACAGATTATCCGGGAGGAGGCTGAGCTCTATGAGGAGAACTGTGGCATCAGGATTGGAGGAAGATTCATCAACAATCTGCATTATGCAGATGACACAACCTTGCTTGCTGAAAATGAGGAGGACTGGAAGCACTTGCTGCAGAGGGTCAAGGACTGCAGGCTTCAATATAGATTGAGGCTCAATATTAAGAAGACAAAGATTCTCACCATTGGACCAATTGGCACCATCAGGATGGATGGTGAAGAGATTGAGATTGTTAATAGCTTTAATTTGCTTGGCTCCGTAGTCAACACTCCTGGCACCAGCAGCCAGGAAATTAAAAGACGTATTGCAATGGGAAAGTCTGCTGTTAGAGACCTCTCCAGGGTACTGAAGAGCAATGGTGTCACTCTGGAGACTAAGGTGCATCTGATACAGGCCACAGTCTTTGCAATCACTTGTTATGTGTCAGAAAGTTGGACAATGACTAGGGAGGATAGAAGGAGAATTGGTGTCTTTGAGCTGTGGTGTTGGAGAAGAGTATTGAATATACTACGGACTGCTAAGAAAACAAACAGGTTTGTCCTGGAAAGTGTTAAATCGGGCTGTTCCTTGATGGTAAGGATTCTGAAGCTTCAGCTGACATACTTTGGACATGTTGCAAGGAGGGATCAGTCCTTGGAGAGGGATGTCATGCTTGGGAGGGTGGAGGGACAGTGCAGGAGAGGAAAATCCTTGATGAGGTGGATTGATTCAGTGACTGGGGTAATGGGGTTGGTGTGTCGAAGACAGTGAGATTGGTACAGCATAGAGCAGGGTGTAGGGCTATTGTACATAGGGTTGCTATGAATTGCAGGCAACTTGAGGGCACATAACAACAATAACAGTAGCCTTTGGGTAATTTATGATATGATTTTACACCATTGTCTATTTGTAGTTTTGCATGTTGTTGAGTACAACTGAGTTGGAACCAACCCATAGCTTACCCTTTAGTGAGGTATATTCAGTGGGGTTTCAGAGGCCATTAATCACACAGGAGGAAATTGCCCATTCTTTTCCCACAGGAAAGCTGGTGGAATTGAACTGTGTGTCTTTAGAATTGCAATGCAGCTTCTTACCACTAGGTTGTATAGCTCAGGGGTGAAGCATTTGACTGCAGACAAGAGGTCCCCTGTTCATATCTGGGTACCCTCTCTTGGTTCTATAGTTTTGTATCAAGGTCTTCAGATGTGTTTGCATCCAAGACAATAAAAAAATCTTATTTTTTTGAAAAAAAAAAGGTCTTCAGATGATTATGAGGTTAATGAAGATAATAGGGGTGTCATGCTCCTTTATACATGAAGTGTCCAGTGCAGCCCCCTGACATGTAGAGTTCACTCCTTTGAAGTATGTCACAAGTATGCTTTGTGAACCTGGAGTGTTCCTTAGAGGCTGGGATGGTGAGACTTTATCTCATATACCCTTTGGGCATATTATCAGGAGGGTGTCATGGAAAAATGCATCATTCAGAAAGTACAGGGTTCAAGAAGGAGAGGAAGATCTTCAGTGAGAAATACCAGCATAGTGATTACAACAATTGAATTTAAGCATAGCAGAAGTCGTGAGCTGTTACAGGTGTAGACAGGGTTCTGTTTTGCACATATGTGGAACTTGAATTTTAGTATAATTGGTAATTCCTAAATTTATAATTGAAAGTGAAGATTCACAAAGGGGTGGGGCAAGATAGGTTCACCCTCCTAGTAGGTTTGGGGGCAAAGATGCTTTCAGGACCAACTCACCTGAAGGTGTCTTGAACCCCAACTTTTGCTAACTCACTCTGAGCCCTCTGCTTGCATTCTTTTTTTCCCTCTTTTTTTAATAAATGGACTTGGATATTCTCTCATCTTATCAAATTTGAAAAGCTTTTCTCATCTGCCTTCATCATATTTCATCATTCATAAAATATATGTGAAAATCAATGACATTAGATTAGTGTGTCTTAAGTCTTAAAGAGTTTCCCCTGTCTTCCTAATGATGTAGTGAATCAGAAAATAATTAAAAACCATTTAGGTTGCAACCTCCCTTTCTTTACCCCACCCCACTCCCCCGCTGCTTGCCATGGATAGGGAAATTTATGGGTCTCCTTCCACCCTGATTGCTTCAGCTAGGCTGGGACATCTTTGCAGATGGGAACGGGGCCAAAAGCCGCGGTATGCACAGGCTTGCCTGGATTTTGCAGGAGTCAGTGCATGGACACAGTGGATGGCACAGTGAGCAAATTTCCACCTTGGGGATCTCTGTTCATGTTTCCTAACAGCAGGAACAACCGCAAAACACCACAGCTGGCATTTTTATAGCCAGCTTCCACTTGCAGGCTACTCAAACATCCATTATCTTATCTGATACTCACAAAAGCTCTGCGACTTAGATATTCCCCTTATCATGCTTAATTTCTGAAAACTGTGCCCCAGATAAAGCCAGTGACTTTTCCAAGGTGACTTTTTCTTCTGAGGGTAAAGAAACAACCCTAAGTCCATGCTCTCCATTCTCCAGACTGCCTCCTCAAAAAGTGTTTTTTGTTTCCTTGTGCAGCTATAACACAACAAATTCATAACTATCTATTCAATTCTGACTCCTAGTGACTCCCCCGCAGGATGGAACAAAACTTGCCCGTAGGGTTTCCTGCCTACACATTGTTAGGAAAACTCATGGCACATCTTTCTCCCATAGAGCTACTGGTGGCTCCAAACCAAAGACCTTTCAGTTAGTAGCTGAATGTGCTTGGCATTGTGCCATCAGGGTGGGTGGTTTTAAAAGTCAGAAGTTTGTTTTACCACATTTCTGAGAGCAAAAGTTCAAATCAGGGTCTTGACCGTGTTGGTCCTTTGCTTGTTGGTAGCCCTTGGGCATCCTTTGATTCTTGATTTATAGAGGATTGTCACAGGACATCTGCCTACCCCCAGATATCTGGGTCCAATTAACCCTTTTAAGAATTTAGGTGAGATTAGGATTAGGATTCAACCTACACTAGCATGACCTCATTAGTGAAACAAAGAAAAACCCTATTTCCTAACAAGATCCCATCCATGGGAACATAGTTTAGAATGCTAACATTCCTTTCAGGGGACACAGTTCAATCAAAAGCCCCAGTGGTATAAACAGGAGGTGTCACACTGCCTGCTGAAAGGCAGCTGTTGGAATCCACTCCCTGTTCCATGGAAGGAAGTTGGGGAGTTTCCTCCCATGAAGATTTGCAGTCTCAGAAGCCCAGCAGAGGGTCCCTATAGGTTGGAATTGACTTGGCAGAAGTGAGTGTGAATGAGTGGATTACCCCCTAATAGGTCAGCAGACGAAATGGAAAGGGTGTTTAAGGAAGATGGAATAGTTTTAAAATCAGATTTAGTAGGGCCGTCCCCATTTTTTAATAAACAAGGGGAGTTGACAGCGCTGTCAAGCCCTTGTTCTGCATAAGCCAAGTGACAACATGAGTTAGGCTATCTCATTCAAGTCAAATTGACTTAAGCAATAAGACATTTACTGGCTCACATATATCTGTAGTTAAGACAAGTTTCAGGGTTGATTTAAGCCCGTGGCTTCCACTCTGCTTTTATGTAATTCTCTGCTGGCTTTCCATCCACATTGCTGGTGAGATGCCCACAGCTTTGTTTCTATGTGGGAGCAGTTATAGTTCTTCCTGGAAACTCTCTGTGGAGAGAAAATAAGAACTTTTCACAGCAAGTCATGATAAATGTCTCCTGGCATTTCAATGGCCCCCATTAGGTCACATACCTATTCCTCAATAACCACTGGCAAGGGAGGAGTAAATCAAATGAACTTTGAACAACTCAGATCCTTACCTGGACCTGGGAGTGGAGGTCAGCACCCCTGGAAACATTTGTCTCATGTGTTTGAGTTAAAAAGTGGATGAAAATATCTGCAAGAGGAGATTCAGGGATTTCCCAAGTTCGGTCACTGAGGGGGAGCTGTCCATAGTAGCTCTTTCTCTCTCTCTCTCTCATTGTCGTGGATTCTGAATCAACTCCTAGCAGATTCTCTCCTGGCCTTCTGAAGTTGCTATTACTCAGAAAGAGCTCGTTATTTATAGTGATTCTCAACCTTGGCTGCACAATGGAACCACCCGAGCAGAGTCAGAAAACATCAGTGCTTTGATTCCATTTCTGTTGTGAGGTTACTCTAACTCACAGTAACGGCAAGGGACAGAGTCAAACTGCCCCAGTGAGTTCTGGAGCTGCAATCTTTATAGGAGCAGATCATCAGCCTTTTCCTCCCACAGAATTTAGTGATTATTTCACATGGTGAGTTTGAACCAACAATCTCCTAGCTAGCAGCTGAGCTCTTTAACCACTGTTCTACCAGGGCTCCTTTCTTTTATTTAGTTTTTTAAAAAAAATATTTATTGATATATTTAATTTCATTTCCATTATATTTTGTTCATATATTGTAGGGTTTTCTCCCCCCCCCCCCTTGGGCTCAATTCTTAAAGATTTTAATTCAATTGTTCTGAGGGTGAGCCGGGGAATTAGGATTTTAAAAGCTATGCAGGTGAAGCTAGTGTGAGGCTAAGGCTGACAACTGGCGATATACATGCACATAATTCATAGTGCATTCATGGACCAACCACATTAGTGTCATTTGGGAGACTGGTAGAAAGGCAGACTCTGAGGCTTCACCCCAAAGTTCCTAAATTGGAATCTACATTTTAGCAAACTCCCAAGCAATGCATATTTTGCTCTAAAGTTGGAGAACCCATGGAATAATAAGATACTCAAACACCTTGCACTTTGCCCATCTTCATTCTGGTTCCAGAGGCTAATGTGTGATTCCTTCTCTAGTCTTTATGCTAATGTGCAATTCCAACCCATCTGTACAACTTTATCTAATTGTTCCCTTCAGGAGACCTCGAAAATCAGTGATGTTTCAAATAATCTCTGATTCGGAATTGCTTGAGGATTTTACATACTTGGTCCCTATCCTAGAACAGCTGAAATAGCATCCCTAGGGACAGGGCTGGTAGCGTGCATTCCTTGGGCAAAATCCACCCTGGTATTGAGATAGCTATTGTAATCTAGAGGATGCTAAAACATTGTGTTTTCCAAAAGTAAAGACCATGTGAGAAAGACCAATTGGGGTTTAATGAGGAAGTCTTAAGGGGTGCTCTCATCAAATACATTTGTAGATATGTGCTCCTCAGTTTGCCTGTAGACATGACCGCTGAAGGGACCCAGCAAAGAGAATAGAGAAGAGGTCTCAGTTCCTCAGGCTGGGCAGATGAGGGGTCATAGGTTAGTTGGATGGGTTGCTGGTCTAAAGACAGTTGCTGCTTCAGCCCGTCCTGCAGCTTCCCAGAGTCATAAATCCTGAGGGGGACGCCAGTGCTTCCCTGATACCAGAGAGAAGTCATTCTTTAATGTGGGCCTGATAATGTCACCGAGCTCAGTCTTCCTAAATTTAAATGATTAGCAATGACCAGGCTTGCTCCTCTTTGATGCATCACTTAACCTAGTAATCGGGAAATCTATTCCACTTGCCTACTTAGATTGATGATGTCACATTACAGTGGGGCTTGCTTTCTCCCCGTAATGGGGGAAGAACATGTTAGGATGCACTGGCCTTAAGCATTCTGGCCTCAGCCTCCCCTCATGAATTTGATTAATATCACCGGCTCCATGGGCACATCTCTGAATTGCTGAATCTGGCATCTGTGGGAGGACTATGTTTAGGAAGCATTGGAATGTCACTAATGGAGTCTGCCATTGGATGATTCTATTCATTTCCTGACTCTTGGGCTTAAAGCTTCCTCTTTTTGTAAGGAAGAAGAGAAAGATGGTTTTTATGTATGGAAAAACCCAGGACTGATGAATGAAAAGAAAACCAGCCATCTATCTATCTACCTGTTTGGCTCAGTGAGGGAATCTGACTGTCAGCATGTGTCCTTTATCGATGCTAGACTGCTGTTTGGTGAAGTTCAAAGGGGTTGTTACCATTGCATTACTCACTTTCTATTTGGATGCCTATTTTGTCAGGGAGATGTGGTTGACGTGCAAATGGCACTGTTATTATTTGTCTCAGAGTCCGTTCCAACTCGAGATGACCCTGAACGCACAGAGGAGCAAAACACTGCCTGGTCCTGCATCTTCCAATTGTTTCTTTGTGTGAGCCCACCACTGCACTCAGGTACTGTATCTAATACATCCTGTGTGTCCTTGACTTTCTACTCTCCCAATTATGAAGTCCTTCTCCAGGGACTGGTCCTGTCCAAAGTATATAAGGCTCAGCATCGTTGTTTTAAAGAGCATTTTGGATATCCTTCATCCATGACACGTTCCTATTCTCCTGGAGTTTGCTGTTTGTTCCTGGCTCTTTACCAATCTGCAGGCATTTCAGACTTTGTTTTTCCTTAATCATTGTCCAGCTTTCAGTAACTTTAGGCCTTTTGTTCCTCCCTCCAAATCGATTTAGGGATTTCACTGTTCCATGCCCTCTCCTTTCATTTGGTGATTCAAAAAATGTCAGGGAATGAAAACAAATAACTTCACTTCAAGAAAATGCTAGGAGTTTTGTTAGAAAACACACAGGAAAAACTCTGGCAGACCTGAAGGCAAAGTTGGGAAAGGAGGAAGGAGAGTTATAGAGAGACAGGAGTAGTGAAATGTAATCATTGGCCCATCTCTCTGTTTACATTTAAAATATCATCCATGTGCAAACTGGGGGTGTTGCCAGCTGTAAATTTACCTGCAACTCCTACCTCTGCTCACAGGATCTTCCCAGGACAGAGAAGGCCACACTCTCAAGGAGAAACTTCTCAGCTGTTCAGGCAAGATGAAACATGAATTCCAAGTTTTGGAGCAACAAAATTCTCCGAGCAAGGGCAACTCAACTGGGATCCCTGTACTGCAGATTGAGGTGAATCGTGTGTCATGTAATAATGGAAACCACTGAAAAATACATGCAGGAGAGAAACCTAGATTCCCAGGCTGGGAGAAGATTGAAGGGTTAGAACCCAGGAAAAATATCATTTTAGAGTGGAAGAGTTTTCTTGGCCCCATGAATAAATCATTGACCCGACAGGGCCCCTTCTCTTTCCCTTTCTTTATTTTGAAGACAGCAAATTGCTCCTGATTTGGAAAAGAAGTGAGAGGCGCCCTCACAGCGCTGTCTATGCTGCAGACAAATGAGGCAGCTGTTTTAACTTTTCATGAAGATGTTTATTGGGCTCCAGCACTGTTCTGATCTAATGTTTCCTTGTTTGTGGCAGTTCATATTTTCTCTCTTTGTAAAGCACTGAACAAGTCAGATGCGGCCATTCTTATTTTTGAACACTCAATTTCCCCCACCCCAGCCCCCTTGCAGGCTGATTTAGACTTACACAAGGACAAGTGTGTCTTACAACTTTTTTCCCCATTTGCTGTGGACGCTGACTGCTGATTGAACACATCCTGATGTTGTTGTTGTTGTTGTTAGTTGCTGTCAGGGCACCCCAATTTGTGGTGACCTGCAAATAATGGAACAGAATGATGCCTGGTCCAGGGCCAGCCCCATGATTTGATTGCAGATCAAATAATTTTGATCCATATGGCTTGCACTGGTTTATTTACAGAACTAGATCACCAGGCCTTTCTTCCTAGTCTTGTAGTCTGGAAGGTCAACTGACACCTCTTACCTCACAGACACATACGTGAGTCAACTGACAGATGCATGACGGCTGTGCAGGAGTTCTATTGGGTGGGCCTGCAAACCCAGAGCTCTTGTATAAAGTTGAGAATTCTCCCACCAAACCACCAATATCTGGCATTACTCTGTACACCTTGGGACAGTCCTTATGCGTAAGAATGATCAATCAAGTCCACCTCAGTGACCCAACAGGCCAGAGAGATTTCATGCCCATCCCAGCTACCAAGTCCAGCAGCAGCCACAGGGCCAGCTTTGTGGTCCAATCTTCCTTTTCATCCCCCCTCCTGGGTGAAGCCATTGTTTGTCATCAGAATGAAACTCTGTCTACAAGGGATTACTCAAATTGAAATATGATTTTTTTTTCAAATTGAAATATGATTTTTGTCAACAAAAGTTTATGATACATTTTTAATGCTGTATAACAAATGTGTTTGCATTTCTCCTTTGTCTTTATAGATCTGGCTTATTATTAAATATTTATGGGAATTACCGGCTACATATTTTCTGAGCCACTGAAATACAGCTCATCAAATTCACTAACACAGCCCTATATTTCTCTTCCTTGAAGACACTTAACGGCAGCCACACGTTTCTGTCACTGGTAAGGTTCCCAGGAAAATCACCACGTCTTGATTCGAGATGCTGAGAAAGCTGCTTCCTATCAGTTTCCATCCCGACCCCTTTCCCATCCTTTACCACAATGTAAGGCGTCCAGGTGATTTAATACTTCAGGGACCAGACAGTGGCATCATTGCCTCTGGAGCGCTGGGTTGTGGGAGATGTAATTCTACCCACTGTGTGGGCATAAATCCTGGCTCATTATGGTATTGCTCTTACACAGAATATACAGCTTCACAATTAATCCTACAGTGCAATCTTCATGAACTACCACAAACAAAACCCTTGCAAGTGATATGTCTTTTCTCTTAGTAATTTCCCTCATAGTTTTGTGTACTTGAACTAATCCAGGAGTCTTAGTAGGGAGTTCTGGTGGCCTAGTGGCAAGAAGCTGTGCTGCAATCCTAAAGGTGTATAGTTCCAGGCCACCAGCCGCTCCATGGAAGAAAGATGGGCAATCTCCACCCGTGTGGATGAACTGTCTCTGAACACTTGCTGGATGGTCAGCTATGGGTAAGTTCCAATTAGACAGTACATAACAATAGTGATGCAGTGGTTAATGTATTTAGCTGCTAACTGAAAGGTTAAAAGTGCAAACTCCCTAGCTGCTTGCTCTGTGGGAATAAAGATGTGACAGTCTGCTCCTGTAAATGTTCCAGCCTTAGAAACCCTCTGGGCTAGTTTGGGATCTGTGACAATGGTACGGATGACAATAAATCTGGACTAAGTAACTTCAACAATCCAACCAAATAGATCTGTCTATGCTCATTGAACTTCAAGATCATACTGATCTGTGGTCAGCAAGATCACTCTTAGGTAAGAAAGCAATATTTTTGTGCATTGCTTACAATGCCAAGAAGCTGTTAGTAATTGGTTCTGATGAAAATCCATTTAAGAGGCAAGAATGGGTATAGTGGCTCATCTGAATCAATGGATTTGCATTGGGATGGGTTTACTTTGCACCTCTCAAGAACTCATCAAGACATAGGACTGGCCTGGCTTATATCACAGCTGGGGCTTCTGGGTGTGGTTGTGTAGGTTGGGCACTTCGACACTCCACGAGGCACCATGCATATAACCTCTGTTACAAGCAGTAGGGAGCTCTGGTGGTGTACTGGTAAGACACTGCAATCATGAAGACACGCAGTTTGAATCCACCTGCTGCTCCACAGGAGGCAAATGGGGAATCTCCTCCTGGGCGATTTGCCTTCTCTGAAAACCTGCTGGAGGGTCAACTATAAAGCAGTTCCTACTCAGTGCTACTCAACAACCACCATGCCCATTCTATGTGGTACTCATTGAAATCATGAATTATGCAATGTGCACAGCCATTCGTGAAAATCTATCCAAAGGTGTTCATTTAGAATATTTTTTCCCAGAAGCAAATACAAATATTTTCACTTGTTTAGCCTTTTCCCTTTGGTATTCAGTGCTGTCCAAAGCCACCTGATGTCCTAGCCAAATGTCCAAATGTGACAGGTTTTGAGGTCTGTCTACTCTGTAAGCATGGGTTTCTCCCTTTCCCCTCAATCTCAACACATTAACATTAGGAATTTTTATACAAAATGTCCTGTATCTAACTTCATGGGAACAATTAGGAGATCTGGAAGCACTGGTCACTCTGCCGGGGGTGGGCTGCTCCTTCAGAGGAGGGGCATTGACAATGGTTTCCCAGCATGGTGAATGTCACTGATGTCAAAAAACTCAACAAACACACAAATTAAATTGACATGTGTTTTGTGAGATATATATATATATACCCACACACACCCACGCAATGCTACTGAGCCAATTATAACTCAACAACCCTCTACTGAGCTTCCGAGGCTCTAAATCTTTATGGCAGGAGACTCCCCACCTTTCTACTGAAGAGCAGCTGGCAGGTTTAGATTACTGACCTTTCAGTTGTCAGTACAGCAAGTGGTGCACTAAGTGTGTGTGTGTGTGTGTGTGTGTGTGTGTGTGTGTATGTTAGTTGGATAGTTGTAAAGAACTGCACACTGACTTATATGTGGTTTGAACCCACCAGCTGCTCCGCAGGAGAAGGATGGGCAATCTCCTCTTGTGGAATTTTCTACCTCTAAAAACACAGTGAAGGTTATGAATTGCTTATAACTCCATGGCACACTAAGTAGAAATGTATTATAATTACGCGTGTGTGTGTGTGTGTGTGTGTGTGTGTGTGTGCGCGCGCGCGTGCGCACGCACTTGCATAGATCTGTCGTCTATCTATCCATCTAGCTAATCTCATATGTTGTTGTGTACTCGTTGGAACTGACCCATAGCTGACACTCCAGCAGATTTTCAGAGGCAATTAACACATTGCTGCACACTTGTAAATTGACGACTGTGCTTAGAAACACATTTATTTTTTCCGTTATAGCCATCATTTGAGGCACGGGAGGAGATTAACCATCTTTCTCCTGTGGAGCAGCTGGTAGTCTCAAACTGTGTGCCTTTGGGATCGCAGCACAGCTTCTTGCTGCTAGACCAACATATAAATATATATATGTGTGTGTGTGTGTGTATGTATGTGTATATGTATATCTATATATGCATTTGTTGGAAATAGAAGTGTTATCTACTTCCTAAACAACATGCCTCTAGAAACTCTATGAACTGTGATAAATGTCAGTAGGTATAGAAAGGCTTTAGGCTTTTATTCAGAGGGTCACTATGAGTTGTGCTCAACTCAATAGTAATCAACAACAGCAATATATGTGTATGTGTATATACATATGTATATATGTGTGTGCGTATATATATATCTCAACGCTGAGGGAGCCTGTGGGACTCCAGCTGTTCCATCTCATCATTGCTGCTGACCAATAGGTCCACCTTCCCTCCAACTCCCTCTCCCCAGCGAGTCTTTATCATCACCAGGTTCTATACTGGGTGGGGTGCCTTTTTCATCTCCAAAATGAGAGAGAAGAGCGAGTGTCTCAATATTGTCAGAGTGGTACTCTGAGAATAAAAACCAACAATGGAGTGCCTTCTGCTTTAATGAGTTTATCTTTGTTTCTCCTCCTCAGAAAAGGAAATGCCCTTGCCCCAAATTTCTCTCAGTGTTGGCTTTGCATGGCTCCTTTCTCCCTGTTCTGTGCTCATTAAATTAAGTTTCCGTTGATAACCTTTGGCCGGACCCATCTTCAGGAAGAACTCTAATGCATGTTAATAAGCCAGGTTTTAAAGGCAGACAAGATCTCCAGTCCGTGTCTCTTTCATGTCTCTGCAGCTTCCGTGGCAAAAAGGATGACACAATTTTTTTATCAAGGCATTGGCTACATTCATATCTCATGACATAGATTTTTTTTAAAAGCAGAATTTCAAAGAGTCTCCTTTATCACATTATCTTTAGTCTTCTTTAACAGTTCATATGGATATTTTCTCAGAAGTTGCATAATCAAAGTCATAAAGTCACTTGTACATTTATATATATATTTTTTTATCTTCAGGGGCTCACAGAGTTGGGAGAATTGTGCCTCTAAAAGCAATTGCTGATACAAAGACCAACTTCAAATCAGTCCTGACCTTTTGTTCAATGGTTCCTCCTGTTACAGAACACATTCAAACAGCTATTTGGATATTGGTGGGGAGAAAAGGCCATTGATTTTCCTAGTTAGGGGGGTGGGCTGTTTCTGCAGAAAGGACTGGTGCAGAGTGGGACTGGGGCATGGCTTTTCTCAGACCACACTAACTGTGGTGCTGAACCATTATGTCTGTGGGATGGCAGAGGCTGCTGCCAAAACCCTTGCGGCTTGCCCAGCTCCAGCTGAGGAGCTTGCCTGAAATAAAGTGCCAACAGGTGGAATGATATTTCTACATCAGAGAAGAGAGGGGTTTCAAGAGCTCATTAAATCCAGGGTGCACTGGGAAATGGGGCTGTGCTTTTCACGGAAGCTCCTGTGCCCTCTGATACTCCAAGAGCTCTGGTTCCAGTTTCCTACCTATAAATAACTCATGTTGTGGTTCGCCCCTTCTATACTGAGAATGGACAGTCCAGAGAAACCTCCAGTGAGTCCTTACTGTGTACCTGGAGTCATGACCGACACATTATGTGTCACATGTATTATCCTATCTAATGTTTTGCATTCAAAGACACTACTATTTTTATCCACACGTTAACGTTTTAGATGGGTTTCTCACTTTCTATATCAAGTGCCATTAACTACAACTCATAGCAATTATGACTCATAATGACTTTATGAACAACAGACTGGATCCTTGCCCTTTCCTATCTATACCATCCACACTATCTCCGCCTTACTCACACACATTGAAGCAGTAATTGTGCGAGACTGAGATCTTTATGGATCTTTCCCATTGACTCTACTTTTCCGATCATGATGTCTTCTTTGCAAAGAAAGTTCCTCCTGAAAACATGTCCCAAATATATGAGATTACGTTTCAGCAACCTTACTTCTAAAAAAAAATACTAAGATATGTCTTGGAGAGGGTGCAACTGGAGTGCTCTTTGGAGGCAAGAATGATGAGGCCTTGCCTCACATGCTTTGGCCATGTTGATAGGAGGGGCTATTCCTTGGAGAAGGAAAAAGATGCTGGGAAGGGTAGAGAGTTGGTAAAAGAGAGGAAGACCCTCAACCAAATGGATTGACATGGTAACTGCCACAATGGGCTCTTGTGTGTCAGGAAGTGTGTAGATAGCACAGAACAGAACAGGGTTCATATCTTTTGTTCATAGGGTCGTTATGAGTCATATTCGATTCAATGGCACCCAACAACAGCAACAGCAACAATATTCTTACCTCTAAACAGCGCCCTGGTTGTAATTACTTGAAGACAAATTTTTCTTTAGGTAATCCAAAATGCCCTTTATCAACACCACAATTCAAAGGCATTAGTTCTTCTTCAATCTTCATTATTAATTGTCAAATTTTATATATCTCAATCACAATTGAAAATATCATAGCTTTGGTCAGAGGCACCTCAGTCTTAAATTTATATCCTGGCTCTTTATCACTTAAAGATGTTTTTGACAGCATATTTCCTCAATGCAATATGTCTTTTTATTCCTTGAATGTTGCTACTGTAAGTTTGGTTCTGGAAAATCAAGTAAAATGAGATAATTAACCTTCCCAGCACACTCAATTGTGCTCATACAGAATGCATACCTAGCTCAAGAAGCTATTTCCCAAATGGAATAAGGGGACGCTGCATGATTTAGTATCAGGAAGGGTGTGTATCAGGGATGTATTCTTTCTCCATACCTATTCAATTTGTATGCTGAGCAAATAACCCATGAAGCCAGACTCTATGAAGAAGAATGCCACATCAGGATTGGAATAAGACTCTTCAACAAGCTGTGTTATGCAGATGACACCACCTTGCTTGCTGAAAGTGAGGGAGACCTGAAGCACTTGCTGCAGAAGATCAAGGGCTACAGCTTTTTGTAAGTATTATAACTTAATATCAAGAAGACAAAGATCCTTACTCCTGGCCAGAGAACAACATCATGAGAGGTGGGAAAAGGATTCAATGATTTCATCTTGTTTGGATCCACAACCAAGATTCTTATAACCAACAGTCAGGAGATAAAGAGACACATTAATTTGGCAAGCTGGCTGTCAGAAACCTCTCAAAAATACTCAAGAGTAATGATTAAGGCAGTAAAGATTCAGGCCATGCCATGGTATTTTCAATTACTTGCTATGCATCTGAGAGCTGGACAATGAATAAGGATGAGAAAAGAAGAATTGATTTGAGTTATGGTATTAGAGAAGAGTACTGAATAGACTGCCAAAAGAATGAACAGGTATGTCTATCTGTGTTTCGTTGACTATACAAAGGCATTTGGCTGTATGGGGATCACCACAAACTGTGGCTAACCTTGAGAAGAATGAAGATCCCAGAACACTTGATTGTTTTCATGCAAAACTTATACTTGAACAAGAAACAGTAGTCAGAACACAGAAAGGCTGCGTGGTTCAGGATCAGGAAAGGTGTGCATAAGGGATACATCATAACTCCATACTAGTTCTCAATCTATATGAGGAATAGGTCATTCAGAAGGTTGGACTTTATGAGGAGGAATGTGGCAAGAGAATTGGAGGAAGCTTCATCAACAACCTTCACTAAGCAGATGACACAATCTTGCTTGCTTAAACTGAGGAGGACATGAGGCATTTGCTGCAGAAGGTCAAGGACTGCAGTCTTCAATATAGATTGCAACTCAACATCAAAAAAACCAAGCTTCTCACCACTGGGACAATTAGCAGCTTTATGATAGTGGGAGAAGAAATTGAGATTATTACTAACTTCAGCTTGCTTGGTTCCACAATCAACATTTTTGGCACCTGCAGTCAGGAAATCAAAAGACAAATTTAATTATAAAAGTCTGCGGTCAGGGACTTCTTTAGAGTATTGAAAAACAGCAATGTCAGTCTGGCAGCTAAGGTGCACCTGAACCAGACCATGGTCTTTGCAATTACTTACGATGCCTTTGAGTTGTGGTGCTGGAGAAGAATGTTGAACATACCAGGAGGTGCCAGGAGAACAAGTAGTTCTGTCCTAGAGAGGGTGAAACCAGTTTGCTCCCAGGAGACAAGGATTTTCAATCTCCCTTTCACATACTTTGGACACATGGCCAGGAGGGACCAGCCCTTGGAGAAGGACATCATGCTTGGAAGGGGAGAGGGACAGTGCAGGAGAGGAAGACCTAGAATGAGATGGATTGATTTAGTGACTGGAGAAATGGGATTAGGTTTGCCAGAGATGATGAGATTGGCTCAGGTTAGGGCAGGGTTCAGAGATAATATAGACAGGGATAGTTTCAGGCAACTCGATGGTACACAATGACAACAACAACAATGTCTTGGAAAAGTTGCAGCTGGAGTGCTCCTCAGAGGCAAGAATGGCAAAACTTCATCGCTTATATTTTGGACATGCTTCTAGGAGAGGCTAAACCTTGGAAAAGTTATACTTGAAAGGGTAGAATGTCAGAGAAAGAGAAAAAGATCCCCGTCAAGATGGTTTGACACAGTGACTGCAGCAATGGACTCAAATATATCAGAGATGATGAAGATGACACAGGATAGGACAGGATTCAGAATGTTGTTCACAGGGTCGCGATGAGTTGTACTTGACTTGAAGACACCTAACAGCAACAACATCTTGATGTTGCCTATTGGTCCCATTAGGAGGATTTTTGTCTTCTTGATGTTGAGGTGTGATCCATATTGATGGCTGTAGTCTTTGATCGTATGTAGTAGGTGTTTTAGGTTTTCTTGTCTTTCTGCAAGCAAAGTGGTGGCATCCGCATAGCACAGGTTTTTCCTTCAAGCCTGATGCATATTTTCTTTTATATAGTACAACTTCTTGATTTGCTTAACATATAGATTGAACATATATAGAAAAAGGATACCTATCTCTCTTTCTCATACACACCACACACACACACACACACACACACACACACACACACACACACATACCTCACTTCTCTGATTTAAAATACTGCAAGATTCTGCAGTTTAGTTGGTTAAGTTCTTTGGAATTCCCATTCCTTCCTTTGTAATCCACAATTTATTGTTCTTCTTGTTGTTGCCATTGAGTCCAACATGACTCATAGCGATCCTATGAACAAAAGACCTGAGACCTTTCTGTAACTATCGTCGTTTCTCAAAGGTTATAGAGTTTCCAGAGGCATGTTGTTTAGGAAGTGGATGCCACTCCTTCATCCTGTCTTAAACCAGGAGTTCTACCAAACATTGTCCACCATGGGTAACCGGTATGCCATTTGACACCCCAGTGGCACAAGGTTCAGCATCACAGCAAACCCAGATTACCTCAGTACAGCATATTGACAGAGGAGTGCTGTACCAGTTAGAAAAATGTTCCTCCAAAATATAATAACAACAAATTTTTAAATACAAAGACCCTCCCTGAGGCCTTGTAGACTCTAAATAAGAGGCTTAAATAAAAAAAAATCAATATATTTTTGTTGTTGTTGTTGTTGTTCTTATGTGCCATTTATTTGCCTGTGACTCATAGTGACCCCATGTACAGCAGCTCTGAACACCCCACCACCACTACCCATCCTGAGCCAGTCCCACTAGCTGCTTGCTGACTCAGTTTAAATCTGGTGGAATGACAAAACTAGCTACTCCTTGCTGGATGGACTAACAAATTCTGTTTGAATATTCTTGCCCAACCAGGTGGCAAAGTCAAATGCAATATCCTAGAAAAGCCATTTGCAACAAAAGACCCAGTACATCACAGGATAGCCCCTGGCTTTTCCAGCCATTCTCTTGCATATTTGAAGGATTAACTTTCCCCACACAATCATCTTTCTAGTAACCATATTCTTGAAAGCATGTAAACCAACTGTGTCATACATTTTGCTTTTATCTGCTCTCCCCCAACCCCCAATTTTAGATGGTCAATTTCTGAATTGCTCATCCCTGGAGCGGGGACTACCAACAGAATAAACAGATACGTCACGGAAAAAGAGCTGACAAAGTGCTCCCTGGAGGCAAAGATGACCAAATCAAAATACCTCTACATACTGAATGATATAAATTAATGTATTTCTAGGATTCTGTTTCCAACTAAGACTCACCTGACATTAGCAATAGTAACTGTTTTTTCACAGCTTCTTTTACATTCTGCTTGAATTTCTGACAGTCCTCTGTCAAAGTATTGTTTCAGTCTTTTTTAAAATAACCTCCAAACATATTTCATTTGTGTGTAAGATTAATGATACTATGTGATAGTTTTGCTCTCAAAAAAGGTTTTATAACCTTTTCTTGGACTAGGCGCAGATACGTATCTCTTCTGGTTGGTTGGGAAAGTTTTTCAAGTTTTCCTAATATAAACTAGTAAACATGTCCAGGGCTGCATCTTTTTGGTGAAGCACCTCTGTGCTAGAAGCTCACTGATGCGCAATTCTTCTCTTTTTTAAATTATTGATCACTGGTTTGATAAGCTACTCTATTACTTATTATATCCCAGGAACTGAACTTAACTTTTTCAAGACATACTATTTCATTGAATATCATATTACTTTTTGTTTTAAATGCATGATCTTTTATCTTTGGCTTCTACATACTACTACATCAGCACTATAAGGGCACATGACTTGTTTCCTTTTCTTTGGTATAATTTATCTATGTACTGTGAGTGGTCTGTTGCTTATCATATATTGGGTTGGTGTGTTTTCCCGCCCTTTTTCTAGTTTTTTTATTGGTTTGCTTGCAAAGTTTGTGTACATTATGTTTCACACTATTCTTCATTCACATTGTATTTCATACAATCATTCCCATGCATTATGTTTTGGGCAAATCCTTATTGCATCTATGTCTAAAACAAACAAATAAATGACCTCAGAGAAGATGCAATGATAGGGTGCTGCTGGGTTCAATTCCAGGTTTCTGAAACTGGGGGATCTTACTTCTCCTACGACACCTTAGTGGTCACTGGGGTGCACAAGAACATACTCTTCCCAGACCTCAGCACTCGGTGACCGATACAGAGAACTTTAGTTAAACTAGCGCCTACGAGTTTAGTGCTAGGTCAATAGTCCCCAAATGTCAAACTAGCTCATGGTGAGGCTTTCGAAGATCTTGATGCTCATATCATATCCTGTGCAAATTAATCTTCCGGAGGGAGAAGACAGAATAGTATTTTTTCAAAGTCTTATATGTAGCAAATTGTAGTGCTTCTTACTAACCAAAAAGTTGGAGGTTAGCCTCTCACCCTGACCTCCCTGCCTAAAGATGCCTAATAAAATCTCTATGACCAGACTTTGAAAACACTATGGAGTGTACTCTGACATACATGTTAATTCAGTAATACCTTCTCTTTGTTTTACTATTTGCTGGACAGAGGTAACTCAAGGTTGCTATCATGCTAAACACTGTGACACTGATGTGCCAAATGTGATAATGGTTACCCATAGTGGACAGTGTTTAGTGGAGCTCCCCAATTAAAACAAGCTTGGAAGAAGAAGTGGCATCCACTTCCAAAATAGCTTTCCTCCAGAAACTCTTTGAATGTGGAGAAAGGATGAAAGTTATACAAGTGTTCAGGCCTTTCTTTCATAGGGTTGTTATGAGTCGTTTTCGACTCAACAGCACTTAACAACATCATGTTCTGTTTTCTGGCCTATGGTGTCAGGAACCCCTGAGCTCTAAAATCCAAAGTTACTTTGGGTGGCTGTATATCAGTACATTTATCTTCAAAAGAGCTAGCTAGTGATCCAGGCTGGAAAGAACTGTGTGAGTCTGACAGGCCTCCATCCAGTTGGACAGCAGGCTGGTGAATTTATAACACATTCCCAAACACTTCCTGCCTGACAAAGTTTTAGCAGTCTACTAGAAGTCATGCTAACTCAGTCACCCAGAGCCCAGAGGTGTAAACAACTGAGGCCCGCCAAACAAAAGCACCCCAAAACTCTCAGGGCAGAGCAAGTCTGTGCTGCCACTAGGGGCTCATGTATGAAGAAGCATGTGCCTGCACACATGCTCGTTACAGACATCTCCCTGCTCCACATTCTCCTTCCCTTTTACTGACTGTCACCATATGGCCCTTGCTAATGATTTATACATCACACCCTTCATTAGCTGATGGGAAAGATACTCATGGTAATTTCATTCCATCAACTCTCATTCCTCATAGGCTCCCAAATAATTTCACAAAGTGTGGCCTTTTGGTTAAGTTGTTAATGAAGCGAGTGCTAATTAACATTAGGGGTGTCCTTCTCACACACTCGGAGAGAATGGCAAGATCTTAAAAAGCTCCATCATCATTAAATTAGTAAATTATTATCGCTGAAGCCTATGTGTGCTCTAACTTTTGATTTAAAAATCATCGCAGTGGGTTGATATGTTGTGTTTATCTTCCTCTAATTGAACACTACCTTGCATTTAATCACAGTAAATTGGCCTTCCTTCTAAATAGATCTAAGGGCTTTTAACACTTGGTAACTCTCAGCTCTGAGAGGAGGAGACAAGACCAGAAAACTCTGAAGGAGGGAGGGGTCCAGCCAGCACCACTGATGCATCTCTCTGTTGTATAGTCATTGTTGTTTTAGTCCACTAAGGCAATCTCAGTTCATGACGACTCCACATGACACCACAGAACTGCCCCATAGCGTTCACTAAGTTGTCATTTTTAAGGACCAATAAACAATCTTTTGATAAATGGAGAAAATATCGGCACTTTTGAGGATTTTCTTTAACTTGGATCCATAATCATTACCTATGGAAACAGCAGTCTGGCAATCAGATGACATATTACATTGGGCAAATCTGCTTCAAAGGACCTTTTAAAGAAAAGCATATTTGAGAAATAAGGTGCACCTTACCCCAGCCATAATATTTTTCAATTGCCTCATATCCACATGAAAGATGGACAACTAATAAGGAAGACTAAAGAAGAATTGTTGGGTTTGGACTGTGAGCTTACAGAAGGATATGGAAGGTACCATGTACTGCTAAAGAACAAGCAAATATGTCCTGGATAAAGTGTAGCCTAGGTGCTTCTTAGAAGGGAGGACGGCAAGACTTTGTCTCACACACTTTACACACATTATTATTGTTGTTGTGTACCATCGAGTTGGAATTGGCCCATAGCTGACCCTCCTGAAGATTTTCAGAGGCAGTAAATTCATGAGAGGAAATTGCCTGCCTTCCTTCCATGGAGCAGCTGGTAGATTCAGCTTCTTGTTACTAGGCCGCCATAGCACCCTATTAGTTCCTTATTAATGTTGTTGTTATGTGCATTGGGTAAAGTGCAAGTCATAGCTCCTGATTGGGAAGGGCTAAAGTCGGTTGGGTCCTGCCTAAGAGTCTCCAGTTTTGGAGCCTCCTGTGTGAAGCAGTTGGATTCTGGAGGGTAGGCTGTTTTGATTTAATTGAAAGTCAGTCGTGAATTGTTTGGTCATTTTTTATTTCTTTAACAATCAAGTGTAAGCTGATTAGTCATCTGGATTTAGTTAGCAATCATCTATGAGCTGGAAGCCTTTTGTTTAAATCAATCAGGACTGGGTGGGTGGGCCTTTGTATTTAAAAGTTGGTTGGGTCCTGCCTAAGAGTTTTTCCAGTTTGGGCACCTCCAGTGTGAAGCAGTTAGATTCTGAAGGTTAAGTTGTTAATTGTGTTTGGGGAGAAGAACATAGTTCCAAGTGGTACAGCACTTGCCTGTCAGTTTGCTATACTGAGATAACTTGGGGTCTTTGTGATACTGAAAGCTGTCCCACTGCTGTGTCAAATGCCATAAGGGTTACTCGTGGTAGACAGGGTTTGGTAGAGCTCTCAGATTAAGATAGACTTGGAAACAGGAATGGCATCCACTTCTTAAATAACAGGCCCTTGAAAACCTTTTGAACACCAGAGGAATGAGGATACTTATAGAAAAGGGTTCAGATCTTTTTTTCATGGGGTCGCACTCAACTTGACAACACCTAATAACAACAACAAAAACAGCAGCAATCCCTGGAGTAAGATATCATGCTTGACAAAGAAAATGTTATCGGAAAAGTGGAAGATCCTCAATGAGAGAGATGGACCTGGAGATTTTAATACATTTAATACATTGCTGCTCAAAATACAGCAGCAATTCTGAGCATGGTACAGGACCAGACAGTGTTTGTTTCTGTACATAGGGTCACTATGAACTGGGGCTGACTATGAGGCACATAAGAACAACAAGAAGAGATCTTCTGAACTCTTCTTCTGTGTTGGTGGCTGATGGGTTGAACTGTTGATCTTTCAGTTTGAAATTGAGCCCCTAACTACAGTGGCCTGAGAGTCCCTTGCAGAGAGTATCAAACTTCAGTTTCTTTCCTATGATTAGTGATATAGCCAATGGTCAAGCTTTTAGTTTCACTTTAGGTGCACCCTGGACCTCTCCAAGCAGTAATCATGGCCTCAAAATTACAGAATTGATTCCTTTGGAACAGAGAAATAAACAGCAGGGTCCAGGTAGATGCTACGTATCACAGTTGCTCTTGTCAGTATCTCTACAGGGGCTGCCGCTTGGAGGGGCTGCTGTCAATTAGGCAGTGATAGGAAACTGACAGGTAGAAGCTGGGCTGATGGCCACCACATTGTGTCCAGGGGGAGATGGTTGATTATGTCTGGAATGGAAAATGAGATCAGAGTGGAGTTTTCCAGTGGGAGAGAGTTCAGAACGGAAGCAGTCTTTGTCAAGCCAAAACAGATTTGACTTTCTATCTTTAATGCAGTCCCTGGTTGTCTTAGTTTACTTCCGTATTTCCCCACTGACTTTGTCTTGCTGCTGTGTAGCCAGTTCTAGGAGAGCCTGGCCATTCCCTAGCCATTGCCTTTGGATGTGTACACTGCCTGGTGAGGCACTGTGGGATCAGGTCTTGTACAATGCTCACATACATTTGAATTCTTAAGGTAATGGCATTTTCCATTGGGCTCTGGACATCACATAACAATAATAATCATATAAAGATTATAACGAATTACAGCTGTAGTAATAGCCAGATTTATCCAGTGCTTATATGCACCAGCTATGTGCTGTAATTCTTACACATTTTTCTTTCTATTTATTTCTTACTTCAAACCTATGAATTAGGTACTATTATCACTGTAATTTGATCAAGGTCACAAAGAAGGTGTTTTGTACCACTATGAACTCAGGCTGGCTGACATAAAATAACCTGCGTTTAAAGGCTATTTCATACTGCCACTTTTTACTGAGAGGCAATACCACCCTCCTCTTCTCTCCCACCAACTCTTCTTCATCATTGTTATCACCATCATCAAACATTTGCTGTGGGCTTTCTAAGTAAAGGGCACCAGATTGTATACTAGGGAGATGCAAAGAATTAATAGCATAAGCAAAGAGCTCCAGGGACTCACAGGTAAGCTTATAAAGGAAGAATATGAGCATTGCATTAAAATAAAAAAAATACATAAAAAAGGCTTTACACTTTGACCCCACATTTTCACTTCCAGAAATCTATCCTAAAGAAATAATGAGAACTGCAGCCTGAATTTTATGTGCAGAGATCTTTATCCAAACATTATTTATAAGAGTGAAATACTAGGAACAACCTTATTGTCCTACCATGGGAGGGAGGTTAAGCCAGTATTTCCCAAACTATGGCAAAAATCTAAATCTCATGGAATACTATTTATTGCTGCTGTTTTCAAAATAATCCTTAGATATTATGTTTGCTAATCTTTCAAAGAGTCAAAATCTTTGGGACTTTTGTTTGTGAGCGTTTTTGTTTGTTTGATTTTTAAGACTTCAATCATGCAGAAGAAAGGAGAGTAGTTGAAATTGATTTAATCTCAGATGAATACTTAGATAATGTGTTGTATATGCATGATGGAATACTATGCAGCACTAAAAACAACAAAATATTCCTGAACTATCACATAGCATGTGAGAGATCTAGAGAGCACCATGTTGAGTGAAATAAATCAGTAACTGAAAGACAAATACTACAGAAGACCACTTTGAAAATAGAAGGGTAACTGAGAGGGGTAGAGGAAGGCAGGGAAGGATAGATATAGAATGTGTAGACAAAAAAGCCATAACAACCAAGGCAAGGGAGAATCAACCTGGGAAATTTTGAGAAAAGAGCAACATAACAATTACCATTAGCAAATAGCAAGAAGATATGTGTAAATGCTCAAAAGGGGCGGGGACAAGGGCTGTGCAAGAAGGAAGAGGTAATTACTAGGACAGCAGAGATTAGCTGGCAAATAGGGGAATCAATACATGGGGTCGTGGTGAGATGAGGAATAAACCTCATAGATCAAGAGTAATTGATTACATAAAATACAATGTACATAAATGATTACACAGCATAAAATGCACATGAATGAAATAATGTATAGGAATGATTATATACATGATATTTAAAAAAAATATAGGTTTAATCTGTTAACAAAGTCTTGACTAATATCCAAGACCAAAACCTTTTGCTGTGGAGTTGATTCTGAGTCATGACTACCTTCCAACAGGTTTTTGAGTTTGAACAGCTTTATAAGAGGCAACTGTCATCTTTTTTCAGAGGAGTGGCTCATGCATTCGAAGTGCCAACTTTTTTGTTAATAGCCTGACCCATGAAACAATAAACTAAATAGAATGGTGAGTATTTGTAAATTAAAATATTAGCAATACTTATTAAAATAATATTTGACAATAAGGAATTATACTTATATGCCATAAAAAGTGACAAAAATGAGATACAAATTACTGTTGTTAATTGCCTTCAAGGCAAGCATGACTCATAGCGACCCTATGAACAAAAGGCCTAAAGACCCTCTACAACTATTGGCATTTATCAAAGTTCATAGAGTTTCTGGAGGCATGTTACCTAGGAAGTGGATGCAAATTGTGAGATACAAATTGCAAACAATATTATTTTAGTTATATAGGGAAATAATTTAGATGCGGATGGGAGGAAAATCGTTCAAGTGTCAACTAAAATGTTAGCAACTCTGATTTTCTCCATATGGTAAGTTTACAGGTGATGTTTACATTTTTCTGCCTTTCTGGATTTTCCAGTTTCTCTAATAAAAATGTTCATAATGAAAAATTTTATCTTTGAAAATACATATTATTGTTGTTATGTGCCATCAGTTACCCACAACTCATCACAATCCTATCTACATATAATAGCTCTGAGCCCTGCCCTATTCTGAGCTGTTCTCACTGAGCCAGTCTCACTGAGAGGGTTATTTCTCAGATCTTCCATTTTTTCCAGCATGATGTTGTTTTGGTTGGTTTTTTTTCCTGAAGGGTGTGAGACAGTTTCACTATCTTGCCTCTAGTAAGCATTCTGACTGCACTTCTTCCAAAACAGATTGGCCTGTTCTTTTGATAATTCATGGGATATTCAGTATTCTTTTCCCATACCACAATTCAAAAAGCACCATTTTTTTCCTAACATCTTTATTCATTATCCAACTTTTCAGATGCAAAGGAAGTAAATGAAAAAGCCCATGGTTTTGACTGGGTGCATATTAGTCTTTAAACTGACATCCTTGCTCATTAGAACTTTGGAAAGGTCCTTGACAGTGGATTTCCTGGTTACAACATTTCTTTTGATTTCTTAACCACTGATGTGTCAAAGACAGTGAGATTGACTCAGAGCAGAGCAGAGCAGAGCTCAGACCTATTGTGCATAGGAAAACTATGAGTTGTAGTCGACACGACAACACATAACAATAACAATCACCACCAAGAGTACTGATTCTAAATCCAAATAAAAGAAACATAGATCTCTCCCAGTCACTTGGCCAGGTAGTTGTCCTCCAGATTTCTTGGCACAGCCTGTTTAGTGGAATGAGAAAGGTCATTAAAAGAAGAGAAAGAAAAGACCAAGATGGATGTCAGAGGAGACTCTTAATATTGCACTTTTTTTGTTTGTTTTGTTTTCCCACTGGGTTGGAACTGACCCATTGTTGACCCTCCAACTGGTTTTCAGAGGCGGTTAATCACAAGGGAGGAGATTACCCATCCTTCTCCCATGTAGCAGCTGGTAGTTTCGAACTGCATGCCTTCAGGATTACAGCACAGCTTCTTGCTACTAGGCCACCAGAGCTCTAGACCCTTGAAAAAGAAAAGAGAAGAAACCAAGAGGTTAAGTAGCTGAACAGAAGATTTTGAAAGGCAGCTTGAAGACAAAACAAAGAACTCTTAAAAATATGCAAAGAGCCGAAGTTAAAAATAAAAATGAACTCTTGGCATTTCTTAAGCTGAAGGAACCAAAGAACAAATTCAAGCCTCAACTTAAGGATGTTATGAGCAGACTATTGAATGATCCAGGAGGTAGGGAAGAATCTGGCTGAAAAGACAGGGTAATGATGGGCAAGGTCCAATGAGGATTGATTTTATAAAACATAAGGCATGAGGATGATTGTATGGAACACAATGTGAATGAAGAACAGTGTGAAACACAATGTATATAAACTTTGTAAGCAAACCAATTAAAAAGAAACACCTTAAAAATAAGATGGAAAGAGTATACAAAGTCACTGTACCGAAAATTATTGGTGGACACAAAAGAATTTAATGCTATAACATATGATCAAGAGGCAATGTTGATGAAAGAAGAAGTGTGAGCTGCTGTGAAGGGATTGGGGGGAAAAAAAAGATAAGGTCCCAGGAAGTGATGGGACATATTTCAGCAAACTGATACAGTCCTCAATGTGCTCTGGGCCAAATTGTTTAGGTCACAAAAATGAAAAGAATTCAAAGAAGGTAGAGAACCAGAGACACTCTGATGTCTATATTAGCCTGCTGTTGCTGTTAAGTGCCATTGAGTCATAGATGATTCAGTGATGCTATGAACGAAAGACCTGACCACTTGTATAACTTTCATCGTTTTTCCAACTTCATAGAGTTTCCGGAGGCAAGCTATTTACAGAAGTGGATGCCACTCCTGCTTCCAAGCTTGTTTTAATCGGGAAGTTCCACCAAACACTGTCCACCATGGGTAACCATTATCGCATTTGACACATCAGTATCAGTGTCTTTCTTCCTCTAGACTAAGCCAAACTATGTGGCTTACCATTGTGCAGATATTCTCTTTGTTTTCCTACGTCTTCCTCATTGCCATTGCATAAACTCTTTTCCTTGGCCTGGCATTTACTTGCCTATGTCTCTAGTTCTATCCATAATGAAAGGCTTTTCAAAACCAAAAGAACTCAAATGTGTTGCTGTTGAGTGACTTTCAGCTCATAGTGACTCTTAAAACTCAAATATTACAGAGTAGGACTAGCAGAACTGCTCCATGAGTCTTCACGGAGCCAACCCCAGAACCGTTCACATGTGGCACTCTTAAGTGAGCTTGGACTACCAATCTCTAGGTGAGCAGTTCAGCATAAACTATGCACATCACTGAGGAACTTGCACAGGCTCTGCATTGTTGTTCTTGTTATGTGCTGTTGGCCATTGAGTCACCTGCAACTCATAGTGACCCATGTACAACAGCTCAGAACCCTGCCCTATCCTGAGCCGATCTCATTGTCTCTGACATACCTAATCCCATTTCTCTAGTCACTGAGTTCCATTTCATCCTGGGTCTTCCTCTCCTTCACTGTCCCTCCCTCCACCCTTGCAAATATGATGTTCTTCTCCAAGGATGGGTCCCTCCTGCCACATGTCCAAAGTATGTGAGATGAATCTTCGTCCAGGGAGCAGTTTGGTTTTACCCTCTCTAGGACAGACCTGTTTTGTTCTCCTGGAAGTCTATGGTATGTTCAAGGCTCTTCTCCAAGGCATCAAACCTTCTATCATCCTTTGTTAGTGTCTAGCTCTCTGACACAGAGCAAGCAATTGTGAAGACCATGGCCTGGGTCAGGTGCCTCTTAGTCTCCAGACTGACATTGCTGCTCTTCAGTACTCTGGAGAGGTCCCTGACAGCAGACTTTCCCAATGCAATTCATCTTTTGATTTGCTAACTGCTGATGCCAAGAGTATTGTGAAAACAAGCAAGCTGAAGCTGTTAATAATCTCATTCTCTGCCTATCAGAAGCTGCCAATTGACCCAGTGGTGAGAATCTTTGTTTTCGTTGAAGTTGAGCCACAGTCATTGACCTTCTGCAGCAAGTGCTTCATGGCCTCCTCAGTTTCAGCAAGCAAGGCTGTGTTATCAGCCTAATGTAGGTTGATGAATCTTCCTCCAATCCTGAGGCCACATTCCTCCTTATAAAGCCTAGTCCTCCCAAATGATGGATCCTTGATGCACACCTTTTCTGATCCTGAACCACAGTGTTTCCCTGCTTTGTTCTGGTTACTGCTTCCTAGTCCAAGTATAGGTTTCACATGAGCATAATTAAGTGTTCTGGGTTCCCCATTTTTCCCAAGGTTAGCCACAATTTGTTGAGGCCCACACAGTTGCTGTAGGGGATGTAAAGTCCTACAAAGTCACGTCAGACTGCCTCATTAACATTAGGGTGTCTCATCTCCTTTACTCGACCTGAAATCTTCTAAGACCAAAGTTGTGTCTTGTACCTTGTGGTAAACTTGAGGGCACAGTCTTGGAACAGTCAGTGCTCTGTGCATACCCAGAGAACAAAACTCTGAACTATTGTTTGTTTTTCACATTTTATATCTTTTTGGTGGCAATATACACGTCCAAACATAAATCCATTCACAATTTCTCTGTGAACAGTGCAATGACATTGGTTCCTTTTCCACAGCCTGTCACTATTGTTACTATTTCTACCCGTGTTGTTTCATCACCATTAATTTAGAGGTTTGGCTGCCTAGTCAGTAGTGAGTAGTTCTGCCAACCTCAAGGTAGACTGTTCAAATCCACCAGCCAGCCACTGGGTGGGAGATGGATGGAAAATCTCCTCCTTGTGATTTACTGCCTCTGAAAACCCACTGGAGAGTCAGCCATGAGTTGATTATGACTTGATGGCAATGACTTTTAATTTAATACTTTTAGGAAAGTGTTAACTGAAATGAACTTTGAAGAAAGAGTCAGGAACTAGGCTGGGACAGAGTGTTACAAAGAAGGAGCCTAGGCACGAGCTGAATCCTGTCATTTAACATGTGTTTTACTGGGGAGTCATGGGCAGGTGGAGGCATATCTCATGGAATGGTGGGGGTAAAGTTGGAGGCAAGGAAGAAAGGTCAGGGTTTCCTGACAGTGTTTGAACAGGCCATAGATGTTGACTCTCTTGTGTACCATTATTTTCCACACTCTACCCTATCCAAGAATCACCTATGGTAGTTTATAGACATAGACTGCCTGGGCCTCATTTCCGGAAGCTGCAATTCAGAGGCCCTGGAGAACGAGAGTGGTCATATCATTTTAGACGGTAACCAGGTGTCTGAGAACCAGGACCCAAGGACCAATGGGCAAAGAGGAGGGATGCTGTTAGGCGAACTGTGCCACTTGAGGAGAAATCTCAAGAGTTGATTCCAGTGACTGTACTCATCATACAAGAGCCAGCTTGATGGCATAGTGTCTAAACCCTGGGCTGCTCAACAAAAATGGGGGTGTATGACTCCATCGGCTGCTCCACGGGAGAAAGATGTGGCAACCAGCTTTAGTAAAAGACTTGTAGCTTCAGAAACACTCTAGAACATACTCTACCCTGTCCTATAGGGCTGGTGCAAGTCAGAAGGGACTTTGCGGTAATGTTTTGATCTTCATAGAAGCTGATTGTCATACTTTTCTTTACAAGTGCCATTGGGTAGGTTTGAACTGCCAAAGTTCAGGTTAATAGTTCAGCTCAAACTATTTGTCCAGTGGCCTCACAACGAGGACAGAGGCCTGGATGTGTGACTCTGCTCTGTGTCTCTTCCAGGGAGGCATAGAGGCCACTGAAAAACATGTCAGACAACAAGTTGAATGAAGGGTCTTAGAAGTGTGTCTGGAAGTTATGGAGAGAGTGTGAGGAACAGGTTGGAGTTCATGCTGCAAATTATTAAAATTCCAGAGCAGCTTTGGTTACTCTTTCTTTTTACTCTTTGCACAAGTGCAGATTATCTTTTGCAATCTTCCCAGTAACTCTGAGATGTAGATAATTAGTCCCATTGTGCAGACCAGGAAACTGAGGCTCAGAGTGGTTGAACCATTGTGGAAGACAATTATCTACTAATATCTGGGTGTGCCTCTGGGATGAGAGGGATAGGTTTAGGAAAGGAGAGGGGAGGTAAAGGGTTGTTTGCTGGGATTCTATTTTTCCTCGAAGCTGTAACACACTCCCTCACTGGGCGGGGCCCCCAATCTAGCCATCGGGTTGCAGGCTGGCATGCATGCGATGTACCTAGCGGGTGAGGGATCTCAGTTAGAGGTGAGTGAAAGATTCTGATGAACTAGCGGAGGTGTGTCAAACTATTTTTAAATAAAAGCTGTTTGTTTTAAATGTCCCTGCTTATGAAGAAGTTGTTGCCACGAGTCATGAGTCATTCTGGTTCATAGCCCCACTGGCTTTCCAAAGATGTAGTCTTGACAGAAGCAGACTGCTATATCCTTCCCCTGCAGAGTGGCTGGTGGGCTTGGACCAAGGACTTTAACATCTCAGATGAGTTAAGTTTAACTGCTGTGTCACCAGGATTCCTTTGTGTAAAGAAAGTACCCAATTTTCATCACATTTGTGGAAAGAAAGTACCCAATTTTCATCACATTAGAACAAAATAGTTTTTTGCATTCTCTGTGGCTGAGCCCTGCTTTGTACTAAACTCTTTTCCAGCAGCTGAATTAAGAGACCAAACACATAATTGCAAAGATGTAGCTTAAACCAGCAACACTTCTGAGCCCTTCAGGAGGGTGGTGGTTTATTTTTAGCACCATCCTCTCTTTACAGAGGTCCTTGTCTCCCACTCCCCTCTCAGGTCTACCCTGTAATGAGGGTGAGGAGGGAGAAGGTGCCAGAGGAAGCTGTTTGCTTGCTGGGTAACCTGAAACACTACTGATGCACCCTCATCAAGCCTTCCCTTTCAAGTCAATGTCTAACTACTTGGACTTCTTTCTTTCAATGACCTAGCGCTCCACTTGCCCTCATTTACTGAAAAGCACGCTAGTAAGTCCCAGCCAGAGTAGAAGGCTCTGCTTCAGCTAAGTCCCAGCCAGTGGCAAAACAAGTGTGGAAACAATTACAACATTGTATAATAAGCTTCCTGATACTGCAAGGTTCCAAGAAGGCTTAGATGAGGCAGCTATTAAGTAGAGATATAGGAAGTGAATCAGGCTTCTTGGAGTGAGATGCCACTGAGTTGAATCTTGAATGACAAAAGGAGAAGAAGTGTGCTGTATATGGATGCGATAAGGCATATCAGAGAGTGACATTATATGCAAGAGCAACAAGAAGTCAGGTGCATCTGGCCTTTTAATGCATTTTACCTATGCAAAATAACCAACTTGCTATCTGGGACATAGGATTTGCTTAATACCGAGCATCTACTCTTTTTGGTGCTGCTGTTAAGGGACAACCTGGGGGCCAGGTTTCCAAAGGCACTGAAGATCACGTGGAGTTCAGCTTTCTGTTCCCCCTGGAGACGATTGAGGGTCATCAAATGTTCTTTCAGAAGTTTCATGGTTGCCCTGGGGGTGTTTGGGGACTGGATTTGTTTATTTGGATAGGCACACGTGGGTAGCAAAGCCAGGAATGGATTTTTGAGAGCATGATTGGCATAGGAAGGTCAGTTGAGAGGCTGTGCCAATCACTGAGAAAGGGCTAATTAGGGACAAAGAGGTAGACTGGGTGAGGATAAAGTGGATGGATTTGACGACAGAATAGGGAATTGAATAAACAAATCAAGGTAGATGATGCGGTGTCCCTGGGTGGTGACAACGGTTTATGGACCCAGCTGCTGATGATTAGATTGGAGGTTTGACTCCATACAGTGGAGACTCACAACAAAGGCCTGGTTTATTTTTGAAAAATCAGCCAGTGAAAACTACAATAGAACATCATTCTCTTCTAATACTAAAATACAATGAATATTGGATGAGTTCCGATCTGGCCACTAGTTTTTGTTTTGTGGGTAGATAAACAGGTTAAAAGATAATTACAGTTAAGGTTGTATGTTGACTTTGCCACAGTTCTCTGATTTGAAGGTCACGTAATGATGTAGTCACATCCTGTGGTGCAGTAGTTGATGTCAGCCCTATTTTAATAGAAGAGAGTTAAGGTGAGAGACACCAGTCCTTGTCTGATATAAAGGTAGTCACTTCAAGGGTGTGGCCTGCATGCAGTATCTGCTGACTTCCTTGCTTTTGAACCACTAGGATCCTGTATTCACCTCCTCTCAGCTGAGCCTGGTTCCTGAGACTTGACATAGTAGCCTGCCCTATTGCTTACCAATCCTGGGATTATTCACCTCTGCAGCCCTTAAACCAGCAATCTGCTGCCTGACCTTCCTTCCTTGGGACTTAATAATCTCTGCAGCTACATTGTTGTTGTTCTTTGTGCCATTGAATTAGAACTGACCCATAGTGGACCCTCCAGAGGGTTTTCAGAGGCAGTAAATGGCACAGGAAGAGATTGTTCACCAAGAGAAGTCTTCTGCCTAACATCTGATGCATGAACTTTTGACTTCCAGCCTTAACAACTGTCTTGAGAAGATAAACCTCTTTCTCTCTCTCTCTCCTCTCTCTCTCTCTCTCTCTCTCTCTCTCTCCCCCTCTCTCTTCCTCCCTTTCCCCCCCACTCCCCTCCCTTCTCATTTATATGCTTCACTGGTTTTGATTTTCCAGACAGCACAGACTAAGGTGGAGTTGAAGGAACAGACAAGTTAAGGATAACTCTTAGACATTTGATAAATGTTACCTGCACTATGCAGAGTAAATTGCCTTGGCCATGGAGAAAAGACTTGCCTGACCAAGTAGAGAACAGAAGGGGAAAGGATACAAAGAGTGGGCAATGCTGCACCATTCCTCTTGTGTACATCACCTCTGCTGGCTGGAACACTCTAATTATGCACACAAGCTCCCTTTGACATTCTCCAAAATGTGGGGTTCAGTTGGACCACCCAGGGGAGCCCAGAATAAGCAGCAGAAGCCTGGGTAACAGGAAGCAGGACTCTCCAAGCCACAGTGTGTTTATAGTTTAATATCGCCCCAGGCTTGATCTAAGGTACCACCTACACAGTCCTGCAGCCCAGTTCTGTGCTGACAGCCTCCTCTGGTCACCACCAAACTTTCCTCTCAGACAAGAGTAGGGGAGGAGAGTGGGGAGGAAGGCATCCTCATCTGCAGGAAACAGAAGGGAGAAAGTATGACTGTGAGAATCAGGACAGCATCAGCCCAGCCACCTACAGTTCATTCCCAAGTCGAATCTCAGGATCCACTTGAGGATGGAGACTGACTATGATTTTTGGATTGTTCTTCATCCACATTAGCCTGAGTACCCAGACTGCACAGCTCCCCATCTTTAGGGAAGGGAAGGAGGTTTTGTCTCTCAAAAGGGAGCAGAAGCCTAGGACACAGGTGCACGTGACCTGATGCATGCCTCACATGAGCCAAAGAGGAGACGGGCCACACAAGAGTGGGACACACAGTTTATTGTTTCACTCACTTGAGAGAGGGCAGCCGGAAATGGAGCAGGAAGAGGGAAACTTGCAGAAGTTTATTTGCTATGTTGCAGAAGTTTGTTTATTATGTTGGCCTGTGCATGAATTTTTGAAGAGCTTAGCATTTGCAAGCACGATTCCACAAAAGGTCATGAGCACCAAAACAGAAAACCAGGCTTTGCGACTCCAGCGTCTGCAGACCACAAGTGCTATGTCTCCTGCCCAGGCTTGGGAAGTGCCGAGCCGAGCAAGAATCTGGCTCGTTTCACCAGAATAATTGTCCAATCCAAATAACAGCCTTCCAGTTCCTCAAAGAAAATTATTTTCTTTTAATAGCTGACTCTCACTGCCTTAACCTCTGAACCTAGTTCCCCTGATGGGAATCGTTGAGATTTTTCACTGAGAACTAAGCCAAGACTTGGAAAAGGAGAGACTTTTCTCTTAGTCAATCTTCTGTCTTACTGTCTTCCAACTGGGTCAGGAATTCCTCACATCTCTGCCAGGCAGCACGTCTCATTAGGCATTCTCCGTGTTTCTATTGTTATTGTTGTTGTTGGACTCCAACCAACAATGAAATGGACCTAGAACAAAATGCTGCCTGGTCGTACACCATCTCCATAATCAGTTCTTGATGATTATTATCTGTTTCTATAAATCCATTATGATCTATGAAGGGCTTCCCTTGGCTGCTTTTCAGAAATAGATTGCCATGCTTTTTTTACTAGTCCCTCTTAGTCTGGAAACTCTGCTAAAGCGTCTTCAGATACATAATCACATGTGTGCCTTCACTGATGGCTGATGGCTGCCCAAAAAGTGAACCAGACCAAACCTGAATTGACTCTCCAACATGGAAAGTGAGAATTCCAACAAACTGTCAAGTGAAATCTCCCAAAATATTAAATATGGTGAATGAGGCTTCCATTCAGTGACTTTTAGCCAACTAATTTTTATTCCAGATTTTGTTCCCCTCAAAGAGAAGAAAGTTCAAGTGTATAGTCACCATTTGTGTTTCTTTCAAAAGGTATTTGTGATAATAATAAAAAAAAATTTAATGAATATGCCAAGAAATTTGGAAGACAATTACCTGGCAAACTGACTTGAAGAGATCCATATTTGTTCTTATTCCCAAGAAAGGTGACCCAACAGAGTGTGGAAATTATTTAACAATATCATTAATATAACATGGAAGCATCACTGTTTTTAAAGAAAGATGAACAGTGACTATGTACATGAATCTCACCTGATGGACTGCATTGGAATTAGATGGACTATATCACTGCTAAGAATCATTGGAGAAGCACAATAGGAGCAGTAAAAACCAGGCCAGGTTTCAACGGAGGAATAAGCCATTAATTATTCATGTGCATGTTAAAGTTGCAACTGAAGAGAGAGAAAAAAAGTCCATAGGGAGCTCTGGTGGCCTTGTGGCAAGAAGTAGTTTTGCAAGCCCAAAAGCACAGGATTCAAGGCCACCATCTGCTGTCTAAGAGAAAAATGGGCAGTTTCCTCCCATGTGATTAACTGCCTCTGAAAACCTGCTGGAGAGTCATCTACAGGTCAGTTCTGACTTTAAGGTACACAACAACAACAACAAGAAGGACCAAAATATGACTTAAAGTCTGTCCTACTCAAATTTTAAATCTATCTCAAGAGTAGGTTTGAGGTATTGAACACTAATTATTGTTGTTGTTGATTGTGTTCTAATCAAGCACAACTCATAGCAACCCTGTGAACAAAAGGCCTGAACCCTTTCTATATCTATTGACATTTATCAAAGTTAATAGGTATGTTGTTGTTGTTGCTATGTGCCGTTGAGTCGTTTAAGACTCATAGCAACCCTATGCACAACAGCCCTAAACCCTGCTCTATCCTGCGCCAACCGCACTGCCTCTGACACACCCATCCCGATTACCCCAGTCACCGAATCAATCCATCTCATAGAGGGTCTTCCCCTCCTGCGCTGTCCCTCCACCCTCCCAAGCATGATGTCCCTCTCCAAGGACCCGTCCCTCCTGGCAACATGTCCAAAGTATGTCAGACGAAGCCCCAGAATCCTTGCCTCCAAGGAGTAGCTTGGTTTAATCCTCTCGAAGATGAATCTGTTTGTTTTCCTGGCAGTCCATGGTACATTCAGTACTCTTCTCCAGCACCACAACTCAAAGGCATCAACTCTCCTTCTGTGCTCCCTAGTCATTGTCCAACTCTCTGATGCATAACTAGTGATTGCAAAGACCATGGCCTGTATCAGGTGCACCTTAGTCTCCAGAGAGACACCATTGCTCCTGAGTACTTTAGAGATGTCCCTAACAGCAGACTTTCCCATCGCGATACGCTTTTTGATTTCCTGACTGCTGGTGCCAAGAGTGTTGACTGTGGAGCCGAGCAAACTGAAGCTGTGAAAAATTTCAATCTCTTCGCCACCCATCCTGACGCTGCCAATTGGTCCAGTGGTGAGAATCTTTGTCTTCTTGACATTGAGCCTCAGTCCATACTGAAGGCTGCAGTCCTTGATCCTCTGCAGCAAGTACATGAGGTCCTCTTCAGTTTCAGCAAGCAGGGTTGTGTCTATAGGCATAGAACACTAATTATTGATGACAAAATGATGTGTACGTAACATCATGGATATCATCCATGAACAGAGTAAATATCATTACAAAGGCAAAGGAGAAAAGACCAAAACAGATGCCAGAAGAGATTAAAAATTGCACTACAGCCTTGAGAAGCCAAAACAAAGGGAAAAGATGGCCAAGTAAAAGAAATGACCAGAATATTTCAAAGGTTAGCTCAAAAAGGCAAAGCAAAGTTTTATTATACTGGGATGTACAAAGAACTGAATTTGGAAAGTAAAAGGGGAAGAATTCAGTTGACATTTCTCAAGCTCAAAAAACTAAAAGACAAATTCAAGTCTTGAGCTGCAATATTGATAGATGCTATGGGAAAATCTGGAATGACCCGGGAAACAACAAAGAAGATGGGGATAATACATAGTTACTGTACCAAACATAATTAGTTGGTACTGAAGTATACCAGAAAGTTGCATATGATAAAGACCCAATGATAATGAAGAAATTCAAGTTGCACAGAAGGCATGGGAAAAACAAGGTCCCAGGAATCAATGGGCATACTAGTTGACATGCTCACAGATGTAGCCCTGGACATGATCATCAGTCTGTGCCAGAACACTTGGAAGACAGCTACCTGGTCAACTGACTGGAATAAACGCATATTTTTTCCCATTCTGAAGAAAGGTGATCTATCAGAATATGGAAATTATTGAAAAATATCATTACTCTTTCATGCAAAGAAAATATTGCTGAAGATCCTTCAAAAATGGCTAGAAATATACACATATTGACAATGAATTTCCAAAAGTTCAAGCTGTGTTTATAAGTGGTGATGGCACCAGGGACATCATTGGTGGCTTCAGACAGATTTTGCCTGAAAGCTGCGAATAACAGAAGAAAACGTCTGTATGAGTTTTATTAACTACACAAAGGCCTTTGACTGTGTGGGTCGTAACAAATTATGGATTACAGTGAGAAGAATGGACAATTGCTTGTGCTTATACAAAAAGCTATGCCTAGAGCTAAATAAAGGGTTTAAAATTTAAAAAAAAAGGTGTGCAATAGGGCAGTATCTTTTACCATATTCAATCTGTATGCTGAGCACATCATTAAAATAGGACACAATGAAGACGAAGGTGGCATCAGAATTGGAGGAAGACTTATCAACAACATGTGTTATGCGAATGACACAACCTTGCATGCAGAAAGCAAGAATGACTCGAAGTGCTTGCTACAGAAGCTCATCAACTACAGCTTTCAGTATGGATTACATCTTAACGTGAAGAAGACAAAAATCCTCATCACTGAAGTGTCTGTCTATTGAGTGTTGTCTGTTAAGCCAACATTAATTGTCAATCTGTTACCCAACTACTACTAGTAGTTGGGTAACAGATTGACAATGTGAATGACTTCATTTTACTTGGACACACAATCAACACCCTTGGTACCAGCAGTCAAGAAATCAAAAGACATATTGCCCCAGGAAAGCTTGCTGGTAAGGACCCTTGCAAAGTACTAATGAGCTCCAATACCAATTAAGGTACACCTGATCCAGGACATGGCCTTTTTAGTCCTTTGCTATGTATCTGAGAGCTAGAGAATAAGTAAAGATAGCAGGAAAAAACATTGATGCCTTTGACTTGTGTTGGAGAAGAGTATTGAATATCCCATGGACTGTCAAATAAACAAATACGTCCTGGAGAAAGTACAATTAGAGGACTCCTTAGAGGCAAGGATAATCAAGGTTTGTCTCACATGCTCTGGGAATGTGGTTATGAGAAGCCAATGCTTGGAAAGCAACATCATGCTTGGAAAGATAGAGTCAGTGAAATAGAGGAAGACCCTCAACAAAATGGCTTGACCTTTTTGTTGTGACTGCAGTAACTGGCTCAAGTATGTCAGAGACAGTGAGGATGGCATAGAGTTTAGATCCATTGTTCAGAAGGTCACCATGAATCATACTCAACAGTAACCTACAAAAACAACAATAATGAATAAGAAGGGACATAGAACAAAGGAAAATACAGTGAAATGTTAACAGCACACCCCAAACTCTCAGTTCTAATTTCTAGATTAAAATTTACAATCACTCTGGAAGGCATTTGATGTTTTCTAAAAAAGCTGGAAATAGAAAGCCCATATGACCCAGCTATTCCACTGCTGGGAATATACTCCATGAAAAACAAGAACTGACACACAAATGGATGTTTGTACACTGATGTTTATAGCAGCATTATTCACAATACAAAGAATATGGAAACTGCCCAAATGTCCATCATCATACAACTGGATTGAACAACTGTGGTACATTAACATGATGGAATACTATGCAGCACTCAGGAACAATGATTTTGAAAAAGACTGTATAACATGGGGGAGGCTGGAAAGCGTTATGCTGAGTCAACTAACTCAGTTTCATAAGGACAAATACTGCATAAGACCATTACTGTAAAAACAGAAGGATAACAAGTACCATGTGTGCCCATGTTCAAAGTGGGAGGGGCAAGAGGGAGGGAAATCATGGGGTTACAGTTTGCTGCGTGGAGTAAGGGAGGTGAAGGAATTTGGAAAGATCCAGTGGAGATCTGAAAAGATGGGGTAATAATGGGCATAGATCAAAGGTAATTACTTTTATAAAACACAATTTATGGGAATCTATGAAACAATGTGAATGGAGGGGACCACCCGAAAGTTTTTAAAAAATGTAATATTTTACTCTTTCCCAAACCAGTCACATAAATGCACGCCTTCAATACAATAATGAGTACATCTTCGACACTCTTCTGCTACTTGACTTTTTCATTTCAGGATGTTTTCTGGATCTGTTTCCAATCAGTACATACAGCTCTGGATCATTTTTTAAACTGAAGCTTATCATTTCATTGTAAGAAACCATTGTAATTTAGTTTGACATTTAGGGCTGTTTCCTATTTTTCTATTCTTGTATTTTTAGCATGGATACATTTTCTGTATACAGTCTTGAGGAGAAATCTCTAAAGTCCTCAGAGCGAAAGCACATTATCTTCTGATTAAAGCTGACGGCATTGGTGGCTTTCAGGGGTTGCTGTATCCTCTCTTTGGTTGGCTGAAAACATTGTTCCAGGTGTTCTGAGAACTCAGTTTGAAAGCATCTGCTGTAATTATTTACTTCTTTAATGGTATTTCTGTACATACAAAATCAGACTTTTACAGAATACGCTGCTGTTGGTTGAGTTTGGAACTCTGTACCACAAGCTATTGTTGAAGAGCACTTTGAGCAATGAGATCTTACCTTATGTTTCTAAAATCAAATTGTCTCCTAGACAGATTGGCCCTTATAGATAACTCTCCACTTCTCATTAACAAATCACAGCAGGGCCACAGTCACTGTGTACCAATGTGGGGCCAGATGGAAGTGACTGTAAGCTGGGTCTCAGAGTTGAAGGGTTCATGCCCTTGTCTGCTGGTGTCCGTATGTGTCATGGCCAAGTCTCTTCTGTAAGATCTGTGAAATACTGGATAACTTGGGAGAAAATGGGAAGCATTACTGACTCAGTCTCATAAAGACAAATACAGCATAAGACCATTATTGTAAAAATAAAAGGATAATAAGATGTTACAAAAGTCCAAAGAGGGAAGGGGAGAGGGCAGAGGAGCTGAGGGTCGGGAAGGGGGTGAATCAGGGGGTCTCAGAGTTTGGTGGGCAGAAGGAGAAAGTGAAAGAATTAAGAAAGATGCAGCAGAGACCTGAAAAGGTGCATTAACAGGGGGCATAGATCAATAGGGATTGATTCTATAAAACACAATGTGTGGGAATGATCATATGAAACACAATGTGAAGGAAGGAATGTGAGAAACACAATGCATATCAATTAAATACAATATATGCATGTATGAATTTTATATGCAAACCAATATAAAATTAAAGAGAAATGTAAAAAAAAAAATGTGTGAAATGGCCTTTAAATCATTGCCCTTCTTCTACTAACGAAAGGATCTATGGATATGAAAAGGGATTCTCATTTTCTTTGTTCATCCTTTGGAGACTAGGAATTTAGGGGAGAAAGTTAATTTGGCCTTGAATAGGAAGATGATAAATTAGACTTTGTATGTATGGAGGTGTTAAGAGGCTTTGGAGGTGTAGTTCTTAGAGTCGGGAGAGAGATGACAGTCGAAGCAGTGGAAGTAAAGATCACAATGCACTTAATACTCAGATGCTGAATAAATAATTCAGACCTGAATAAAGAGATGAGAGCCCCAGACAAAAGGCATCATTGTCTTGGGGAAAAGAAACATTATTGCTCTTGAGTTCAAAACCTCTTTTTTCATGTACATTTATTTGATTATTTTTTTCACCCAAAACGTACCCCTTCTTGCAGAGTATCCTGACTCTCTCAATGGTCCAAAGGACTTGAGTGTTTGGGCGTCTTTCCCTAAGCTCTGTCTCCTTGCACTGTGGATGTGGTAGCAAATCTCTGAGTGGCATTTTGTGTAGCTTGATGAGGGAAACACTTCTAGTAATAGAGTGTCCCTTGCTGTTGCCTGTCTCCCCAGTGTTGAGTTTCCTCAAGAGTGGTTTGCAAACCATATACATTAAAGTCATTTAAAGAGCATGTTAACATGTCCCAGGAGTTAATGGTTAAAAAAAAACAAAAACAAAACCGGAACTTGTGACCAAAAGAAAAAGAAATTCCATTTTTAATTAGCATGCCATGGCTTTCATCCACATATTGAAGTTTAGGAACCAGGGTCTCATACAAATAAGCATTCTAGACCTAAACTTTTTTTATCTTCATGTTGATGACTTTTTGTTTACTTGTTTGCTCATTGGGTCTGGCAATGGAGCCATACCTCACCATCTGTTGCCATAGTTTCTAGGTAAACGACATGGTTCACCAGAATAGACGTTTGCTGAAGCCTGTAGCTTGTCATGTCTTCCTTTCACAGACTTGCTCTACCTAAGTTAGCTAGCTCTTCTAAGTTCTAACTCCCTTGAGTCGACTCATTTTCTATCCTGCAGATGTAGGACTTTTAAAACCATGCAATACTATCACCAACGTGTTAAGTGCTAATTATATGCCATTATCTTATTTAATCATTGTCGTGCCCCGAGGGAACCCTGCTGGCCTGCTTGTAAGAAGCTGCAATGCAATTCCTAAGACATGCAGTTCAAATCCACCAGCAGCTCTGAAGGAGAAAGATGGGCAATCTCCTCTCATGTAATTAACATCCTCTGCAAACCTCCTGGAGGGTAGGCTATGGGTCAGTTCCAACTCCACAGTACACAGCAACAGCAGTGTCCTTAGTAGGTATTAAGGAGTTTGAGGGTACAGTCCATAGAATGCTGTGATTCTTTCTAAACAAGAGGTGATACATTTGACTCGACCATGGATCCCTAGACAGTAAGATGTGTAGTCTCATCCCATTACCCAATGGAGGGTCACAGGGAGTCAAAATCAATTGAGTGGCAGAGAGTGAGCAAGTATAAGTGAAGCAGGTGGTAGTATTACATCTCATTTTGCCATTCCTTCGGATGAATTAGAGTATGACTTTTGATCTGTTGACAAGCGTATCACAGAATTATCTTTCTTACCATTTGAGCTCCGCCCCCTCTTTTATATCCAGAAATCTAGTTTAAAATTTATTTACTAGACATAGATTTGGAGTCTTTGTACAGCTCACTAGTACCGACCTGGGCACTTATGCAAGAGAAAATGTGTTTTGGAGTCTTATTGCAGGATTGCTGTCAGGATGTCCAAGAAATGAACTCAGAAAAGTTTCTTTCAACCCCCAAACCATAGGAGGCAGAAGGCTGACGACAAGGAAGGTGCCCAAGTCAAAGGGCTTTAAGGCCGGTGTCAGAAAATTAATGCAGTACAGGCTAAGTGGGGGAAGTGCTTGGCCTCAGAGATAGTTACCAGAAAAGGTGTGCATGGGGTTCAAACCACAGGACTAGCTCGGAGTCAGAGGGAGCTGACTTCAAGATCAACAGCAGATCCAAGCTGGTACGAGGCCACGGGAAGTTGCTGAATTCAGGGCTGGAGCTCCTTAAATCTCACCCAATGAAACCTTTTTTGAGAATTGTTGATTGGTATGTAGAGGAGTGCTTCCAGCTTTGAAAACAAACAATAAAGCAATGCATCATGACTCTATAGGATGGCGCCAGTCATTCTCATAAAAACTGATCACTACATCATTGTCCCTCAAACAGCTGCTGGGTTTGAACCGCCGACGTTTCTGTTAGCAGCCGAACTTTTAACCGTAGAATGAGGCTGGCATTGGGGTGGGGGTAAGACTGAGAAAAACTGGATGAAATATGTTTACGGCATTGAAGTCTATGGGGGAGAGAATAGTCTAAGA
>NW_006399813.1:9512257-9540820 GCF_000299155.1 Elephantulus edwardii
CTCATTGAGGGTCTTCTTCTCCTGCACTGTCCCTCCACGCTTCCAAACATGCTGTCACCCTCCAATGACTGGTCCTGCTGGGCAACATGCCCAAAGTATGTCAGACGAAGCTTCAGAATCCTTGCCTCCAAGAAGCAGCTTAGTCTTACCCTCTTTAGGATGAATCTGTTTGTTCTCCTAGCAGTCCATGGTATATTCAATACTCTTCTCCAGGACCACGGCTCAAAGGCATCAATTCTCTTTCTATCATCCTAGTCATTGCCTCCAGCAGTAGACATTAAAATTGCGGCTGCCTAGGTCAGAGGCTTTGCAGTCACAGCAAAGCAGAGCCCTTTGTATTTTGGAAAAATCCACAGCAATTTCTTGACTTGCTTGAATTTAAAACCAAAATCAATTTGTATTAGATTAGCTGTACGTCATTGTAGGCCAGGCTTTCAGGCTCCACCAGTTTTAGGTAAATTGAATTGGCAATTCAGTATCCTTTTCAGGTCCGAGGGTCACACGGCTGACTCCAGGAAAAACATAAAATCACAAACAAAACCCACACACAGATCAGACAAGCAGGAAATGGAGCAAGAGGGGCATGACTTCAGCCGTGCCGACCAATGGCTCTTTTAGATGGAGGATCCCTGAGGGTCTCCTGCTCAACCTCCTGCTTCCAGAAAGGGCAGACTCAGACAGTCCAGCCAGCTGGAGCTTTAACCGGTATTTACAGTTTTCAAAGAAAGAGCTGCCCCTTGACAATGATTCAGAGGTTTCTTGGAAATGTAGTTAATGACTTAAAAGCTAATAGCTTGATTATAGTAATGACAACTGAGAATTTTTACAGAATATTAGTAGTGTAGTAAGTTATATTACAGATACGACTTCATGTAAGTATCACATTCCATGTAGTTAAAAAACAAAGAAAAGCATTGCTCTTCAGTGAATCATGACTCATATCAAGCACACGGGGAAAAATAGAATTTTCCCATAGAATTTTGTAGACTTTAATCATTATGATTTTACTTGGATCTACAATCAACACACTTGGTACCAGCAGTCAGAAAATCAGGAGATCTATTGCACTGGGAAAGTAAAAATTACTGAGGAGTAATGATGTGAGTCTGAGGACTGAGGTGCATGCATCTGATTCAGGCTGTGCTCTTTCCAATCACTTGAAGAAGAATTGACGCCTTTGAGCTGTGGTGCTGGAGAAGAGCACTGAGCATGCCATGGATGGCCAAAAAGACAAACAAGTATTTCAAGAAGAAAGAGCAGCGAAAGTGCTCTTTGGAGGCTAAGATGATAAAGCCTTTTGTCACATACTTAGTCTCACATACTTAGGAAAGCTTATTCCTTGGACAGGTTACAGGGACACAGGCATTATGCTTGGAAAAGTGGAGGGCTGGAGAAAGAAAGGGAGACTCTCAACCAGGTGGACTGACAAAGTGGCTGCCGCAAAGGGCTCTGGTGTGTGAGGACAGGACAGGGTTCAGGTCACTACAAGTCATATTTGACTCGACGGTACCTAACAATGACAATAACAACAACAAAAACAATCTTGATGGAAGTAAAGTGTTGTATTTTTCTTCCTCAGATTAACTGGTGGGTGCTAATCATCAGACTTTTGGTAGTGGTAGTTGTTAACTCATAGCAGGCCTCCAGTAGGTTTTCAGAACCTTTGGTTGTTGTTGTTGTTATGTGCCGTTGAGTCGCTTGCGACTCATAGCGACCCTATGTACAGCAGCCCTAAACTCTGCTCTGTACTGTGCAAATCGCCCTGTCTCTGACACTCCCATCCTGACTACCCCAGTCACTGAATCAATCCATCTCATAGAGGGCCTTCCTCTCCTGTGCTGTCTCTCCACCTTACCAAGCATGATTCCTTCTCCAAGGACCGGTCTCTCCTCACAACATGTCCAAAGTATGTTAGACAGAACCTCAGAATCCTTTCCTCCAGGGAGCCACCTGGTTTAACCCTTTCCAGGATGAATCTGTTTTCCTAGCAGTCCATGGTATTCTCAATACTCTTCTCCAGCACCACAGCTCAAAGGCATCAATTCTCCTTCTATGCTCCCTAGTCATTGTCCAACTCTCTGATGCATAACAAGTGATTGCGAAGACCATGGCCTGTATCCGGTGCATCTTAATCTCCAGAGAGACACCATTGCTCTTCAGTACTTTGGAGAGGTCCCTAACAGCAGACTTTCTCATGGCAAAGCATGTTTTAATTTCCTGGCTACTGGTGCCAAGAGTGTTGACTGTGGAGCCAAGCAAACTAAAGCTGTGAACAATCTCAATCTCTTGACCATCCATCTGGTGCTGCCAATTGGTCCAGTGGTAAGAATCTTTGTCTTCTTGACATTGAGCCTCAATCCATATTGGAGGCTGCAGTCCTTGACCCTCAGCAGCAGGTGCTTCAGGTCCTCCTCAGTTTCAGCAAGCAGGGTTGTGTCATCTGTATATCACAGATTGTTGATAGCTCTTCCACCAATCTTGACCCCACATTTCTCCTCATAGAGCCCAGCCTCCCAGATAATCTGTTCTGCATACAGGTTGAAAAGGTATGGAGATTGGACACATCCCTGGCGTACGCCCTTCCCAATTTTGAACCATGCAGTGTTCCCTTGCTCTGTTCTGACGACTGCCTCCTGGTCCAAATATAGGTTTCGCATTAGAATGATCAAGTGTTCTGGGATTCCCATTATTCTCAGAGTCAGCCACAGTTTGTTATGATCCACACAGTCAAATGCCTTTGCATAGTCAATGAAACACAGATACACATTCCTCTGGTATTCCCTGGTTAGCAGATGAAAATATTGACCACTGTACCAGTGATCCTTAATCTGCACAGTGTCAAAATCTCACCACAATCAAGTCTGTAACCTACTGCAGGTAACAAGACTGTAAACCTTTATGATAGGAGACTCTATCACCTTTCTCATGAGAAGTGGCTGATGGATTTGAATCACCAACCTTTCAGTTTGCAGCTCAACATATAACACACTCCCCCATGAGGAAATCTCAGTTCATGGAGTATTCTCCTTATATCTATAGATGAAGAAAATAAGGCTTTAAAAGGTTAAGTAACTAATTCAAGATTACACAGCTTATAAATGATGAAACAGAACTGAGGCATTTGTTTAAGGCAGAGAGTATAGTTCCCATCATTTATCGATATCACATTAAAATTTGAAGAAGAATTCCTGGTTTCCTTTTGCATTCATTGTAGAAATTCTTTTATCACCTAGAACAAACTGTTCCTTTCAAAATCTTTCAAAGATTTTTACTTTTCCTTTTTTGAGTGAAAATTTACAAAACAAGCAGATTTTTTTTACCCAAGCACCACATACACTTAGTTTTAAGGTATTAATTAAATCATTGTATTTTTGAGGCATTGTAAAGTTATTCCTTCCCTTTCCTGCGATTCTCCTTTTAATTCATCCTTCTAGCTCATCCCTTCCTCTCTTCTCAGCTATATCCCTGGGAAAGGATTGCCCTTTTAATGTTGTAAGGTGGATTGTTCTAAAAGGTGGTACTTCCCTGGGGTTATCGTTCACCTTGTAAGTCTGGAAATGTTTGGTTGTTTCCAAATCCAGGAGAGAGAAGTCTTTAAATTGAATCAGCAACCAACAATTGACAATAACGAGATCATTTTAACTATAGCAAAGAAACATTTGCTTAAATAGAATCTCTCTCTTGAGAGATTATTATATCCTATCCCCAACTCTAGCAGTGACACATACCAACAACATCCCCAAACTCGAGGAAAACCAGCTCCACGAAAGGGAGACTTTTGAGCAAAAACTCCTCTGTGGTAAATAAGAGCTTAAGTACCTACTTAGTGTTTCCCCCCCTTTATCTTCTTTCTTGTTGTTAGGTGCTGTCAAGTCACGTAAGACTCACAGCAACCTTATGAAGAACAGATCTGAATCTTGTCTCATCCTCTGCCATCTTCAGCATCTCTGACATGCTTGAGCCCATTGCTGTGGTCACTGTATCAAGCCATCTCCCTAATGGTCCTCCTCTCTTTTGCTAACCCTTCACCTTTCCAAGAATAATATTCCTTTGCAAGGAATAACCTCTCTTACCAGCAAAGCATGTGGCATGAAGTCATCCTAAATAAGTAGGAAGGCAGGAATTCAGTACTCACTGATTCCAGAACTTTCTCCTCCTGCTACACTTCCGTAAGCCCATCACCCATCCACAAGGGACATCTTTGCACTGTTGTCAATTATCATTTCTTAGGCACCCACCGGGTGCCCTGCAGATGAGAGAAAAAAATGAAGTGACTCTGCTGTCAACAATCACACTGCAAACCGCCAAATAATTTTGATGTTCTTCAAACATATTATAATTAAAAAATTACATGCTGGGAGAAAAATTATAAGCATTTAATCAGAAGAAAGGGTCAAGCTGATGCAATTAGGGAGGGGAGATGTGCTGGCTTTTATCAACAGAGCCAGTTTCATCACTATCCTGGTGAAAGCAATTGGATTTGAGGCTAAGATGTTTCCATCTAGTTACTTTTGAATTGAGAAAATGTAATTCAGTCTTATTTGTGCAGGAGTGTCTTTAACCCCCTAGCTGCTCTTTGAGGTCACGCTCCTCTTGCAATCCATTTACACAGCCCCAGCTGCCTTCTCTCTGAGGATGGCAGACTCATTGTAGACAAACACGTATGTGTGCTTAAAAAGCAGCGAGTGACAAAGTTACAAACACAGCCTCTAAGGAAGCTCCCAGATGGAACCACGGGACTATTTCACCAGAAAGAAAAATTCACTGGTAAATTTCAAGACTTTTAACAGAGTCAAATTGTTCCATGAATCAGAAAATTGCCTAGATCTTGCAGACTTACATGAGAGACTGTCCAAAATCAACAGGTAAACAAAAGCTGCCTGCATGAGTTTTCTTAACTATTTCCTTCAACATATCTTAAAGCTGGTTGGAGAAACTTACCTGTTTTTCCAGGTAGTGGAGGAAGCTTGGCAATTCTACCCAGGAGCAGGATGACTCTGTGTGTGTTGGGAGTAATGAAAATATACTAACTCATCCACTCCTGGCACAAAAAGCAATACTATCAATTTACAAGACTAAAGTCTGCCTGAGTCAAGCCATAGCATTTTCTATTGCTTCCTATGCAATTGAGGCATTGTACAATAAATAAAGATGACAGAAGATGAATTGATGCTCTTGAGCTGTGACGTTAGAGAAGAGTGATTTCCAAAAGAACAAACAAAAACATGACTTGGAGAAAGTGAGCTAGAGTGCTCCTTGCAGGCAAAGATGTTAAAAGTTCGATTCACATACTTTGGCATGTTCCTAGGAAAGTTTATTCCTTGGGAAGGGACACCATGTTTATAAAGGTGGAGGGATGGTGAAAGAGAGGAAGGCTCTCAACCAGGTGGATTGACACAGTGACTGCCACAACGGGCTCTAGTGTGTCAGTAAGTGTGATGATGGCACAGGATAAGACGAGGTTCAGATCTATTGTTCATAGGGTCACTATGGGTCATAGTGGACTCGATGGCACATAACAACAATGACGTCACTTAAAGTTGGACAATAAGGAAGAAAGGCCAAAGAAAAACTGATACTGTTGAATTGTGGTGTTGGGGGAAAATACTGGGTATTTCACAGAACACATAAATCTGTCTTAGAGGAATTGTAATTAGAGGGCTCCATAGAGGAATGGACGGTGAAAGTTTGTCTTATATACTTTGGTCATTTTGGAAAGGATACTTCTTGGGAAAGGATATCATGCTGGAAAGTGTAAAGGGTCAGTAAAATAGAGGAAGACCTTCAATGAGATGGATTGAGTCAGGGGCTACCACAATCATTAGACACAAGCATGGCAGAGATAGTGAGGATGGTACAAGATATGGCAAGGTTTAGATCTGTTGTTCCTAAGGTATTTATGAGACAACTTGTTATGTAGTTTTGTAGTCAACTTAATAGCATCTAGCAACATATTTCCTTGATATGAAGGAATATCTTGGTCCCCTTTGCCCATAGTAGCGTAAGAACAGGGTACAGAGAAAAAAATCCTGGCATCAAAGTGTGCAGATTTGAGTTCTGATCATGCAGAATTGTCTTCTTACTAGAATTTAGTATGCATAACTTGGATTGACCAAAACCAAACCCATTGCCACTGAGTTGATTCTTACATAAGGTAAACCCTTGTGGAGTTTCTACTATGATATTCTAATGGCTCATGAGTCCAGAAACTCTTTAATCTACACTATCTTACCTGAGCCTTGTTAAAATTGTCTGAGATAATCAGGGATCCATTTATGTGTGTTTGTTGGATATATACATGTTCTTTGTTGTTATATGCTGTTGATTTGCTTGCAATTCATAGCAATCCTATGCACAATAGCTCTGAACTCTGCTGTACCCTGTGGCACATCTACCCTCATTACCCCAGTTATTGTGTCAGTACATCTTATCTGGAGTCTTCCTCTCCTGGGCTGTCCCTTGACCATTCCAAGCATGATAAACCTCTCTAAAGACTGACCTCTCCTGTCTACATGGCCAAAGTACGTGAGACAGAGTCTCAAAATCCTTGCCTCCAAGGAGCAGCTTGATTTCGCCCTCTCCAGGACAGACCTGTTAATTTTCTTGGCAGTCCATGGCATGGTCAAAACTCTTTTCAAGCAATATAGCTCAAAGACATTAATTCTTCTTCTGCCATTCTTGGTCATTATCCAGCTCTTTGAAGCATAGCAAGCAATTACAAAGACCATGATCTGGATCAAGTGCACCTTAGTCTCTAGACTGACATTCTTGCTCTACATAGGTATATATGTATGTATACGTACATTTGAATATGTTGTGTGTGTGTATATATATATATATATATATATACATATGTATTGTATATACATTTTATAGGGAGCCCTGGTGGCCAACTGGCAAGAAGCTACACTGAAAATCTGAAGCCATGTGATTTGATCCTCCACCTGTTACATGGAGGAAGGATGGACAATCTCCTCCTGTGGGATTAACTTCCTCTGAAAACTCACCGGAGGGTCACCTATGAGTTAGTCCTGACTCAATTGTACACAACAACAATAACAATATACATGTTACTCTGTGCCATTGAGTCACCTGAGACTCATAGCAACCCTATGTATATTAGCTCTGAACTCAGCCCTATCCTGAGGCAATCTCATCACCTCTCCAGCAGACCTAATTCCATTTTTTCCAGTCTCTGAGTTAATCCATCTCATGCTGAGTCATTCTTTCCTGTGCTGTCCCTCTACCCTTCCAAGTACGATATCCTTCTCCAAAGACTGATTCCTCCTGGCCACCTTCCTAGAGTATGAGAGATGGAGCTTCAAAATCCTTGTATCTAGGGAGCACATTGGTTTCACCCTCTTCAGGACAGACCTGTTTGTTCTCCTGGCGGTCAACACTCTTCTCCAGCACCACAACTCAAAGGCATCAATCCTTCTTCTATCATCCTTAGTCACTGTCAGGCTCTCCTAAGCATAGCAAGCAATTGCAAAGACCAGGGCCTGGATCAATTGCACCTTAGTCTCCAAACTGATATCATTGTTCCTCAGTACTTTAGAGAAGTCACTGACAGCTGACTTTCCCCAATGCAATTCATCTTTTGATTTCCTGACTGCTGGTGCCAAGTGTATTAATTGTGGAACCTAGTAAGCTGAAGTTAACTATTTCAATTTCTTCTCCATCTTTTATGATGCTGACAATTAACCCAGCAATAAGAATCTTTATTTTCTTAATGTTGAGTTTCAATCCATATTGAAGACTGCAGTCTTTGACCTTCTGTGGCAAACACCTCAGACTGTCCTCAGATTCAGCAAACAAGGTTGTGTCATCTGCATAATGCAGGGTATTGATGAGTCTTCCTCTAATCCTGATGCCACATGCCTCCTTATAAAGTCCAGCCTTCCCAATGATCTGTTCTGCATATAGATTGAAAAGATATGAAGATAGGATGTATTCCTGATGTACAACTTTCCCTAAACCATGCAGTGTTTTCCCTGCTCTGGTCTAACTACTGCTTTCTGGTCCAATTATAGGTTTCTTATGAACATAATTAAATGTTCTAGGATCTCCATTCTTCTCAAGGATAGCCACAATTTGTTGTAATGCACACAGTCAAATACCTTTGCATAGTCAATGAAATACAGATAAACATTATTCTGTACTCTCGGCTTTTGCCCAAGAACCATCTAACATTGGCTATACTGTTCCTAGTATCATGGCCTCTTCTAAACCCAGCCTGTGATGTAGTTACAGTTGGTTTTAAATAATCTTCAGCAGGATCTTTCTTGCATGTGATATTAACAATATTGTTCAAAAATTTCTACACTCTATTGGGTCATCTATGTGTGTGTGTGTGTGTGTGTGTGTGTGTGTGTGTGTGTGTGTGTGCTGTTGTTATGTGCCATTCAGTTGTCTTTGACTCATTAGAGACCCTATGTACAATAGCTCTGAACCCTGCTCTATCCATGAGCCAGTCTCACTGACTCCGACACATCTACCCCATTACCACAGTTCTGTACCAATCCACCTCATCTGGGATTTTCGTCTCCTGCACTGTCTCTCTACGCTCCCAAGCATGATGTTCATTACTCTTTAGGACTTTTGAAAAGATTCCTGATGGCAGACTTCCCCCATGTAATTTGTATTTTTATTTCCTGACTGCTGGTGCCAAGTGTGTTAATTGTGGAGCCTAGTAAGCTGAAGTTAACAATTTCAATTTCTTCTCCATCTTTTATGAAGCTGACACTTGGCCCAGTGATTCGAATCTTTGTTTTCTTAATGTTGAATTGCAATCCATATTGAAGACTACATTCCTTCACCTACAGCACATGCTTTGGGTCCTCTTCAGTTTCAGCAAGCAAGGTTGTGCAATCTAAATAACAAAGGTTGTTGATTAGTCTTCCTCCAATCCTGATGTCATAGTCTCCTCATAAAGCCCAGCCTCCTAAATGATCTGTTCTGTGTACAGACTGAAAAAAGTATGGAGAAAGAACACATTCCTGTTACACTCCTTTCCCAATTATTGAACCATACAGTGTTTCCTTGCTGTTTTGAGGACTGCTTCCTGATTGAAATATAGGTATCACATGAGCACAATTAAGTGTGTGGAATTTCCACTCTTCTCAAGGTTAGTAAAAAATTTGTTGTGATCCATATAGCCAAATGCCTTTGTGTCAATGAAATAGAGATAGGCTTTCCTCTGGTACTCTTAGCTTTCTGCCAAGAGCCATCTGACATTGGTGATAATGTCTCTGTGTCATAGCCTCTTCTAAATTCAGCTTGTATTTCTGATATTTCTCTCTCAACTTATTTCTGTTCCATTCATTTTTGGATAATCAGGATTTTGTTTTTGTGTGTATTAGTGATAATGTTCACTAATTTTCACATTCAGTCAGGTTATACTTTTTTGGAATGGTTTCAATTACTTGGCCAGGTAGTTGTCCACATTTCTTGGCACAACCTTGTGAGCACGTCCAGCACAGCATCTATCTGTTAAAAAATATGTCAATTAGTATCCCATCAATTCCTACGGCCTGGTTTTTTGTCAGTTCTTTCAGAGCAACTTGAACTTCCTCCTGTATCACCATTGCCTCTTGATTATATGTTATTTCATCAAATTCTTCTGTGTCAGCTAATTCTTTTTGGTACAGCTAGTTTGTGTACTACTTCCATCTTCTTTTAACGTTTCTTGGACCACTAAATATTCTACCAAAGCAACCTTAAGTATTGCAACTCAAGGCTTGAATTTGTTCTTTAGTTTTCTCAGCTTAAGAAATGCTAAGCAAGTTCAGCTCTTTTGATTTTCTGGTTCCAGCTCTTGGTTCATTTCGTTATAATACTTTGTTTTGTCTTCCTGAGCCCCCTTTGAAATCTTCTGTTCAGCTCCTTAACTTCCTGTTTTCTTCCTTTTGCTCTGTTCTTTTGATGCTTTAGTACAATATTTAGAGTTTCTTCTGACATCCATCTCAGTCCTTTCTTCCTCCTCTTTCTTTGTAATGACCATATCCTACCACAGCTTATCTGGCCTTTGTTCATTAGTGTTAGCCTCAAACCTGTTCCTGGGATGTTGGTGTTTTTTTTTGTTTGTTTGTTTTTATTTAAATTCAAGTAGGATAGACTTAAGGTTAAATTTTCATTCCTCTGCATTTAATTTAAACTTTGTTAGATTTAGTTTGAGCTTGCATATGAGTACTTGATGGTCTAATTTACAATCAGCACCTGGCCTAGTTTTCACATCTGATATCGAGCTTCTCCAACAATTCTTCCCACAAATGTAATAGATCTTATTTCTGTGCATCTATTAAGTGAAATGCATGCATATAGTCTCCATTGATGTTTCTTATAAAAGGTATTTGCAATGAATAAATCATTAATTGTACAAAATTCTATCATTCTCTCTCCCGCTTCATTTCTGTTATCATGTCCGTGTTTTCCAACTATTGATCTTTCTTCCCTATTCCCAACTTCAGTCACCATTATTATCAGTGCATCATGGATGTTCAATTTCTTACTGCTAAAGTTGGTAGAAATAATCTATTTCTTCCTCTTTAGCTCTATGATTGATGCCTACATTTGAATGATAGTGGTATTAACAGATTTTCCTTGTATGCATGTGGATATTATTTTGTAGCTTGCAACCTTATATTTCAAGATGGATTTAGAAATTAGTTTGTAAATTATGAATTCGACCCCATTTTCCTCACCTTTTTGTTTCTGGCATAGCAGATCATAGAATTTTCTGATTCAAAATGTCCCCTGCCAATACATCTCATTTTGCCAATACCTAGTATGTCAATATCTATGCATTTTATTTCTTTCCTAACAATGCTCAGTTTTTCTGCTTTTATACTTCTCACATTCTACTTTCTATTCATTAGTGACTGCTTACAACTCTTCCTCCTCATTTGTGTTTCCAAATTTAAGAGCTCAGCCTCAGATTCCAAACGGCTAGGCTACTTGAAGTGTGATAGGGTTTCCTAAGGCCTATTATTTCAGACGAGAATGGCGAGTTCTTCCTCCTAGTCTGTCTTAATTTGGATGCTCAGCTTTAAAACACTATCTAACAAATTAGCATTTTACTGAAAGGAGCAGATTAAAGACACATCCCCCTTACAGATGTAACTCGTGGATTTAGTGTTGTTCCCTCTCCTTCCTTGAAGTGTGTGTCTTGTCTTGTCCCTTTCCCTGCTCTACCAGCATCCTTTTCCACTCCCACCTACCCCATGTAGCACTTACTCTCCTCACCCAATCAATTCTTGATATGATGGATGAGGATTCAAGTCACTTCATTGATGCCTAGTACCTTGTACTGCTGCTAGTCTATCATGCTGCTTCCAGTCTCTCATAAGTTTAGGAGACTCTGAGTCCAAATCTCATGTACCAGCTTTAGGGAAAGATTTCTGTCTGATGCAATGTTGGTGAAAGGTCCTTGCTCCTGAGCTTCTGCTCTAGGACTGTTGTCTTTTTTTTTTTTTTTTTTTAATTTTTTTTTTTTTATCACCACCAGGACTGTTGTCTTGTGTCTTGGTGTCTCTGTTCTTCTGTTTGCAGCACATAGATGTCACAATAGGATAATTTCCTACATGAGAGATGTTAGATGGATCTTGGCAGAAAGCAAAGAATACCAGAAGAATGTCTATCTGTGCTTCACTGACTATGCAAAGGCTTTTGACTGTGGATCACAAGCTGTGGCTGACTCTGAGAATTCTTCTCAGAATCCCAGAATATTTGATTGAGCTAAAACAAGCCTGGAAGCAGGAGCAGCATCCACTTCCGAAATGGTTTGCCTCCAGAAACTCTATGTACGAACAGTGCTCAGGTCGTTCGTTCATAGGGTCGCTGTGAGTCGTCTATGACTCGATGGCACCAAACAACAATAACAACAACAACAGAGAGCTACGTTGGCCTAGTGGAAAGGAAGTTATGCTACCAAGCCGAAGGTGGGTGATTTCATCTGCAGCCCTCGGCCAGGTTCAAATTGTGTTCCTGTCAAACATTCTTCTAGGTGATATAGCACTGGTCTCTGCGTTGCTATACAGAGGTAACTCGTGGTTGCTGTGATGCTGAAGACTGTGACAGTGATGTGCCAATCATGGTAATGGGTACTCATGGTGGACAGTGTTGGCTGGAACTTCCCGACTAAAACAAGCCTGGAAGCAGGAGCGGCATCCACTTCCAAAATGGCTTGCCTCCGGAAACTATGTTCGAACAGTGCTCAGGCCATTCATTCATAGGGTCACTATGAGTCGTCTATGACTTGAAGGCACCAAACAACAACAACAACAACAACAACAACAACAATGCGAAACCTATACTTGGACCAAGAGGCAGTCGTCAGAACAGAGCAGGGAGATACTACATGGTTCAAAATCAAGGAGGTCCATCAGGGGTATATTCTGTCTACATACCTTTTCAATCTGTATGCAGAACAGATCATCCGAGACGCTGGGCTGTACGAAGAGGACTGTCATCAGGATTGGTGGAAGAGTCATCAACAACCTGTGTTATGCAGATGACACAACCCTGCTTGCTGAAACTGAGGAGGACCTGAAGCACTTGCTGTAGAAGGTCAAGGACTGCAGCCTCCTTTATGGATTGAAGCTCAACATCAAGAAAACAAAGATTCTCACCACTGGGCCAATTGGCAGCATCAGTGTGGATGGTGAAGAGATTGAGATAGTTAACAGTTTTAGTTTGCTTGGCTCCACAATCAATACTCTTGGTAACAGCAGCCAGGAAATCAAGAGATGAATCGCATTGGGAAAATCGGCTGTGAGCGACCTCTCAAGAGTACTGAAGAGCAACGATGTCAGGCTGGAGACTAAGGTGTGCCTGATCCTGGCTATAGTCTTCGCAATTACGTGCTATGCATCAGAGAGTTGGAGAGTAAATAGGGTTGATAGAAAAAAAATTGATGCCTTTGAGCTGTGGTGCTGGAGAAGAGTGAAACAGGAATGATCCTTGGAGTCAAGGATTCTGAAGCTTCGTCTGACATACTTTGGGCATGTTGCAAGGAGGGACTGGTCCTTGGAGAGGGACATCATGTTTGGCAGAGTGGAGGGACGGCGGAGGAGAGGAAGACCTTCGATGAGATGGATTGATTCTGTGACTGGAGTGGTGGGAATAAGTGCATTTGAGATGACTAGGTTGGCACAGGATAGAACAGCGTTTAGAGCTCTGGTACATAGGGTTACTATGAGTCACAAACAACTTGATGGTACATAACAACAATAACAACAACAACAAGGTGAGAGAGATGTCTCCACCAGATCTAGTATGCCAATGTTGGCTACTTGATTGTTGTTGTTACCTGATTTGGTAGGGCAAAGGTGAGTTCAGATTCCTCCCAGATGCAAAGCCTTGGAGCTCCCGATGCTATTTGGATTGAGTTTCTTGTCTTGCTTTGAATCCCTGGCTATCAATAAAATCCAGTGGAACTCTGGGAGGATGGGCATTATCTGATTTGATAGGGCAAAGTTGATTTCAGATTTTTCCCATGTGTGAAACCCTGGAGCTCTTGACACTAGTTTGGGGTGAATGTATATACTTTTTCTAACTTAAAAGTAGAGGTTATAGGTATTAATTATCACTATTTGAGAGATGTACCAAAAAAGTACAGAAGAGTAGTAAGCTACTTGCCAAAGTCAAAATGGGAGATAGTATTTAAACGCAAACCAGATTCCATACCTCTTTTCAAAACCCTGATGTGTTTTTAGAGGATAATGATTTCTGGCCTACATTACCCTTGTGAGGCTCAAATGAAATAATGTTTTTGAAAGTGCTTTGAAGAATGTAAACTCACTGTTTAGTTTTAAGTTTCTATAGTCCCTGGTGAGTGGGTGAGTGTTCCATTTCCTGTGTAGCAGAGTTCAGTAGGAACCAGTGACATAAATTTCTACACAAGACATTCTGTTCTCTTTTATGAAAGCAAATGCTAGGGACAAGGCCTCACCCAAAGATGAATACATACACAGAGAGAGAAATATAATAAAAATGACAAATAGATATTGAGCAAAGACATAAACACAGCAAGAAAGCAAATTGCTACTGCCCTCTTCTTAACATAGAGAAAAATGCTGAAAAATAATCAAACAGGAGAGGTGGAAGGACAGAGATAGATGCCAGAGATAGGGGATGGAATCTCAGAAAATGGTTCAAATTCCTATTGTTAGTATTAAATACAACAGCTAGAGAGAAAATTAGCTGGAACTGCTGACAAGTTAGCCCGTAAAGCAAGTAGAAGGCAGCATCTCTGAGATGGAGGGAGTCTGCTTGCTTTCATTGATGTATGTATATGTATGTATTTTTGAGTGTATGTACTGCACACTTAGACATTCAGACATTAATATGTGTTTATTCATTGTTTGCTGTCTTATTTTTTCATATTTTATCGGCTTGCACACATTCATATACATTATTCCATGCATGTACATGATTTGCATGTGAAATCTTTCATTTACATTGTGTTTTGCTCATGTACATTGTTTTTTATACAATCCTTTATATATATTGTATTTTATATCATTAATTACTATTGATTTCAATTGTTAACAAAATCAGAAATGACCAAACAGTTTACACCCAACCTTCAATTAAATCAAAACAACTTACCCTCCAGAATCCAAATGCTTCACACAAGAGCCTCCAAACTGGAGACATAGTCAGGGCCCAGCCAAGTTTTAAATACAAAGGCCCACACACTTGATCCTGATTGATTTAAACAAGAGGCTTCCAGACCACAGCTGTTTGCTGACTAAATCCAAATAGTCAATCAACTTGGGGTTAGTTTTCTGTTTGTTTGTTTTTGTTAACAATTGAGTGTAAGCTGATTGGCCCTTTGGATTTAGTTAACAATCAGCTCTGGGAAGGAAGCCTCTTGTTTAAATCAATCAAAATGTGGTAGGCAGGCCTTTGTATTTAAAAGGCAGTTGGTCTCTGACTAAATCTCCAGTTTGGAGGCTCCTGTGTGAAGCAGTTGAATTCTGGAGGGTAGGTTATTAGTTGTGTTTAGGGAGAAGAACATTGTTCTAAGTGGTATAGCTCTTGACTGTCAGTCTGTTGTACTGAGATAATTTGGGGTTGCTGTGATAACTGAAAGCTGTGCCAGTGGTGTGTCAGGATGCCATAAGAATTCTCCCATGAAGCCATCTGTGACAGGAATTTTTATTGGGGAGTGTCTTTTTATGATTTGCTCAATTTCTTTGTCTGTGATGGTCTTTTTTTGTGTGTGTTCTACTTATGTCTCTCTCAATCAAAGTAGGGTATGGGGCTTCTCTTCTAGGTTTTCACATTTATTGGAATATAGCTTTTTATATTATTCCATAATTATCTATTTAATCACACCTATTTCTGTTGTGGTGCCACCTCTGTCATTTTTTTATTGGATTATTTATGTCTTCTCTTTTGTCAAGTTTGTCAGAGATTTGTTTGTTTTATTGACCACTTTTAAGATCTCCTGAGCTTCTTAAGGTTTCAGTTGTGTTTCTATTTTCTATCCTTTTGATTTCAGCTCTTGTCTTTATTCCTTTCTTCTAGAGGCTGTGGGATTAACATGTTGCTCTTTTTCTATATCTGCTGTAGGAGTTAACGTTTTACTTTCTTCTTTTTTTATGTTTCCTGTTGCTATGAACTGCCCTCTGAGGACGGCCTTATCTGTATCCCAGAGGTTTTGATACTTTGAATTTTCATTTTCATTTGTTTTGAGGAGCATTTTAATTTCACTTTTTATTTCTTCTATAACCCACTAGATTGAACCAGGATATTACTTAAATTCTATCTGAAAGGCTTTTTATCCTTTATCCTCTCATTAATTTCTGGTTTTATGTCATTGTGGTCTGAGAAAATACTTTATATTATTTCCGTGTTTTTTAAACTTGTTAAGGTTTGCTTTGTGTCCTAAAATATAATCTATTCTGGAGAACGTACCATGTGCACTTGAGAAAAAAAGTAAATTGAGTTTTAGTTGGGCAAAGTACTGTGAATATCTCTACAAGGTTGAGTTGACTGATTGTATAGTTTATTTCTTCCATACTTTTATTGAGTTTCTTTGGAGTTTACCTGTCCTTTCTTCAGAGTTGTATATTAAAGTCTCATACTACTATTGTGGTTCTGTATATATTTATTCTTCAGATCTTTTAACTGTAATTTCATGCATTTTATAGGTCTATCATCAGATGATTATCCCACCCACCCCATGACACCTTGTATGGTCTTTGAGAAGAGACAAGAATTTTTCCTGTTTAGAATATTTATTTACTACCTTTTTATTTTTTTCATTCTGTATACAAATTATTCCCAAGTATTCAGTCTTGTGATTAGCTATTGTGGTGGCTATTGTTTTTCTTAGCTCCAGTTCTGTATTCTTTTTGTCATTGTAGAGAAATCCAATTGATTTTTGTATGTTGATCTTGTATCTTGCCACTTCGCTGAATTGGTCAATTAGGTCCAGTAGTTTTCTTGCTGAGTCTTTAGGGTTTTCTAAGTAGGAGGCATCTTACTTCCTGATTCCAAATCCTACTACACTGCCATGGTGGTCAAGACAGTGTGGTACTGGTACAACGACAAACACATAGATCAATGGAATAGAGTTGAGAACCCAGAAATCAGCCCATCTACTTATGGTCAATGGATTTTTGACAAGGAGATGAAATTAGTTAAGTGGTGAAATGACAGCCTTTTTAAGAAATGGTGTTGGCAAAATTGGAAAACTAACTACAGAAAACTCAAGCAAGACCTACACCTCACATCATATACAACAACCAACTCAAAGTGGATCAAGGACCTAGGACTAAAACCAAGTGTCAGGCCCAGACCAAGGTCAAAGGGAGAATGAAGTTTTCAAAGAATATCAACATGTCAACAAAGAGAATGAACAGCCTTGCTCATCTGACTAAAGGACCATGGAGTGCCCCTCCCTTCTCTCCCTAGATGACCACCCACCTGGCTAAACCACAATGAAATGTCCCTCCCTTCCCTCTCTAAGGACCCTTACTATAAAAACCTGCCCTAAAATTAATTTTACACAAGTTGAAGGGCCAGTTCTCTTGTGCCATGGATGACAGCTCTGGCCACTATGATTCGCCTATGACTAGATGGCAATTAACAACAACAACAGCATAAAAAGAGCTCATTTGAGATAGGGTGATTCTAATCTGTGACCCTCAGGCCCAGTTTGAATTGTTTTTGGTCAAACATTCTTCTAAGTGGTATAGCACTGGTCTGTCCATTTGCTGTACAGAGGTAACTCGTGGCTGCTATGATGCTGAACATTGTGACACTGATGGGTCAAATGCAATGATGGTTACCCATGGTGGACAGTGTTTGGTGGAGCTCCCCTATTGAAACAAGCTTGGAAGCAGGAGTGGCATCCACTTCCAAAATAACTTGCCTCCAGAAACCCTATGAACTTGGAGAAAGGATGAAAGTTACACAAGTGTTCAGGTCTTTCTTTCATAGGGTCGCTATGAGTAGTCTACGACTTGACAGCAATTAACAACAACAACTACAAATTACTCTAAATTTGTAGCAATATTTCTTACCAAAATAGTTAATTGAATTTGGCTTTAGCTAAGAAAATCTGTGTTATGTTCCTTTGATTTCTTTATATTGCTCTTTGTGTCTTTTATCAATACATTTTTTGTTTCCTCCCATCTCTGATCCAGCATAAATTTATGTGATCTCTCTTCTGTTGCTATACTTTGGCTGTATTATATTAGATCCTTTCACTTTCCTGCTGTCTTCCTAGGCACTTATCCTGGATTCTTTGCTATTTTGTCTCAAAACTTTACTTTGCCCCATATATTCTTATACTGATGAAATGAAAATTTTAATTTCCTCAGTTTTTGTCCTTATCTAGCATCCTGAAGGATTTTTTGTTTTCCTAACCTAGTGATTTTAGTACCCTTTACTATATCTCTCTTCATCTTATCCATGTACATTATATATTGAATTTCATGGCACATTAAAACATTAAACCCAATTTTTTGGTTTAATAAGAGATCACGTTCTCCTTGTTGGAGATAGCCCATCTACTTTGCTTTGAAGAAATTTAGCTTAAGTGAGTCTGCCTGATAATAAATTAACCTAGTTTGCTAAAATTTAATTTTTAAAAAAATCTATTTGTATCTCTTTAGAATCTACATTTGAAAAAATGTAGTTGCCACATTTAGCTGTTTTAAAGTAATTTTTAACTAATTTTCTAAAAAACATATATTAATTTCCTGTGGTATGTTTCAGCCTACTAAGTGGTTTGATGATTTCTTATCATAAGTGTATAATTTCATAATTGGTAAGAGGAGAATTGTGACATCAGGATTGGTGGAAGATCTATTAACAATCTGTGTTATGCAGATGACACAACCCTGCTTGCTGAAACTGAGGAGGACCTCAAGCACTTGCTGCAAAGGGTCAAGGACTGCAGCCTTCAATATGGACTGAGGCTCAATATCAAGAAGACAAAGATTCTCACCACTGGACCAATTGACAGCGTCAGGATGGATGGCGAAGAGATTGAGATTGTTCACAGCTTCAGTTTGCTCGGCTCCACAGTCAACACTCTTGGCACCAGCAGTCAGGAAATCAAAAAGTGTATCGCGATGGGAAAGACTGCTGTTAGGGACCTCTCTAAAGTACTCAGGAGCAACGGTGTCTCTCTGGAGACTAAGGTGCGCCTGATACAGGCCATGGTCTTTGCAATCACTTGTTATGCCTCAGAGAGTTGGACAATGACTAGGGAGGACAGAAGGAGAGTGGATGCTTTTGAGCTGTGGTGCTGGAGAAGAGTACTGAATGTACCATGGACTGCCAGGAAAACAAACAGATTCATCTTGGAGAGGATTAAACCAGGCTGCTCCTTGGAGGCAAGGATTCTGGGGCTTCGTCTGACATACTTTGGACATGTTGCCAGGAGGGACGGGTCCTTGGAGAGGGACATCATGCTTGGGAGGGTGGAGGGACAGCGCAGGAGGGGAAGACCCTCTATGAGATGGATTGATTCGGTGACTGGGGTAATCGGGATGGGTGTGTCGGAGGCAGTGTGGTAGGCGCAGGATAGAGCAGGGTTTAGGGCTGTTGTGCATAGGGTCGCTATGAGTCAAAAATGACTCGACGGCACATAACAACAGCAACAACATTTTGAATACTCATAAATTTTCGTATTTATACTTTACAATAACAAATGGGCTTATAAGCATGATTTAATAAAGATCTCATTAACTGTTATTATTGAGTCAATTCTAACTTATAATGCTCATATGGGAATAGAATGACTCTATAGGCTTTCAAAGGTTGTAAACCTTTGTTGGAGTCAACTGGCACATCTTTCTCCTGCAGAGTCACTGAATGGGTTTGAAACACCTTTTTGTGTTGTAGACAAAAGCAACACTGTGCTTCAATCATAAAGACTTTAACTAAAAAAATAAAAATAAATATGTATCAAATTCATTTACAATGGTTTTACATTGAATATTTGCTACTGATAAGAAGCAAATAATAATCCACCCCTCCCTATTTCTATATCATCATTGAAGGAAGAGTCTAATGCCCCTCAGTGCTTAATACGGGTTCTTCACTTTACATGTAGTGCAGGAATTTAGCATGACTTTACAAAGAGGAATAGACTGCAGTTCAGGTATGATGAATATTTGTGGCTTTTGAGTATCCAGACTTAAATGAAAAATAATATTGTTGTTATGTACTAACAAGCCAGAACCAATTCGCAGTTGACCCTCCAGAGGCAGTAGTTAATCACAAGGTGAGAGATTGCCTACCTTTCTCCCATGGAGCAGGTGGTCGTAGTATGTGTCTTCAAGTTGGCAGCACAATTCCTTACCACTAGGCCACCAGAGTTCCCTGAAACATAGTGCACAGGAATACACAATACGAATGAAGAAGAGAATAGTGTGAAACACAGGGCCTTGTAAGGCCAAAAGATTTACTAAATATGTTGTTGTGTACCATCAAATTTGAACCAATTCATAAATGATACTCAAATGTGTTTTAAGAGGCAGTAAAAACCAACAACAACTTATCATACATGTGGAGATTGCCCATTCTTCTCTTGCTACAGAGGGGGTGGCTTCAACTCACATATCTTTGTTGAATCTGTTGTTGTTGTTGTCGTGTACCACAGCTGGCCCTCTAGCAGGTTTTCAGAGGCAGCTAACCACATGAGAGGAGATTGCCTATCCTCCTGTGGAGCAGCTGGTAGCCTTGAACCACATATCTTCAGGACTACAGTGCAGCTTCTTGGCACTGGGCCACCAGAGCTCCTAGAGATAAAAGAATAAACCAATCTCTTTTATAAAATTAATTATTTTTGGATGGGTTTGAAAACAGTGTACAAATTTTGTTAATTTAGTAGTCATTTACATGCTATCTGATATGAGAAAATATGACATTCAATTTATTTACACTATTTGGGTCATTCCTTTAAATTGATACTCAATTGTCTTTCAGGCATTTTGCAATATAGTAGTTCCCTTGTGACTATGCACTGATTAATTATCTTCCCAAATTTCTGTGTACATGCTGTCAAATATGAGGAGTCACAAAGAACTTTCAGTTATTGTTGTTATGTACCATTAAGTTGGGACTAACTTATAGTACCGTTAAGTTGGAACTAACTTATAGCTGACCTTCCAGTGGATTATTCAGAGGCAATAAATTGCACTGGAGGAGATTGCCCAACTTTTTCTCACAGGGCAGCTGGAGGATTTGAGCTGTGTTCCTTTGTGTTAGTAGCACAAATCCTTCCTATTAAACCACCGGAGCTGCTGGATTTTCAGTAGTGAATTCATAAGTTGTTCATAGAAATTTATCTTCGTGAACTAGGAAAATCTCTATGAAAATCAACTATAATACAGATAATGGAAAAAAGAAGATAGAATAAGAATAGACACGCTTGAATGGTGGTGTTGTTTGTTGTTGTTGTTGTTGTTATGTGCCATCGAGTTGTTTGCGACTCATAGCGACCCTATGTACAACAACCCTAAACCCTGCTCTATCCTGTGCCAATCGCATTGCCTCTGACACCCATTCCGATTACCCCAGTCACCGAATCAATCCACCTCATAGAGGGTCTTCCCCTCCTGTGCTGTCCCTCTACTCTACCCAGCATGATGTCCCTCTCCAAAGACCTGTCTCTCCTTACAACATGTCCAAAGTATGTCAGGCGAAGCCCCAGAATCCCTACCTCCAAAGAGTAGCCTGGTTTAATCCTCTCTACGATGAATCTGTTTGTTTTCTTGGCAGTCTATGGTACTCTCAATACTCTTCTCTAGCACCACAGCTCAAAGGTGTCAATTCTCCTTCTATCCTCCCTAGTCATTGTCCAACTCTCTGATGCATAACAAGAATATCTAATAGGCCATGCACTGCTGGAAAAATGAACAAAACAATCTTAGAATAAATACAACTTCAATGCTCCTTACGAAAAAAGGTGGCAAGGCTTCAGTTTGCTTACTTTGAAAGCCATGATGTGCAGGAAAACAATTCACTAAAGCAAGATATCATATTTAGACGTGCAGGAAAACAATTCACTAAAGCAAGATATCATATTTAGTGAAGTAGAGGATCAGATACTGTGATATAAACCTCAATTAGACAGATTAAAACAGTACCTTCAACAATGGACTCAAAGATACCAAAGATCAGAAAGGTCATGTGTGGGTGGTGTTATTTTCCTCCACTATACTTATAATCCTGGTTCTCTGCCTGTGCAGATTTCTTTCTGCCCCTTCTACATGTCCTGTGAACGATTTCCATGCCTTGATCTATCAACAATCTGCGTTATGCAGATGACACAACCCTGCTTGCTGAAACTGAGGAAGACCTGAAGCGCTTGTTGCAGAGGGTCAAGGACTGCAGTCTTCAACATGAATTGAGGCTCAATGTCAAGAAGACAGAGATTCTCACCACTGGGCCAATTGGCAGCATCAGAATGGATGGTCAAGAGATTGAGATTGTTCACAGCTTTAGTTTGCTTGGCTCTACAATCAACACTCTTGGCATCAGCAGCCAGGAAATTAAAAGACACATTGCAATGGGAAAGTCTGCTATTAGGGACCTCTTCAAAGAACTGAAGACCAATGGTGTCTTTCTGGTGACTAAGGAGTGTCTGATGCAGGCTATGGCCTTTGCAAACACTTGATACAGGCTATGGTCTTTGCAATCACTTGTTATGCATCAGAGAGTTGGACAATGACCAAGGAGAATAGAAGGAGAATTGATGCCTTTGAGCTGTGATGCTAGAGAAGAGTATTGAGGGTACCATGGACTGCTAAGAAAACAAACAAGTTCTTCCTGGAAAGAGTTAAACCAGGCTGCTCTTTGGAGGCAGGGATTCTGGGGCTTTGTCTGACGTACTTTGTAAGGAGGGACTGGTCCTTGGAGAAGGACATCATGCTTGGGAGGGACAGCACAGGAGGGGAAGACCCTCTATGAGGTGGATTGATTCAGTGACTGGGGTAATCAGTATGGGTGTATCAGAGACAGTGTGATTGTCACAGGACAGGGCAAAGTTTAGGGCTGTTGTACACAGGGTCACTGTGCGTCGCAAGCCACTTGATGGCACATAACAACAATAAACAGCATACTTATAATCAAATATGCAAATAGCTAGAGTTGGAAAATAAAAATGAACGAACTTGCTCAAACTGAGGAACAAATTCAAACCTTGAGTTACAATGCTTAAATATGCTATGGTTAGAATATTGAATGATCCAGAAAGACAAAAACAAGGTAAAAAAAAGATGGAAGGAGCACACAGAATCATGTATCAAAAATGATTGGCTGACACAGAAGAATTTAATGATATATCTTACGTTCAAGAGACTATGGAGATGAAGAAGAAAGTTTAAGACACTCTGAAGGAATTTGAAAAAAAAACCCAAAAAACCAACAAACAACTCAAGGCCATAGGAATTGATAGACCACAAACTGACATATTTCAACAAACAAATGCTGCCTTGGATGTGCTTACCAGGTTGTGCCAAGAATTCTGGAAGACAACCATCTGGCTAATTGACTGAAAGAGATCCATATTTATTCACATTCTATCAAAAGGTGGCCTTACAGAGTGTGGCATCTAACAGGATCATAATACTTCAAGGATGTAAAATCCTGCTGATGATCATCCAAAACCACCTGGAACAAGTTGCATCAAGAGAGAAGTATCACAAATATAAATTGGGTTTTGAAAAGGCCATAGCACTAGATACATTATCGCCAATGTCAAGATGGATTTTGACTGAAAGCAGAGATTTCTAGAGGAATGTCTATCTGAATTTCATTGACTATGCAAAGGCATTTGACTGTATGAACTACAATAGATGTGGCTAACCTTGAGAAGAATGGGAATCCCAGAACACCTGATAGTGCTGATTTGAAATCTATACTTGGACCAATAAGCAGTGGTCAGAACGGAACAAAGAAACACTGTACAGCTTAATATCAGAAAATAAGTTCATCAAGGTTGTGTCCTTTCTCCATATCTTTCCAACCAATATGCAGAACAGATCATTTGGAAAGCTGGACTTTATGAAGAGGAATGTGACATCAGGATTAGAAAAGACTCTTTAATAACTTGTGCAGTTGACCACTCTTGCTTGCTGAAATTGAGAAGAGCCTGAAGAATTTGCTTCAGAAGGCCAAGAACTGTGATTCACAATATGGATAGAAGCTCAACATCAAGAAGACAAAGATTCTCACCACCGTCTTCATGAAAGACAGAGAAGAGACTGAGATTTTTAACAACTTTATCTTGCCAGGTTCCACAATCGACACTCCTGGCACTAGCAGTCAGGAAATCAAAAGATAAATTGCATTGGGAAAATCTGCTGTCAGGGACTGCTCCAGAATGCTAAAGAGCAATGATTTCAACCTAGAGACTAAAGTGCACCTGATCCAGGCCATGGTCATTGCAATTACTCTAGAGAGCTAGAGAATGATCAAAGACGACAAAGAATTGATATCTTTGTGTTGTGGTGCTAAATAAGAGTTTTGAATATACTATGGACTGCCAAATGAGTAAACGAATCTGTCCTAAGGATGATAAAATACAACTGTTCTTCGGAGGGAAGAATATCAAGGCTCCATTTGACATATTTTGGCCACATGGCCAGGAAGGACCAGCCCTTGGAGAAGGATATCATGCTTGGAAGGGCTGGAGGGACAATGCAAGAAAGAAAGACTCTGGATGAAATGAATTGACAAAGTAACTGGGATAATTAGAATAGGTGTGTCAGAGGCAGTGAGATAAGCTCAGGCTAGAGCTGGGTTCAGAACTATTGTGCATAGGGTCACACTATGTATCAAAGTCAACTTAAAGGCACATAGCAACAGAACAACAACTTATGATTACCATGAACTTGGAGCTGGCTCAATGGCAATAATGACAAGGGATAGCCAAAAAATAAGCATAATGAGTCGCTGAAATAATAGAATAACAATATAAACCAGAAACTAAGATATAAAGAGGAACAAATAGAGTTACAAATCTGTATGCATAAACTCTGAAAGAAAATACAGTTAAAGATATGTAATAATCAATGAGAAACTGTCATACTTGGAAATAAATCCAAAAATTCTCCAGCTGAGGAAAAATTCAGAATTCAAAGCAGTTGAACAAAATCTTACTTACAGGTACACTGTAGAGAAATCAATTGAAAAAGAAAAATCTAAACCTAACTAGATTGCAAAATGGACACAGGATATGAACAGACACTTCACCAAAGAAGACATTCAGATGGTAAACAAACAAATGAAGAAATGTTCAAAATCCCTAGCTCTGAGAGATGCAAATCAAAACAACTATGAGATATCATCTCACCCTAGTAAGACAGCAAAATTCAACAGAGCAGCAAATAACACCTGCTGTCAAGGTTGTGGAGAAACTGGAACCCTTACTCGTTGTTGGTGGGAGTATAAAATGGTGCAACTACTGTGGAAAGCAGTACTGTGCTTTCTCAAAAAGTTGCAAAAATAAATACCATTTGACTCTGCAATTCCACTACTGGAAATGAACATTCCCTAAAGAGACCAGAACTGCCACTCAAGCAGACATATGCACACTCCTGTTTATTGAGGCTTTGTTCACAATAGCAAAGAGTTGGAAACAACCCAAGCACCCATCAACAAACGAATGGAATATTATGCAGCACTAAAAAACAAATAACTCATGAACTATTATACAAAATTGGTGACCATGGAGGACATAATGCTGAGTGAAATATCTCAGTCACAGAAAGACAAATACTGCATAATGCCACTATTATAAAACAGGACTGACATGGGGGTTGGGGAGAAACTAAGAAAAGAAAGGATAAATAATGTGCATGGCATTGAAACAGACAAGGGAGAGAACTGTATAAAAGGAATATGTGATTAGGTATTATTGGCATGACAAGATTGCAGAATAAGAGTTACATAGTAAAGCGGTCTGGGGTGTGTGTGTATTGGGGGGGGTGTGGGTGTGTGTGTACATGTGCGCGCTGTATAACAATGAAAGAATTTTTCCAAAGAAAAAAGCTAACTGGGGGAAGGGGGCAGGGAGGAAAATTTAAAACAAGGAATGAATGGAAATCCAAGTTCTTTAGAAACTTTTATTAAAATATCAATTAAAAATAATAAAACTAACTAGAAATAAAAATCAAAGCAACTACAAAGAAATAACAACTACGTTACTAGCAAGATCTTACGAACAAAACAATTTCAAAAGGCATTTTTAATAAAATATTATCTTTAAATGCTATTTTCCTTTGGACACATAAAACCTCTCAGATGTATGCTAAACACTGTTACTGTTATGTGCCGTTGAGTTGTTTGTGACTCATAGTAACCCTGTGTGCAATAGCTCTGAACTCTGCTCTCTCCTGAGCCAGTCTCACCGTCTCTGACACATCTACACCCATTATCCCAGTTATTGTGTCAATCCATCTCGTTGTAGTCTTCCTCTCCTGCATTCTTTCCACTTTTCCTAGCATGATGTCCTTCTCCAAGGATTGGTCCCTTCTGGTCACATGTCCAAAGTGCATGAGATGAAGCTCCAAAATCCTTGACTACCAGAAGCAGCCTGGTTTCACCCTCTTCAGCACACATCTGTTTGTTCTCTTGGCAGTCCATGTTTCCTTGGCTAAACACTCTAAGAAGCAAGAAATAAAAGAGAATTTCTTAAACTGTGTAGTAATATAACAAAGACATACACTTAATTGATCATTTTTATCTTTTGTTGTTGGAAAATTACAATGACTCTTTATACTAGTGACCTTAGTCAATACTATACACAAATAAAATAAGGCAGAAATATTTAGAAGGGAAGCACTAAATTGGCAATTCACTTGTAATGTGATGTCTTCATAGGAAATTTATATTAAATAAAATAAAATTAATTGTTAAAATCGCAAACAAAAATTAATAGCATTTTTCTATGTCTAGAAAATATAAAACATAAAATATCATTCACAAGAACAACAAAAATAATAAAATACCAGGGAATTAACAGTAAAGATAAGTTAAAACTATATAAAAGATCTAAAATTACAAGCATTTTTCATATTCTTGGAAAAGATGAGATGAAAATATATATACATATTACTTTTTACAAGTTAATCTATAAATTCAATTCAATAGCAATAAAAATTCCAACTACATTCATAGAGAATTTGTTAAATTTATTACAAATATGCATCAATAAAAAGCCAACATTAAGCTAGAATAAGAAAATCCACATGAAACAGTGAACAGAATCGAGCCTCATTAACACAGCAACACACAGAAATAATACATACAGCGAAGACTGTAAGGGCAGATATTGTTGACAAATCTGATTTCTATATGAAGAAACATGAAACTGGATCCATCATTTTGGTGGTTGTGTACCTACGAGGCAGAACTGACGCACAGCTGACTCTCCTAAGGTTTTCTGAGGCAGGGATCTCAGGAGAGGAGATTGCCCCTCCTTCTCCCATGAAAAAGCTGGTGGGTTTGAATCACGTGCCTTTGGGATTGCAGAGCAGCTTCTTACCACTAAGCCTATCCATTTTATATGACAATTTATTTAAGTGGGAAAAGCCTCTAGATCAATTAAAGATTTCAAGTGAAGGATGAAGCACTTAATTTAATCATAATGATCTCTGTAATATAGGAGTTGTTAAAGATTTAAAATTTCAGAAGTTAAAGCAAAAAACTGATGAATTTGATTACACAAATTTGGGGAATTTTTTAAGGTTATCATGTGCACAATTAATGGTTAAATGATTATGAAAAAGATTGCTTAATATAAGCAAGGAGTTGCACTGCCAACCCAAAGGAAAACAGTTCAAATCCACCAGTAATGCCAAGGGAGGGAGATGAGCAGTCTCCCCCAGCTATTTACAGCCTCTGAAAACCTGCTAGAGGTTCCAACAAGATGACAATGAATTAATTTCTGCGTCTTTTTTAACTTGTCAAGTAACCAATACACAAAACATACATAAGTAACACTTATAAACCCACCAGTCCAAAGCAGAGAATACCAGAAGAATGTCTATCTGTGCTTCATTGACTGTGCAAAGGCTTTTGACTGTGTGGATCACAACAAGCTGCGGCTGACTCTGAGAAGAATGGGAATCCCAGAATATTTGATCATGCTAATGTGAAACTATACTTGGACCAGGAGACAGTCGTCAATATAGAGAAGGGAGACACTGGATGGTTCAAAATCAAGAAAGGGCTCCATCAGGAATGTATTTTGTCTCCATACCTTTTCAATCTGTATGCAGAAGAGATCATCTGAGATGCTGGGCTGTACGAGGAGGAATGTGGCATCAGGATTGGTCGAAGAGTCATCAACAACCTGCATTATGCAGGTGACACAACCCTGCTTGCTGGAACTGAGGAGGACCTGAAGCACTTGCTGTAGAGGGTCAAGGACTGCTGGGCTGATTGTCAGCATCGGTATAGATGGTGGAGAGATTGAGATAGTTAACAGTTTTAGCTTGATTGCATTGGAAAAGTCAGCCGTGAGGGAGGAAGCTCCCACTCACTTGCTTTAAATGTGGCTCTGAAGGACACCTGGCCAAGGTGGCCCACATCAGGTCCTCGTGGCAGACAGGACTGACAGGCCCCAGCTTCCAGCTGGAAACAAAGGAGGATGCTTCAATGATTTAGACCCTCCCAGAAGAGCTGTGGGTGAGCATTAACATTACTGGTAAGTATATTCATTTTCTCCTGGACACGGAGCCTACTAATTGGTCCTAAAAACCTTCTGAGGTCCCAACCCTTCTCACTATTTCTTAGCTGTTGGAATGGACGGAAAACCTCATAAGCAGTTCCTTACTCTACCTCTACCTTGCATTTGAACTTCCGAGTTGTAAAACAACCCAGTGGTAGATAGAATTTCCTCCAGGACTTAAGAACCATAAATGACGTAGCTGAGCCTCTACATCTTGTGGTTCCTAACTTCTACACTATAATAGACAAAGTGCTAGTCTATAGGCCTTTTATTGTAAGAACCACCTTCCCTCTGTAACTTGATTTGTGCCACTATTAGAACCTCTACTCAGAATATTACTGCTTTTTAATTTTTGA
>NW_006399813.1:9541660-9554705 GCF_000299155.1 Elephantulus edwardii
AGGAGAGGAAGACCTTCAATGAGATGGATCGATTCTGTGAGTGGAGTGGTGGGAATGAGTGTGTTTGAGACAGCGAGGTTGGCACAGGATAGAATGGCATTTAGGGCTCTTGTACATAGGGTCGCTATGAGTCGCAAATGACTCGATGGCACATAACAACAACTACAACAACAACAACCCCACCAGAAAATGATTGCAACTCAAGAGCATTTAGACAAAAGATCTGAGTAGATAAGAAGTCAAATAAACTAATTAGTAATTACTGTCGTTGTGTACCACGCAATCAGAACAGCTGACTCTTAGTGGGTTTTCAGAGATAGTAACTTGCTTTGAAGGACATAGGCCATCTTTCTCCTGCAGGGCAGCTGGTGGATTCTAACTCTGTGCCTTTGGGATTATAGCACAGCTTCTTACCACAACACCATCCGAGTTAATTCACTTATTTATCACTATACCTATATCAAAAGACAAATATAAAAACATACCAAAGTCTAAGTAGTTACAGAGTTAGCGAGAGTGTTACACACAGTAGCTGTCATGCAAGATGGGAAGCTATTAGGAAACTGGTACACATATTCTGGAATGTAATCTGGCAGGATCCATACTCTTCAATCCAACCATTTCATTTTCATTTCTGAATATAAAACTAAAGAAACTTCTCACAAATACATAAACAAAACAACTACAACTGGAAAGTATTACGCTAAGTGAACTAACTCAGTCTCATAAGGACAAATACTATATAAAACCATTATTGTAGAAATAAGTAACTAGTGAAATATGTATTAAGATCAAAGGGGGGAAGGTTGCGAGCAAAGGGGTGAGGAGGGGGGTTAGTCATAGGGTCACACAATTTGGTGGGTAGAGAGAGAGGTGGGTTAAGGAAATGGGAAAGATCCAATGTGAAAAACAATGTATATGAACTTAGAAAGTAAATTATTGTAAAAGAAAAAAGTTATTAAAAAAAAGAAAAAATGATAATGGGACATCAAAGAAAAACTAGATATCCATTAATAGAATGGATAAATAAACTGTGGTCGGTGCCCTCAGTTTAGGAATGAGAAGCAATAAATCAAAGACTCACATAACCGTATGGATAAACCTTGAAAGTGTAGTCCTGAGGGAAAATGGAGGAAATAGAAGTTGAGCACATTACAACTTCTTATGTGTAAAAAAAACCCAAAAAACAACCAACAAACCCAAGTATGTCAATTATTAATCTTATAAAAGAATCCATGAAAAGAAAATAATACACACCAAACAAATTACAATGGGGAATGGGAGAGAACAATGATAATCATGAATACATATATTGAGATATCAGTCAGGAGACTAAGATGTGCCTGATCAGGCCATGGTCTTTACAATTACTTGCTATTCATCAGAAAGCTGGACAATGTCTAGGGATGATAGAGAATTGATGTCTTTGAGCTATGATGCTGGAGAAGAGTATTGCACATATTATGGACTACTAGGAGAACAAACAAGTTCATACCTGAGAGAGTAATACCATGATTTTGAAGACAAGGATTCTAAAGCTCCATCTGACTTATTTTAGGAATGTTGCAAGGAGAGACCAGTCCTTGGAGAGTGACATCTGGCTTGGAAGGGTGGAAGGGCAGTGGAAGAGATCAGACCCTGCATGAGATGAATTAACTCAGTGATTGGGAAATGGGGTGGGTGTGTCAGAGATGATGAAGTTGGCTCAGGATATATTAGGGTTCAGAGCTGTTGTGCATAGTGTTTCTATGAGTCTCAAATGACTCAATGGCACTTACCAACAATAACAACTGCAAATTCTACCCTCTGCTTTGATTGTTTTAAAAAATAAAGATGATAATTATAACTGACAGCACACATAGAGTAGACTAGCAGATATGACAATTGAGGCTGAGCCCTCAAATTTGGAAACACAAAGAGGGAGGAACAGTTCTTAGCAGAAACTAATAACTGAAATGTGGAATGTGAGAAGAATGAATGGAGGAAAATTGGACATTATTAAGAAAAAAATGGTTATCTCAAGAGTCCACAATTAAGGTTGCATAGTGGAATGTACTTGGGGCTGTGGGAGGGGTGCGGAGGGATTGTGTACCAAGGAGGGAGTTTTTCTTTTATTTTTGAAAGAGAGGAGCAAACTGGGGGGTGAGGGGAAAGGGCTGGGCGGGGAGAGAAGTGCAGCAATGAATGAATGGAAATCCAAATTCTCTGTAAATGTTCATTAAAATTATTTAAAAACAAATTAAAAATAAATAAAGGCAAAAAAAAATGGAACACATAAATCCTGCCATAATAGGTACTGGTGAAATGAAATGGATTGGCATGGGACGTTTTGAATCAGACAATCATATGATCTACTATGCTAGAGATGAAAAGGTGAGAAAAAATGGAGGAGCACTTTCATAGTTAAAAATGCAGTTTCTAAATCCATCTTTAAATACAATGTTGTGAGCGACAGGACAATATCCATACACATACAAGGAATATCTGTTAATACCACTATCATTCATATTTATGCACCAACAACCAGAGCCAAAGAGGAGAAAATATATGATTTCTACCAACTTTTGCAGTCAGAAATCAACTGAACATGCAGTTAATAATAATGATTACTTGGAAAGCAAAAGTTGAGTACCAGGAAGAAGGATCAGTACTTTGAAAACAGGGACTTGGTGACAGAAATGAGGCTGGGGATGGAATGATAGAATTCTGCACAATCGATATTTTATTCATAGCAAATACCTTTTATAAGAAACATACATGCAGGCTGTACACATGGTTTTCACCTGATGGGATGCACAGGAATCAGATTGGTTACAATTGTGGAAGGAATAGTTGGAGAAGTTAAATATCAGCAGTGAAAACTAGGCCAGGTGCTTATTGTGGAACAGACCATCGCTACTTATATGCAAATTCAAATTAAAGCTAAAAAGGGTTAAATCAAACACACAGGAGTCAAAATTTGACCTTGAACCACTCTCACCTGAATTAAAAAAACAAAAAAAAACCCAAAAAAAACCCCAAACAAACCCTAAAACAAAAGTACCAATTCAGAAACATGTTTGAGAACTTGAACACTAATGAGTGGAGATAAGATGAGCTGGGGGAGCATATCAAGAATATTATCCACAAAGAATGCAAAATGTCATTACAAAGAAGGAAAAAGAAGAGAAGACCAAAATGGATGTCAGAAGAGACTCTGAATATTGCACTAGAGAACCAAGAAGCCAAAGAAAAGGAAAGGAAAGAAATCAAGAAGTTAAGGGACTGAATAGAATTCAAAGGACAGCATGGGAAGACAAAACAGAGTATTATAATTAAATGTGCAAAGAACTCGACTCTGAAAATCAAAAGGGCTATACTTGCTCAGCTTTTCTTTAGCTGAAAAAAACTAAAGAACAAATTCCAGCCTTGAGTCTCAATACTTAAGGATGCTATGAGTAGAATATTGAATGGGGAGTGTTTCTTTTACTTTGAAAAGAGAGGAGTGAACTGGGGGGGCGGGGGAGGGCTGGGGGGGAAGAGAAGTACAGCAATGAATGAATGGAAATCCAAAATCTCTGTAAATGTTTATTAAAATTTTTTTAAAAAATTTAAAAAAATAAGATGAAAGGAGTATACAGAGACATTGTACCAAAAAGAATTGGCTGACAAAAAAGAATTTCAAGAAACAACATATTATCAAGAGGCAATGGTGATGAAGGGGGAAGTTTAGGCTGATTTGAAAGACTCGGCAAAAAATAAAGCCCCAGGAATTGATGTAATATCAATTGACATATTTCAACAAACAAATGCGCACCAGGTAGTCCAAGAAATCTGGAGGACAACCTGGCCAATTAACTGGAAGAAATACATATTTATTTCTATTCCAAAAAGGTGACCTGACAGAGTGTGGAAATTATCAAACAATATCACTAACAAAATCCTGCTGAAGATTATCCAGAAATGACTGGAACAGTACATTGATAGATAACTACCAGAAACACAAACTGGATTTAGAAGAGGCTGTAGCCCTAGAGACATTATTGCTGATGTCAGATGGATCATGGCAGAAAGCAGAGTCCAAAAGGATATCTATCTGTGTTTCGTTGCACATGCAAATGTGTTTGACTGTGGGGGTCACAACAAATAGTGGATAACCTTGAGGAGAATGGGAATCCCAGAACACTTGATTGTGCTTATGTGAAACATATACTTGGACCAGGAAGCAGTCCTCAGAACAGAACAAATAAACACTTCATGGTTCAAAATCAGGAAAGGAGTATGTCAGGGATGCATCCTCTCTCTAGACCTTTTCAATCTATATGCAGAACAGATCATTTGGGAAGGAGGATTTTATGAGGAGGAATGTGGCTTCAGAATTGGAGGAAGACTCATCAACACCCTATGTTATGCAAATGACATAACCTCGCTTCCTGAAACTGAGACAGACCTGAAGCAATTGCTGCAAAAGATCAAGGACTGTAGTCTTCAATATGGTTTGAAGCTCAAGATCAAAAAGACAAAGATTCTCACCACTCGCTCAATTGGCAGCACTATGATGGATGGAGAAGAGATTGAGGTTGTTAACAAATACAGCTTGCTTGGCTCCACAATCAACACTCTTAACACCAGCAGTCAGGGAATAAAAAGATGATGAATTGCATTAGATAAATCTGCTGTCAGGGACCTTTCCTGAGTACTGAGAAGCAACAATGTCAATCTAGAAATTTAGTTGCACTTGATCCAAGCCATGATCTTCACAATTACTTGCTATGCATGAGAGACCTGGACAATAACTAAGGATGACAGAAGAAGAATCAATGCCTTTGAGTTGTGGTGCTGGAGAAGAGTCTTGAACATACTATGGATCACCAAGAAAACAAGTAGGTCTGTCTTGGAGATGGTGAAGCCACGTTTCTCCCTGAAAGCTCCATCTCACATACTTTGGGCATGTGGCCAAGAGGGATCAATCCTTGGAGAAACTTATGCTCTGAAGGGTGGAAGGACAGTGCAGAGAGATGGATTCATAAAGTAACTAGTGTCAGAATCAGTGAGACTGGCTCAAGACAGGGCAGGCTTCAGAATTGTTGTTCATAGGGTCGCAATGAGTCGCAGGCAACTCAAAGGTACATAACAACAATAACAACAAAAAATTTTCACTTGTTGTTTCACTATTGTTGTCATGTCAAAAGTCAGGCCCTCAAATCATAGCAGTCTTTAGTAGTGGAGAAATTGCAGCAGATTTTGCAGATTAAGACCGAATAGGAAAAGGTACTCATCACCTCTTCTGAAAAATGGGTGTGTGACAAACTTATGCATAGCTGTGAAATACTGTCTGACATAAATCCAGAAGATGAGACCCTCAGTTCAGAAGACACTCAAAATATGTCTGGGGAAGATAATAGAGTCTACCTATGAATGGAGCAAAGCTCTCAATAAATTAAGGCCTTTATTTGCTAATATGATATAAAATGCCAGAAGAAGAGACGCAAGCATCTAAACGTTTCAACATGAAATAAAATGCATGATTATTGAAATCATAGGCTTTAGTGAGCTGAAATGAACTTGTATTGGTCATTTTGAATGGGACAATCATGTGGTCTACTATTTTGAGAATAAGAAATTAAGGAGGAACAAAATCACATTCATCATCAACAAGAAAAATATCAAGAAGCTGAACAATAATTAAGGATGATAGAAGAAGGATCGATCCCTTTGAGTGTGGTGCTGGAGGAGAGTGTTGAATGTACTGTGGACTGCCAAGAGTCCGGGAGAGGGTGAAACCAGGCTGCCCACAGGAGGCAAGTATTTTGAAGCTCTGTTTTACATACTTAGAGCACATGGGCAGGAGGGATCAGTCCTTGGAGAAAGACATGATGCTCGGAAAGGTGGAGGGACAGTGCAGCAGAGGAAGATCCAGAATGAGATGGATTGACTTATTAACTAGAGAAATGGGATTAGGTCTGTCAGAGCACTGAGATTGATCAGGGTGGGGAAGGTTTTGTATGTAATATACATACATACATACATTCATACATTGCTATGTGTCACAGTCATCTCCATGGCACATAACAATAACAACATTCTGAAGTACAACATTGTCAATGATGGGTTAGTGATTTAAACTCACCGATGATTTGGCAGGGGGAAAAGATCTCACAATCTGCTCCCATAAAACTGCTTTCCCTAGAAAAACCTCCAGGGCAGGTCTACTATGTCTCACATCGTCCATATAAAGTAGGGTCAATGGCACACAATAATAACACTACTTCACTGGCATTCCATAAACTAGGCATATTATGTCTTATTTTTGCTAAATTAAAAATGCTTTCTCATATTTTTTTTTTAATTTTTTCTTAAGGAAAATTTAGATTTTTTTAAAATTTAATTTGGAAATGTTTGAAGAATTAATAGAATTTCTATTTCTAATTTAATTTTACTTTGATGTAAAAACATACCTTATATGACTTGATTTCTCTTAATTTTATTGATAACTTGTGTTATGACCCAGATCAAGGTTTTGCCCTTGATGAAAATATGTATTCTACTTTCACGTGTCAACAGTTAAAAAATTCCCAATTAAATCAATTTTGTTGATAACACTGTTCAAATATTTGTCCTTACCAATCTTTATAATCTTTTCTAATTCCTTTACTCCCTCCCTCTGCCCACCAAATTCTTCAAACACATGATTCCCTCACTGCCCCCTCAATTCCCCTGCCCTCTCTCCTTTCCCCTTTGGATGTTTAAAACACATCTTACTAGTTTTCTTTTTATTTTTACAACACATTTGCACAATGGAATACTATGGAGTAACGATTTTTAAAAATACTGTATAACATGGGACAGGCTGAAAAGCTTTATGCTGAGTGAACTAATTCAGTCTCATAGGACAAATTCTATATAACAATAACTACTGATGCAACTGGATTGCATATTTGGTCCATTTCAAACCACTGAAAATTTGTTAGAAATCCTCAATTTCCTCCTTTTTGACTTTAGTTGGTAGTGTATATATTTGAATAATATGTTCATATTATTATTCAAAGGTCTTACTTATGGTTGTATCCTATCACAACATTGTTCTTAAGATATATCTTGGAATTGTCTTTTTAACCATGAATGCTATTCCATTCTTTTTAGTTTTTTATTCCAAACATAATAAATCATATTATTGTCTAATTAAAGTGTTCCTTGCCAGTTCTTATTAATTTACTAAAGCCTAGAATATCCATCTTCATGTATTCCATTCCATTTTTAACAACTTTCAGTTTTTCTACATTCATACTTCATACTTTCCACATTCTATTATTCATAGTTGCTGGCAGCTTTTTCTCCTAATATTTGCATGACTTTCCATCTGGACTCTACCTCTAATACTATAGCTAGCTGTGTTCCTCTGTTATTAATAGGATACCAAGAAGACAGCCAAATCACCACCATCAAGGCATCTTGGAGCCTTGAAGTAGACATCCAATAGGAAAGCTGAAACACTGCGCTGTTGCTCTGGGTCTTGGGGCTAGTAGCCCTTGTGCCTTGTGCCAAGCACCAGCACCAAAGATCCAGTTGAGCCATGGTCTGTGCCAAATTACTCCATCCAGTACCCCTCCTTCTGCACCACCACTGGTTTCAGCTGGAGTCAGAAAAGGGTGTCCTCTGCCATGATATTTGTATGTTTGATTTTCTTCACCGCTTGCTCATATAGGTACAATACCTATCTGTCAGTTTGTTATGTTGGGGAATGATTTGCCTATTGTAACAACAATTACTTTATAGATTGTTGTTGTTGTTGTTATGTGTCACCGAGTCTAGTAGGGCTCATAGCGACCTTATGAACAAAATATATGAACCTTGTTCTATACTGTGCCATCTGCACATTTCTGGCACAGAAGAGATCATAGTAGAAGGCACCACATTGACCCACCTGGTTGAGGGTCTTCCTCTCCTTCTCCAAGGAACAGGCCCTTCTAGCAACATGCCCAATGCATGTGAGGCAAAGTCTCATCATTTCTGCCTCCAGAGAGCACCCCAGCTACATACACCCTCTCCAAGACATATTTGTTTATTCTTTTGGCCATCCATGGGATGTTCAGTGCTCTTCTCCAACACCACAGCTCAAAGGCATCGATTCTTCTGTCATCCTTATTCATTGTCCAGCTTTCAGATGCATAGCAAGTGATCAGAAAGACCATGGCCTGAATCAGATGCTGCTTAGTCTTCAAACTGACATCATTACTCCTCAGTAATTTGGTGAGGTCCTTAATTGTAGATTTTTCCCAATGCAACACATCTTATTTTTTGACTGCTTTTACTAAGGGTGTTAGTCATGGATCCAAACAAGATGAAGTTGTTGATGATTCTAATCTTTTCACCATTCATTATGATATTGCTTATAGGCAACCAGTGGTAAGAATCTTTGTTTCCTTGACATTGAGATGCAATCAATACTGAAGGCTGCATTCCTTGATCTTCTGTAACATGTGCTTCAAGTCCTCCTCACTTTCATCAAGGTTATGTCATCTGCATAACACAGTTTATTCTTAAGCCACCCTAATCCTGATGTCACATTGCTTCTCCAATAATTTGCTCAGCATACAGATTAAATAGGTATGGAGGCAGAATACAACACTGACACAATCCCTTCTTAATTTCTTTAGTGTTACCCCGCTCTGTTTGCACAACAACCTCCTGGTCCAGGTATAGGCTTCATATGAGAACAATTCAGTACTCTGGGACTCCCATTCTTCTCAATGTTAGCCAGGACTTGTTATGAGCCACACAGCCAAACAGGTTAACTAGAAATAAACGGAACAATGATGCAAAAGAAATTATGCAATTAGTTAACCCAACCTCATAGACATAGTTAAAAAACCCAAACCACCAAAAAAACCCTCAGTTTAATTTATTCTCAAAGGTGCATGGTACCTTTTCCAAAATTGACCATATGGTAGGACAAAAAAGGAATTCTTACATAATTTAAAAGGCATCTAAATAATATAGAGTATCATTTCAGATCACAATGCCATAATAAAGGATATAAGATAAAAAAATCATCCATAGGGAAGCTAAATAACACCTTGCTAGATCACTATTGGCTTATAGAAGAAATAAAAAATGAAATGAAAAAGTTCTTTGAAATAAATGAAAATATAAACATAACTATTAAAACATCTGGGATATAGCAAAGGCAGCGTTCGGGTATCAGTTCATAGCAATAGGCAAATATATTAAAGAAGAAGAAAAACTACTTAGGCCAACATTGCCAACAATTAGAAAAAAAAAGACGACAAGCTAATCCCATAGCCTCTAGAAAAAATAAGCTATAAAGACAGAAATAAATAAAATAGAAAGCAGAAAAACAATTGAACAATAAAAATACCCAGTAGCTGCTCTTTGAAAGGGTCAATAAAATTAATGAATCACTAGAAACTTGAAAAAAAATGAAAAGACCCAGATAACTTGAATAAGAAATTAAAGGTGTGATGTCACAAGAAGCAAAGCAAAATTAAAATGATAGTAATAGAATATTATGAAAAGCTATACCAAGACAAACTTAAAAATATAGAGGGAATAGACATTTTTTTTTAGAAATTCTTATCCTATTCAAATTGCATAGGCAAGTACAATATTCGAAGAAATCAATCACAAATGGGGAAATTAATTAGGTCATAAAATGAACCCTAGCTTCACTAGTGAATTCCACCAAATATTCAGAGAAGAAATGTCACCAATTCTACTTATTTAAAAATATAGAAGAAGATGAAACACTTCCAGATTCATTCTAAGAAGTATGTATAACTCAAATTAAAATAAAGATACAAACTAGACAAAGCTATCACCAACCCTTTGGTTCACCTCTACATATCCTTACCCCTGTACTCTTCTTCTCTTGGGTCCCCATACGTATTTTACCAGTTATCCTTCTATTTTTACAATAATGGTCTTATGCAGTATTTGTCCTTATGATACTGAGTTAGTTCACTCAGCATAACACTCTCCGGTCTCTCCCAAGCTATGTAATATTTCTCAAAATCATTGCTCATGAGTGTTGCATAGCATTCCATTGTATGAACATACCACAATTTCTCAATCGTTTCAGTTATAGTTGGACATTTGGGCTCTTCCTATGTTCTTGTGATGGTAAATAACAGTGCTATGATCATTTGCATTTTTATCTCCTCCTTCCTGTTCTGGAATGTCAATCACAAGTATGTTATTTCACTTGCTGTCATTCACATAATTTTAATGTTTTGTTAATTTTCTTTCCATCTACGCTTTTTGTTCTAGAATATTATCATTGAAGATTTTGTCTTCTGTCTCACTGATTTGGTGCTGCCCATCTTCCTTTCTGCTCTTTTGTTCCTCTCTTTAGTTTAAAGCTTCTCTAATGTTGATGTTATTCTTCTGGGTTACATTTTCATGTTTTCTTCTTGTTTCTAGTATCCTACTGGTTGTATTTTCTTTGTAGTTAATGATTTTTTAAATTGTTTTGACTTCTTTGCTTGTGACTCAACTTCCATAATTTATAATTTTTTGAGAGCCAATTCCTGGAATTCCATGTCAGAGTATTTCTTCAGAGTTTCTGACTCTAGGGTATTCTTTGGGTCTATTATCACATTTTTAGGTGAACTTTTTTTGTTTGGGGCAGTTTTTGTTTTTATGGTGTTTAAGATAGTCTGTTGCTTCTGTGACATTTTTGGCCTTATGTGTGTAGCAGTTTCTTTGTAGGCGTGTCTTTGCAGCTACTTCTTTGTTATGGTGTGAAGGTATTCCACAGAGGTCTTTTTGATTGGCCTCTATCAAACTTGTCTCTTTATCATTGATTAATACAGTTTGATAACTGCATGTCTCATTTTTGTTATCTTCATATTTCATGTTCTTGGAGTTTGTTCATCAGCTTGAATCTTTGAATTTATAGTTCTTTTCATTCTTTAAGAATTTTAACCATTGTTTTTCTTAAATATATATCGTGGAATCTCTCTTCCCTTTTTTTCTATCCCTTAATAACTCCAACTGACCTTATATTAGTTAATAATATGATTAGTTAATCCTATATTAGACATATATTTAGATATGTAATGTGCTTATTAGATTAATGATGAGCTGATATTGCCTATCCATTTCCTTTTTCTAGTTTCTATTAGGATGTTTTTAAGTTCACTCTTTACTTCTTCTATAACATAGAAAAACTAGAAAACTCATCACCACTGAGTTGAAATGAACTAATACCTGGTCCTCTGGTGGGTTTTTAGACTGAAATAGCATGAAAGGAGATGACCTATCTTTCTTCCTCAAAGCTGCTAATGGATTCAAATTGTCTTGTCTTTGGTTTGGTAACACAACTCTTTGCCCACTAGGTCACTCCATCTGAAATATATATCTTTAACTATGAGTTTTCAGTTCTTATTTTTATGTCCTTAATCTGTTAATTATAGCATTCATACCAGATTTCGGTAGTTTCCATTGATTGATATTTTTTCTCCCCATTCTCATTATAGGTTACATTTCCTTGCCTTGTGTTTTTTTTTTTTAAATGATGACAAATACTGTATGTTTGTGCTGTACTGTAAGGTCCTTAATTTGCCTTGAGTACTTATTCGGTACTCAATGTGAACTCTTTAAAAGTCTCTAGAGTTCTCTTTTCTGCAATCCTCTTCAGTATTGCCCTGTGGGCACTATTCACCTCGATCTCCCTGGATTTCTAGTTCTTTTTTACTTATTTATTTTTTTATTCAGGGATGTTGTCAAACTTCCTCCTCTACCCTGAACTGGAAATCCTGTGAAGGCAGTTGTACCAGTAGTCAATGGTATGTTTTGTTGTTGTTTTTTTTTCTTCTCATCTCTCATGAATCACTCTTCTTATTACCTTGTTTTTGCTGTTGATTAGTGCCATTGAATTTCTTCTAACTCATGATGACCCCATGTGCACATAGTAGAATGGGTTAATTGGATTTTCAAGGCTTTAAAGGTGATCTTTTAGAAACACATAACCTAGAAACACTCTTTTCTGAAGTAACTCTAGGTGTATTAGAACCTACATATTTTGGTCATTAGTCAAATACTTAATTGTTTAACTATCCTTTGCTTAGTGTTTGGACTATATATAATTTATTTTGTTGAGGAGCATTGACGTCAGTCTAGAGACTAAGGTACATCTGATCCAGGCTATGGTCTTCATAATTAAATTCTATACATCAGAGAGCTGGATAATGATTAAGGACGACAGCGGAAGATTTGATGTCTTTGAATTTTGTTGCTAGAGAAGAGTCTTGAACACACCATGAACAGGCAAGAGAACAAATATATCTCTTAAAAAGGGTGAAACCACATTTCTCCTTGGAAGCAAGGATTTTGAAACTCTGCTTCACATACTCTGAGCATTTTGCCAGAAGGGGCCAGTCCTTGGAGAAGGACATCATTCTTGGAAGGGTGGAGGGACAGCTCAGAAGAGGAAGACCCTAGATGAGATAGATTGACATGATAACTGCGGTGATAGGATTAGTTGTGTGTGAGTCAGTGAGACTGGTTCAGGATAGGGCAGGGTTCGGAGCTGTTACATGTGCATAGGGTTGCTAAGAGTCATAGGCAACTTGATGGCACATAACAATTACAATATAGTCACTATGAATTGTGGGGAAACTCTACGGCACCTACTAAGAACAACTACATATGAATTAGAGGCAAAGACGTTGAAATGTCATCTCACATATTTTGGGTTTGTGATTAGGAGAAGCCAGTCCTTAGAAAAAACTGGGAAAGATGGAGGGTCAGAGAAACAGAGAAATATTTTTAACAAAATGGATTATTATACAGTGACTGTAGCAAAGGACTTTAGCATGGCAGAAGTCCTTCGATTATTGCCAGATAGAACAGGTACTGATCTGTTGTTCATAGGGTTGCTGTACATTATAGTCGATTCAAGGGTATGTTGTTGTTGTTGTTATGTGCCGTCGAGTCATTTGCGACTCATAGAGACCCTATGTACAACAGCCCTAAACCCTGCTCTATCCTGTGCCAATCGCATTGCCTCTGACACACCCATCCCGATTACCCCAGTCACTGAATC
>NW_006399813.1:9557527-9566888 GCF_000299155.1 Elephantulus edwardii
AACACTGCATGGTTCAAAATTGGGAAGGGTGTACGCCCAGGAATGTGTCCTATCTCCATACCTTTTCAGCCTGTATGCAGAGCAGATTATCCGAGAGGCTGTGCTCTGTGAGGAGAAGTGTGGCGTCAGGAATGGTGGAAGATCTATTAACAATCTGTGCTATGCAGATGACACAACCCCTAAGAAAAGGTAGCTTTAAAAAAAATAAGTATTATTAAGAATAACTGAGATCCTTAGATAAAAATTGAAGATACAATTCACTGTAAATATAGGACATTTCTAACCTTTATAAACCTTATTATATAATCTCAAGAAAAAGATGACAAATAAAAATTATAATAAAATTTTGTAAAGTCTTATGTCAGACATCCATAGAGAAACCCACAAAAAAAAGAAAATAAAAAAAAGAAGAAACTCTACTATCCAAAGAAGAGCCTGGTAGTGTAGTGGATCACATGTTGGGTTGTTAGCAGAAATATTGGTGGCTCAAATCTATGAACTGCCTTGCAGGAGAAAGACGATCAATCTCTTCTCATAGGATTTATGGTCCTGGAAATCTATTGAAGAGTTAACAGTTCAAATCAACTAAGCATAAGCGAGTTAAACAAATAAAGTCAATTCTTTCCAAAGAACTTGTGGATAATTTGCCAAAAGTTAGAATGAATAAAACAAAACAAACAAACAACAACAAAAAAGAGTTCAACTTCTATAACCACAAAAAAATACATTTCAAAATCACTAACAAAAAAAGTCAATGCCTTTGAGTTGTGGTGCTGGAGAAGAGTATTGAACATACCATGGACTGCCAAGAGAACAAACAGGTTTGTTCCAGAGAAAGTGAAACCAAGTTCATCCTTGGCAATAAGGATTCTGAGGCTCTGTCCCATATACTTTGGGCATGTGACCAGGAGGGACTGGTCCTTGGACATCATGATCAGCAGGAAGGAGGGACAGACAGTGCAGTGGAGGAAGGCCCCTGATAAGATAGATTGATGCAGCAACTAGGATAACGGGAGTAGGTGTGTTGGAGACAATGAGACTGGCTCAGGATAGAGCAGGGTGCAGACTATTGTACATAGGCTCACTATGAGTCACAGGTGACTCGATGGCACATAACGAAAACAAGATAATCTTGCAAAAACTACCCTAAAATGTTGAATTTGAGCCATAAAAATTAGAATTTTGAGACATAAGAATGAAGGCTAGTGTTTGAAGAAAAAAAAACTTAACATTAGGAATATATAAAAAACTTATACAAATTGATATAAAACCCCAATAGCAAAATGGATGTAGAATGTAGTTGATACTTAATTTAAAAAGTCAAACAAAAAAATCCTCAACAAACTTGATTGACTAGTAAAAATGGGAAAAAATACTCAATCTCATGGTAGTTAGGTAAACCTAGCATGTATGACACGTGGAACATGTAATTTTAACACTTCCTTTTCTGTAGCTGACAGGATTTTTAGCACCAATCATGAAACAAAGCTACAGGTAATTTGGAAGGCATTGCATATTTCAAAACAAGACCAGATGTTGCTTTAACTATTTCCATTTTTGTTTCTTCAGTTGTTCTATTTTGAGAAGTCAAGTTCGTTTTACATTGGTTCTCACTTTGAGCAATTCAGAATAATTATAAATTAAGGTGATTATGAGTTTAAGTTTCTCCCAGCCTTTACAGGATGAAAAAAACAAAACACACCACAACCATTTATTCTAGGTAATTTTATATTAGTTAATAATTTTAACTTCTGTGAAAATGTTAATATAGTGATATTTAATGTGCTTAATTATCTAATAACTAATGAATGCTTCATGATAAAACAAAAATATTTTCTTAATACACTTTTTAGTTTTAAAACAAATGATTAGCAATTAAAGTGGATAAATTAAAATCTATTTTTGGAATGCATTAAATATTTCATATATAAAGTTTGCATTTAAAAATGTTACATCTTAGTTTACATTTTATTTCCTTTTAAATATTAATATAACTACTCCAAGTGGTTACATAGAATCACAAATGACAAGCATACAAGTTCATTTTCTTTCTTCTTTCAGCCACTGTACTTCCCTTGTTTATTTCACCTCCACTGTTGAGATGCGGTAATATATAGTGACACAGTCACAGCAAGACTTTGGGCTGAAGTTGGCGCTAACATACAAGTCAGTGTAAACTTATTCTTGAAATGAAGAGATGTAGCTGAATACGCATGTAGTTAGGGCTTCTTGTAAACCTGGGAGTTTCCTCAATTTAACTTTCATATCTAATATAATATGATGTTTTTTACAAGACAAAGAGTAAAAATGTGCTATTTTGAAGTTGACACAATATATTATTCAATTTTAACAGTTCTACTGATCACTTAGAACTTTAACAGGTACGTTTTTGTGGTGTGTGGGGAGTTTATGACTGATGTTTCATGGGATATAAGCAGGTCAGATTTTAGTTTGTTTTATTATCCTTTTAAAAATCTCTCAGAGCCCTGTGTCATAGTGGTTAAGGGCTCATCGTCTTATCCTAGCATTGAAGGTTTGAATCCACCAGCTCCAAGAGAGAGCAATGTGGCAGCCTAATTCCATAACGATTATCATCTTAGAAACCCTATGGGGCAGTTCTACTCTGTCCTTCAGCGAAGCCCAAACAACATGATCATAATGAGCTTGTGATGATTTCCGTTTTCTATTAACTTTGTACCCTTTTGTGACATTACCACCCCATCATACTGCCCTTGGGGCATGACTGCAGGATAGAATTTCACTACTATACCAGTGACAAAATGAAATATTTCTGAAAATACCATACATTGTGAGGATATGTTGAAATGGAAACAGTAGACTGTTGGAGCAGCCTATCTTTGTACAGTAATCTTCAAGCAGTAATTCTTCATGAGGATTAAGAGTAGGGCCACTGTAGCAAGCCTGGGTGTAAATCGCTCTTTTACTACTGTGTGTTTGATAAGACATATATTACCTAGCTCCTCCTCCGTGCCTCAGCTTCTTCATTTGTAAAACAGAGATAAAAAAGTACCCCACCTTCTAGAGTTGCTGCGATAATTAGATCGATTAACACAGGTCAAGTCCTCCTCAGAGTTTATTCCGGCACATAATAAACTCTGAATAAATGTGCCTGTTTTTGATTGGAGAAGAATATGGCAGCTTTTAATAAAATAGAAAGTGCAATTTCACATTTACTAGGGAATTGCAGTTAAAAAAATGCATGTTGAGCTATAAATGAAGACAATAATTGTGGTATAATTTTTAATAAGAAAAAACATGCACATGGAAAGAAGGAATGCTACTCTGTGACACATACTAGGATACTACACAGACCTTGAATTACCTCAGTTTTCATATGTCAACACTGACAAATCTGGAAAAACATAAAGCTGTGAATAAAAGCAAGTTGAAAAGTAAATATTCAAAAAATAAGATGCTTTTTATATCAATGATGAAAATATCACATTGTAACTTTTATTTCAGCAGCAACTACGAAATCAAAAGATGTGTTGCATTGGGAATATATACTATCCAGGATCTCTTTAAAATGATTAAAGCAAAGGTGTCAATTTAAAAACAAAGGTATTCCTGCATGTGAAAGTTTAACAATGAATGGAGACCAAATAAGAACTGTTGTCTGAATTGTGGTGTTGACAAGAGTCGCCATTCACTCAATGCTGGTGCATCATAGCTGATCTTTCAGTGGGTTCCCAAGGCTATAAATCACATCGAAGGAGATTATACATCTTTCTTTCTCAAAGCCATGGAATTTGGATTAGAGGAGTTACTCCTTGCAGATGAAGCCATCAGAGTTCCTATCGAGTGCCAAAAGAACAAACAAAAGTGTCCTGGCAGAAGCACCACCAGGCTGCACTGTGGAGGCAAGAATGGAGGAATTTGGACGCATATACTTTGAGCAATTTGTCAGTAGACACCAATCCTTGGATAAAAAGACATCATGGTGAGAAAAGCAGAGGGTCAGCAAAAGAGAGGAATCCTCTCGATGAGATGGGCTGGCACAGTGACTGTGGCAACGGGGTTGGGCAGGCAGAGATTGTGAGGATGGTCCAAGAAAAGACAAGGTTTCGATCCGTTGTTCATAGAGTTCTGAGTTGTGGTTGACTAGATGGCACCTAAGAACAACAGCAGTAACAGCTTTTATTTTTAAATATAAACATATTTGGTAAAAGTATTGTTTTTAGATTCCCTTATGTTGATGTTGAGTCACTGTAACCCTATGTGCAACAGAGCAAAATACTGCCCAGCTCTGCACTGTCCTCATAACCATTGCTGTTCTTGAGCCCATCATTACAGTCACGGTGTCAATCCATCTCAGTGTGGGTCTTCCTCTTTTTCACTGCCCCTCTATTAACCATGATATCCTCCTTCACCTGAAGTGTCCCCTCCTGATAACGGGGCCAACACATATGCAATGAAGACACTCCAGTACTTGCTTCCAACCAGCATTTGGACTGTACTGACAACCCATGGATAGATGTGAAAAATAGTAAAAGAAAAATACAGGATGTGGTATAGCAGGTTGAATAGTGTGAATAGAAAGTGTCTTGATAAACAAACTCACAAAATGCACAGAGACACACAAAGACCAAAGTTTTGTAGATGTTGGGAAATACTGGAGTGATGTGTCCACAAGCTAAGGAATACCAACAACCACCACAAGCTGGGAGAGAGGTGTAGGGTGGTTTCTCCTTCAGAGCCTTCAAAACGAAATCAATTCTGTGGTGACACTTTGATTTCTGGATTTCGGAATTGGGAATGAATACATTTTTGTTCTTTTCAGGCATCTGATCTGTGGTGATTTGTTCCAACAGTGGTAGGAAAGTAACAGAAGTGGTTAATATCTAGGGGAGGTGAGAAATAACACTGGGTGAGTAATGGGATCACAACCAGTTTCAACTTCACTTGTTACAGTTTATTTCTTTAATAACTTTGATCCAAAGGACCTCAGGACCTAAGTCCTTGGGTCCAGAGTTATTAAATATGTCATGAAAATATTTATTAAACTGAGAAATGGTTTTATGAGTGCTGGGTTTTAAATCCCCTGTTATTTTCTTCCATGTTTTAAATATCTTAATAATGGAAAAAAAGAAGAGGCAGAAAGGGTTCCTCAAAATATCTCCTAAAATCTTGGTATCTTTTTTCTTTCTTTTTTTTTTTTTTTTACTTTAAGTGAAATTTTTATTTTACACTGGTTTACTTACATTGTTTTTCACACCAGATCTTTCCCATTTCCTTTACCAAACCCTCCCTTTACCCAAATTGTGTGACCCTATGATTAACTACCTCCCCCTCCAAGCCCATTCTCACCGCTCTGCTCTCCCCGTTCCCCTGGAGCCTCATACGTGTTCTACAATAATGGTCATATACAGTACTTGTCCTTGTGGGACTGAGTTAGTTCACTTAGCATAATGTTCTGCAGTCCCTCCCAAGTTAGGTAAGTGATTTACAAAATCATTGCTCCTGTGTTCCCTCCCCCCTCCCCCGCCAATGATCTTGGCTGAAAGCAGAGAATACCAAAGGAATGTCTAAGTTTCAATAACTATGCAAATACATTTGACTGTGTGGATCACAATAAACTGTGGCTGACTTTGAGAAGAATGGAAATCCCAGAACACTTCATTGTGAGAATCTTACACTTGGACCAGGAGGCTGTCATCAGAACAGAGAAAGGAAACACTGCATGGTTCAAAATTGGGAAGGCTGTGCATCAAGAATGAGTCCTATCTCCATATCTTTTCAATCTATATGCAGAACAGATCATCTGGGAGGCTGGGCTCTATTGAGGAGAAGTGTGGCATCAGGACTGGAGGAAGGCTCATCAACAATTTGCATTGTGCATACGACACAAGCCTGCTTGCTGAAAGTGTGGAGGACCTGAAGTGCTTGCTGTGGAAGGTCAGGGACTTCAGCCTTCAATATGGATTGAATTTCAACATCAAGAAAACAAAGATTCTCACCACTGGACCAATTGGCAGCATGATGATGGATGGTGACGAGATTGAGATTGTTTACAGCTTCAGTTTGCTTGGCTTTACAAACACTCTTGGTACCAGAAGCCAGGAAATTAAAAGACAAATTGCATTGGGAAAGTCTGCTGTCAAAGACCTCTCCAAGAGACTGAGGAGCAAAGATGTCAGTCTGGAGACTAAAGTGTGCCTGATACAGGCCATGGTCTTTGCAATTACTTGCTATGCATCAGAGACCTGGACAATGACTAGGTATGAAAGAAGGAGAGTTGATGCCTTTGAACTTTGGTGCTGGAGAAGAGTATTGAATATACCATGGACTGCTAGGAGAACAAACAAGTTTGCCCTGGAGAGGGTGAAGCCAGGCTGCTGCTTGGAGGCAAGGATTCTCAAGCTTTGTCTGACATACTTTGGACATGTTGCAAGGTGGGATCTGTCCTTGGAGAGGGACGTCATGCTAAGGAGGGTGGAGGGACAATGCAGTAGAAGACCCTCGATGAGATGGATTGCTTCTGTCACTGGGGTCATGGGGGTAGGTGTGTCAGAGGCAATAAGATTGGCAAGGCATAGAGCAGGGTTTAAGGCTGTTGTGTCACTTGAGTCACATCAACTTGATGGCACATAACAACGACGACAACAACAACAATGTTTTTATTATTATTATTATGATTATTATTAGTGTGTGTGTACTATCAAATCGGATCTGACTGGTACAGGAGGAGATTGTCCCTCTTTCTCCAGCAGAACATCTGGTGGATTCGAACTGTGCACCTCTAGATTGCAATGCAGCTTCTTGCCACTAGGCCACCAGAGCTCCCTAACAACAGTGTTTTTAATCACTCTAATCTATGATGATTTTCCTCTCTGGAAATATCAAAGTTGTGGTTGTTTACCGTTGAGTCAGAACCAACCTATAGCTGACCTTCCAGTGGATTTTCAGCGGCAGTAAATCACTCAGGAGACTGCTCATCTTTCTCTTGCAAAACAGCTGGTGGGTTTGAATTACTGTACCTTTGTGCTGGCAGCATTATTCTGGACCATTAAACTATCAATACAACAAATTGACAGTATTATTCACTTATATTTTGAATCTAACAACTTGTACTTTTATTTAACCATTTCATGAGTATTCATTTTGTCTTCAGGTTAATAAAAAATGGGATCCAAGAGTGTATTAGACTATTATTCTCTCCATAATGCAAACATGAACCTGAGAGATCATAGTAGTATTTCAATGTGGAAATTTAGGCAGGGATTTAGTTTTGGCTTGTTTGACAGATTTAAGAGTTCCTGTGGCATAGTCTGTAGGGAGTGGCACTGCTATACCAAAGGCCGAACTGATCTGGTGGTTTGAATCTGTTGTAGGGCAAGGGAGGAAAAACGGAGAGGCAATCTCCTATGAAAGTTATCATCTCAAAAGCTTTTGGCAGGTCAGCTGTGAGTTAGTTTGAGTCCACATGATATTGAGCTTTATTAGCCTTAGTTTGAGTGTTGTTGTCATTGTATGTTGCCATGAAGTAATTTGTGACAGTGTCCCTATGTACAAAAGCTTTGAATTCTGCTCTATTCTGAGCCAATCTCACTGACTCTGACCCACCCTACCCCCATTATCCTACTTACTGTCTGTTAATGCATCTCATCTGGGATCTTCCTCTCCTGTATTGTCCCTCTACCTTTCAAAGTATGATGTTCTTCTCCAAGGACTCTTCCCTCCTGGCCATGTGCCCAAAGTATGTGAGACAGAGCTTCAAAACCCTAGCCTCCAAGGACAAACTTGGTTTCACCATCTCCAAGACAGACCTGTTTGACCTCTTAGTGGTCCATGATATGTTCAATACTCTACTCAAGCAGGAGCATGCTAAGAACCTGAATGGGCACATATGAGGAGGTCCGGATGCCATTACTGGAAGTCCATCCCGCACGTGGGATTTCAGGGTTTCAAGGTTATTGAGAGTTCAGCCTGCAAACGGGTAACTCTCTGGTTTAATAATTAAAGAGAAACTTTGGAGGTCTCTCTTCCTGTAGTGAATACATCTTGGTTATCTCGGTCCCCTAACTCTTTTCATGTGAAAACTAACATCTATCACAAGGAACAGAGTGTGTACTCTCCCTTGCTTGATTGACTCTGTACCCATCTTTTATGATTCTATGAAAAATGAGAAATGAGATCACTTTTATTATGATTCTATGGGAACCCTGGAATATAAGATCATTGCTTATACCCCTGTAAGCTTATACCCCTCTGGGCTGCAGTTTTTGTCTCGTCTGTGTGTGGTTTGTCTTTTTTGCTGCAGTCCTGTATTGTCTTCTGTGTGTGTGGCTTGCAACACACATGACTCATGCCAGCCCTCTCTTTTTTACCATTTGCAGATATTGCAACATGGAGTAACATGAAGTCACTCCTACTAGTTAAAAACCAGGATGATTTCCCCTCGACAGACTCATTCTTTCCTATTGCCCAATTCCCCCACTCCCCTATCAGACTGACAGCTTTCATTTCCTGACTTGTTCTATTTCAGTCTATCACACAAAGTGTGATGAGGCTTCAGAAATCCATGACAGTGCTGTTATTGTTCTAAGATGCCATTGACTTTTCAAATCTTAGCAGCTTGTGAAACAGAGTAGAACTGCCCCAAAAGGGTTTTCTCAGCTGTCGTTTTCACAAAAGCAGGGGCAAGATGATATCTCATAGTTGTTTTGGTTTCCATTTCTCTGATAGAGAAGAAGTTGGGACTTTTCTTCAAGTGTGTGTTTGCCATTTGAATGTCATCTTTGTTGAAGTGTCTATTCATATCCTCTGCCCATTTTGTGATTGGTTTTTTTTTTACCTTTTTCTTGTTGAGGTTCTGGAGTATTCTACATATGTTTGATGCTTTATTGGATATGCAGTTGACCAGGTCTTTCTCCACAGAGCTGCTGGATAGGTCAAGCTGCCACTCATCTGGTTAGCAAGTGAGTTGCTATCCTGAGGGCTTATCCCTAGTGCTACTGGATCTCCTTCAATACGATCTTAGTCCACTAAGCTGCAGCTGGTAAATCTATTCTGACTCATCCTTACCTTCCATTTGGGTGTCTGAAGTTGTAAATTGTTATGGGAGGGGACTGCCCATTTTTCTCCCAGACCCCTGAGATTCAAACAACACCCTTTTGGTTATCAGCCCTCACTGTCATCAAGCCAAATTGGATTCACAGTGACCCTTCGTCAGCTTTCATTTTTTAAAAATTTCTTTATTTTTCATTTCAATGAACATCTACAGAGATTTTGGAATTCCATTCATTCATTGTTGCACCCCTCTCCCCCCCTCCCCCGTTTGCTCCTCTCCTTCAAAAGCAAAAGAAAAACTCCCTCATTGGTACACAATCCCCCCCATCCC
>NW_006399813.1:9566988-9568342 GCF_000299155.1 Elephantulus edwardii
CCTTAACGGCAGACTTTCCCATCGCAATACGTTTTTTTATTTTCTGGCTGCTGGTGTCAAGAGTGTTGACCCTGGAATTGAGCAAACTGAAGCTGTGAACAATCTCAATCTCTTCGTCATCCATCCTGATGCTACCAATTGGTCTAGTGGTGAGAATCTTTGTCTTCTTGACATTGAGCCTCAGTTCATACTGAAGGCTGCAGTCCTAGACCCTCTGCAGCAAGTGTCAGATTATGGGTAGGACAATGGAAGATAAATTCTGAAGGGATTTGGAAGAAGTGAATGGGTATCCTGGTGGAGGGTGGAGTTGGGAAATAAGCAGGTCAAGGCACTGGGCTAGGGGCAGGGACACACCACAATGAGGGATTTATCTTTCACTGCTCCACACATTGCTTGTCTGTCAGATACTCCTCTAAATCTAAACATTCAGATTGACAGACTACGAAGAAGGATTGGCCATCCACTTCTGAAATAGCAGGCCTCTGAAAACCCTATGTACAACAGAATACACGTAGACTAACAGAAAGGACAACCTAGGTAGAATTTCCAAGTATGGAAATACAAAGGAGGAGGAACAGTTGTAAGCAGACACTAGTGATTGGAACATGAACTGTAAGAACCATGAATGTAGGAAAATTAGAAATTGTTAAGAAAGAAATGGAACACATAAATATTGACATACTAGGCATTGGAGAGATGAGATGGACTGGCGTGGGGCATTTAGAGTCAGATGATCATATGATATATTACTCCAGAAATGAAAAGGTGAGGAAAAATGGGGTTGTTTTCATAGTTAAAAAAGTAATTTCTAGATCCATCTTGAAGTACAACATTGTGAGTGATAGGATTATATCCATACGGTTATAAGAAAGTCCAGTGAATCCCACTATCATTCAGATATATGCACCAAAAACCAGAGTTAAAGAAGAAGAAATAGATTATTTCTACCAACTTTTATAGTCGGAGATCGATCGAACATGCATTCAAGATGCATTGATAATAATGGGTGACTGGAATGCAAAGGTTGGGAACAGAGAAAAAGAATCAGTAGTTGGAAAATATGGGCTTGGTGACAGAAATGAAGCTGGAGATAGAATGATTGAATTTTGCACAATCAATGACTTATTCATTGCAAATATGTTTTTTAAGAAACATAAATGCAGGTTATACACATGGATTTCACCTGATGGTTCACATAGGAATCAGATTGATTACATCTGCAGAAAAAAACCACTGGAGAAGATCAATATCAGCTGTGAAAACTAGGCCAGGAGCTGATTTTGGAATAGACCACCAACTACTCATAAGCAAGTTCAAGCTAAAGCTGAGGAAAATTAAACCAAATCCACAGGAG
>NW_006399813.1:9569955-9582670 GCF_000299155.1 Elephantulus edwardii
GCATTTGTCCCTTTGTGACTGAGATACCTCACTCAGCATAATGTCCTCCAGGGTCACCCATTTTGAATAATATTGCATGAGTTCCTTGTTTTTCAATGCAACATAACATTCCATTGTGCATATATACCACAACTTCTCTACCCATTCATTTGTTGATGGGCATTTGGGTTGTTTCCAACTCTTTGCTATTGTAAACAAAGCCGCAATAAACATGGGTGTGCATATATCTACTTGGGTGCCATTTATGGTCTCTTTAGTGTATATTCCCAGTAGCAGAATTGCTGGGTCAAATGGTATCTCTATTTGCAACTTTTTGAGAAAGTGCCACATCGCTTCCCACAGTGGTTGCACCATTTTACACTCCCACCAACAGTGAATAAGGGTTCCAGTCTCTCCACAACCTCGCCAGCATTTGTTGCTTGCTGTTCTGTTACATTTTGCTAGTCTTATTGGGGTGAGATGATATCTCATAGTTGTCCTTCATCAGCTTTCCAACGCTGTCTTCTTTACAGTGAGAGGTTGCCCATCTTTCTCCTGAGGAGTGGCTGGAGAATTCAGGTCACTGGCTAGAGTGGCTGGTGGATTACAACTGGTGGCCATTCAGTTAGCCATCAGACACATCACTACACAGCCAGAGCTCCTGAGGTGTTTTTCCTAGATTGTAAAATCCCCAAAGAGAAAAGTAATTGTACTGCTTTTCACCGGTCATCCTAAACTCCAGGTATTATATTAAGTCCTATAATCCACATTGTGAAAACAATGTCTACAATTGTAAAAGTGTAAAAAGACATTGAAGATACATGCAACTGTAGCTATGTGACAGATGATCAGAAGAAGTGGAATTGTTTATGTGAGCAAAAAAAAATTAAGAACCAAAGAGAAAGCACAAAAGAGAGGACTTGTTGTCTTCTAATGCATATGTAAATAGAATTTTGAGAGGGAGTTTATGTTTGTTCTGTGAAACTTCCTGAGTAGTTCAAAATTAAGTAACATGACAAGTTTTTTCAAGTGTGAGGGAAAATGATCAAAGGATTTATTATCCAGGGAATCTCTGCTCCAATCAAACTTGGTTATTCCCTATTATGCTGGAGAAGGAGGGTCAGAAAAAAGGAGGAAGATCCTCAACAAAATATTGAGACAATGACTACAATAATGGGCTCAAGAATATCAGAGATTGTAATTACCACCCAGTACAGGACAAGTTTCAGATACGTTGTTTCTAGGGTCACTCTGAGTCCTAGAGTCTATTTGACAATATTCAATAACACCACCACTAAGACAGTATAGATGAACTTTTAAATTTTCAATGCTCTTAGCTGTAGAACAAATATTAAAATGCCTACAATGCCTTGCCTTTTAAAGACCAAAATAGTTAAGGTGCATCTGATCTGAGCCATAATATTTTCATTTGCTTAGACGATGAATAAAGATGACAGAAGAAGAATCTCTACTTTGAGTTATGGTGTCGTAGAGGAGTACTAAATTTCCCATGGGCTGTCAAAAAGACAAACAAATATATCTTAGAGAAAGCGTAACCATGGTTCTCCTTAGAGTCAAGGTTGGTAGAACTTCATCTCACATACTTTAGGCATGTTGTCAGGACCTGTCAGTCTTTAGTAAAAGACATCATGCTGGGAAAGGTGGCAGGTCAGTGAAGGAGAAGACCTCCAACCAGGTGGATTGTTGCACTGGCTGTGACAATGGGCTCGGGCGTATCAGTGATGGTGAGGAGAGGGCAAGGTTCCTATCTGTTGTTTATGGGGTCACTATGAGTCGATTCAACAGCCTGAAACAACAACCTTGTACCTAACATTTCTGAGCATTATAGTTGATTATATATATATATATATTCTTGTTGATTGTTGTCGAGTCAAGCATGACTCATAGCGACCCTATGAACAAAAGACCTGAAGCCTTTCTGGAACTATCATCATTTATCAAAGTTCATAGAGTTTCCAGAGGCATGTTGTTTAGGAAGCGGATGCCACTCTTGCCATATAAATAAATGTGTTCATTCCTGGGTACATTTCCTCCTCACTTGGAAGAAAAGAATAGATAATGGATAGAATGGTAGTTTACTGGAAATAACCCCAGTCCCATGAGTTGACTGTCTACTACTGCCAGGGGTTAGATAGAGAGATTTCTGAAAAGAGCAATTACACAGGCATGAGGAAGAGGAGTCGCTGGCCCATCAGGGCAGTGGTGCCAGCAAGCAACAGCAGCCTGACTCTGATGAGAGCACGAGCATGAGTGAGGCAGCTCTGGCAGATAGAGCTGTAAAGTAATTAGTGCATCTGAAAAGCCATTTAGGCATCTAATTATATGACATCTCCAGATGGGAGAGGCCAGCATTCTGAATCTAAAAGACACATATTTTAAGTGGATTAAGAAAGGAAATTATTTCAAATGTAGGAAGGTATAATTAACCCAAGGACCCTGGCTGCAGCAAGACATTGTTGCAGGGAAGGACTTAAGGAAACGCAAAGCACATTAGGCATATGACTGAATAAACAAGGTGGCCCCGTCTCCAAGGGAATATTGCTCGGTGACTGTATTACAAGTTGTGGGGCAACACAGCATTACGGGGCTGTTTATAGGACAGATTTATTTTCTTTCAGAGGAGGACTTCATAAAATCACCACCTATATATGCATTCCGAGGAAGTGATGCAGTCTTAAGACATTTGAAAATGATCCTTTCTTTTCCCCTCAATATTGGAAATAGATGCAAAAGGAAGTTTGGTGCTTACACCAGTGATGAACTACTGCCAGGGTTTTAGAAACTAAGGTGTGGCTAAAACCCAAGTGACACGGCATTTGTGGCCATCAGGTACTGAGGAAGCTTGAGATGTGTGATCAAAGTCAAAGCCAGGGCACTTGGGGCCAGAAAGACTCACGTGCAGGATAATGTAAGAGCAGTCAGATGTAGGAGCAGCAAGGGAGACACCGGGAGAGTGAGAGCAGGAGAATGGACTTTTAGAAGGGAGAAACTGGGGAGCTATTTGGACACCTGGATTCAGGAATGTGGGCCGGGTTGAATTCAGTGAAGTCATCTTGGAGATGAGCATCTTTAATGATGATTTAATTGACTGAGGCAAAGGGCTTTGGGAGAAGGTGGCAGCCAGATGAGGAGGAGGAGAAGGAGCATGTAGACAATGGTTGAACTGTCTCCTGTACCATCTAATACTACTGTGGAATTTCCTTTATCATTTTCATTTCATCATTACATTTATCATCATTTGATCTCTTCTATTTATCACCTTATCTAGCTAACAAAAGCAGGCAAGGATTTTGTTGATTATATTTACTGCTATGTGCTTAACACACAGCAGAACATTGCATGGCATTTGCTGAGCGTAGAACTGGGTAAATACTGCACCGAAGGAAGATATATTACAGTTTAGCTTGGGTGGAGGCTCACTTCCTCATGCTCAGGAGTCAAAGTCACATTGCCAATTTAATGCACTGTATTTGTGAGGGAAGTTTGGTCAATTTCCATATAATTTAAAAGGTGAAGTTGTAATGGAGTAAGGGTCTGAGAGACACTGATGCCCATTTTACTGCCTAATTCTCTTTCTCTAGAGCAAACAGTTAAATCCCAAGAAATATTTCTTTGTCTTTTAGTTCTTTTGATGTGTGGGTGACTGTACAGGATAGATTCCAGGAAGACCAGTGAAAAAAAATCTTAAACCAAAAATTCTATGCCATTAACTGGTCTGTAATTCATTGTGTTACTAGGGACTCTGTCCTCAGTAAAATACTGTTACAGAGAAGGAAATCTCTCCCTGGTTTGGACTATTTTGGTGCACTTTTCTCTCTCTAGTTTACCTTCAAATACGAGCAAGCATGGCTGGCGTCTGGGATGCCGTGTCTCTGATAATCACCAGGATCTGTGTTGAGCCAAATAACAGCACCAGGTCACTCCACAAATTGCGGGAGATAGATTTAATAGAAATCAAAAAGAATCTAAAGAAAAAGGTCATAGATGTTTAAATGTTTTCTTTGCAGTTATGGATACTTTGATTCCCCATAATTCTTTATATTCCTGACAAACCACCCACTGCCTTTGAGTGGATTCTAGAAGAACTGCCCCTTAGGGTCTCCAAATCCATAAATTTTCAGAGAAGATCTCTTTGTCTTTCTCTTGCGAAGCAGCCGTTTTTGTTGTATAGCACTGAGTCAAAACTGACCCACAATGGACCCTCTAGTGGGTTTCCAGAGGCAGTTAATTGCACGGGAGGAGATTGCCCATCCTTCTCCTTGGGAGTATCTGGTGGATTCGAACTACATGTCTTCGGCATTGCAGCTCAGCTTCTAAAGCAGCTAGTGGGTTGGAATTGCTTAGGTTGTTTAGCAGTTCAACTATTAATCCATGGACCACCAAAGGTACGTTTTCAAAACTAGACTCTAAAAGGGCAAAAATAAACTATAGGAAGTTTAAGAAATGGTAAAAGAATGTATTGCAGGAATGAGATGTACTAGCATGTAGCTATCTATCCCCAGCAGCCTTTCCTGGGGTTTGGCATCATGCTTTTGACCTTGTATAGGTTTATTGTTATTCTTTTAACCTTTTGTTGTTTGTTGTTGTTGTTATGTGCCGTCGAGTCCTTTGCGACTCATAGCGACCCTATGCACAACAGCCCTAAACCCTGCTCTATCCTGCGCCAACCGCACTGCCTCTGACACGCCCATCCCGATTACCCCAGTCACCAAATCAATCCATCTCATAGAGGGTCTTCCCCTCCTGCGCTGTCCCTCCACCCTCCCAAGCATGATGTCCCTCTCCAAGGACCCGTCCCTCCTGGCAACATGTCCAAAGTATGTCAGACGAAGCCCCAGACTCCTTGTCTCCAAGGAGTAGCTTGGTTTAATCCTCTCGAAGATGAATCTGTTTGTTTTCCTGGCAGTCCATGGTACATTCAGTACTCTTCTCCAGTACCACAGCTCAAAAGCATCAACTCTCCTTCTGTCCTCCCTAGTCATTGTCCAACTCTCTGATGCATAACAAGCGATTGCAAAGACCATGGCCTGTATCAGGCACACCTTAGTCTCCAGAGAGACACCGTTGCTCCTGAGTACTTTAGAGAGGTCCCTAACAGCAGACTTTCCCATCGCGATACGCTTTTTGATTTCCTGACTGCTGGTGCCAAGAGTGTTGGCTGTGGAGCCGAGCAAACTGAAGCTGTGAACAATCTCAATCTCTTTGCCATCCATCATGACACTGCCAATTGATCCAGTATAGGTTTGGCATTATTCTTTTTTCTCCTGGAGTTTGGTGCTGTTCTTTTGACTTCGAGAATGTTTGACATTATTCTTTTGACCTTGAGGCGTAGACTCTTGTTCTTCTGCTGGGCATCCAGTTTGATGTAGTTCAATCTTGGTGCATTACTTAGAAATAGAAAGATGAAAGTCCACATCCCACCTCTGACACTCAATAGCTGTATGACCTCAAAAAGTCACACAGCCCCTCTGGACATTACTGCTCTTATTTGTTAGTTTAAAACTTTGCTGCAATTTGCTTGTAAGGTTTCTGTCCTCAGCAGTGGGAACTCTTCCATTTGAAAGAGCACTGTTTTCCCAGAAGGAAAGTCTCTGGAAATGTAAAGGCAGTGAGATGCAGAAAGTAGAGAGAAACTCTGGAGTCACAGACTTGGATTCAAATTCAGACTTGTCAAACACTGTGTCCTCTTAAACAATCTTATTAATCTTGGGATTTTATGCCTAAATGAGTTTAGCAATAACACTTCACTTAAAATAGTTGCAAGAACTGATGGAGAACAAATAACCTGTCACAAGTGAAAATACCTAGCTGAGGACTTGGCACCTGGCAATTCTCACTGTATGAACAAGGGCCAGTCAAGGTCAGAGTCAAGGATTCTGCACAGAACCCTGATAGAGGCACCACACTGTAGACTGTAGCTCCCAAGTCAGGAGCTGGCTGACTTGGTCTGGTTCAGGATATCCTGGTAACATGTCCAAAAAAAATGACCTTTATTTCAGACAATCCACTGGATCCAGTGATCAGGGACTTCCCAGGGTCAGTAAGAGGCATCATCAGTGTCCACAGGAGGTTCTTCTCAAATGTTGAACCAGAGGTCCACTCTCTAACTTTGCAGCATAAGAAAGTGTCCCAGCATATATGGGAGGGTTAGTAGAGGAAGGGGCATATGGTTGAAGAAAGGAGAGTCGGGAAAGGCATCTTTGACTCACATTGAATAAATAAAGAGTGAGGTTCAGAGAAATAAATTTCTATCAAAATACACTTGAGAAGCATGATGTGAATCTGTCGTGTCTCGTTTTGTTTCTTGGTCAATCGAAATGTTGATCTGATCTCTGCTTCTGTCAGATAAAAACCAAGACGCGCACCTGAGAAAAATGAACAGCTTGCTGGTGAGTGAAATGATTTCAAATAGAGGCTCGATTTCTATTTGTTTGCTGTGCTGTGCTCTGGGGCGAGCGTACACCTTCTTTTCACAATGACCAAGGCTCCCCTCAGCCTCAGTGCATGATTAATATTTGAGGTCAGAAACTGCCCTGCAAAATTCTAACCCAGTTTCACATTAGCATTTTTAAGACTTTCAGGCAAATGAATACTCATGTGCATGCAAGGGTTAGATATGCACATAAGCACTCAAGAAATGAAGGGAAGGCACTGGGGAAGGATTGATGTTTGTAACCTCAAAGTCAGGGGAATCCAAAACTAGGCTCTAAAGAACTGAGGCAAGTCATCAGGGCTGCACGGGTATTAAGATTCACAAGATAGCCCCTCACTCAGGAATACAAAACAACACTTTGTGCCTAAGCAACCTGGGAAAAACTCTATTACAGAACAAGACCATCCAGCCTCTTTTCTCCATATGTCCCAGCAAAAGGGAGCTACACCTATCCATGCAAAGACTTACTCTGCCAGTTGTGGGTAACAGGGTTGCACGGGGATACACTGTTTTGCAAACCCATAATTCAGAGTATTGGCAAGAGTGGGCCGTGATTTTCCCCCCCTTCCTTTTCCTAGAAAAGCTTTCTTATTTTCAACAAAGCCTCTATTAATCAGAACTTCAGATCACATATGGCAATCAATTGAGGCTGTTTAGGGCATTTACAGTAATTGATCTGCTACAAGTTCTTCACAAGTGGATTGTGCTATACATACACATGCGGTTTTCAAAGAGCTCAAAAGCCATTAGGATGTGCCCAATGCTTACTTGATAGTCTGAGGGCCATTGACAGGACTTGATCATCAAGAGAGGAGCATGGTTAGCAGCAGGGGGCATTTTGATTAGAGGAGAGAGAGCGAAGTTCCTCAGAATGAATGTTTCATATCCTGGAAATGATGGCTTTGCCAGGCTGGGCAAACTTCATTACTATACTCATAAAAGTTGACACAATGTAGAAAATATTTCACATACAGTTATTATATCACTTAATGTTCATAACAATCAAGCAAAGCAGCATTTAAATCCCTCATGTTTAGATGTAGAGACTGAGGTTAAGAGATTGTTTCCTCAACCTGTAAATGTCAGAATTGTGAGTTGAACCTCATTCTGTGCCCCAAATCAGAATGCTTCCACCGACCCTCATCTCCAACCCATATTTCCTCTCATTTTAATAACTGAATAGCTTTTCCTAGCAAATTTGAGGATATATTTGCCAGGAGGTTGGGAACACTGAAGATATACATTTCAGTCATATCTTTGCATGAGTTTGTATGTTTTCCATCTTCACAGTGGTATGAGTGTCTTTAATGGAAGAATGGGTCCAGATGAAAGTTGCTCCTTGAAAAAAAAATGGTGCCACTTGTTATTGAAGAGATAACGAATGAGAGGCTGAGAGCCTGCGAAAGCAGTCAACACAATTGCACTTCTAAGTGCATGAGTAAATCGACACAGCAAAAGGGAACTCAAAGGAACCAATGGTCCATACTGAACTCAGTCCCAGGACAACAGGTAGACCTCAAGTCTAAAAGATGAGACACGTACTCATTGGTTTAATAATCTCACTGAATATTTTAGAGTTGAGGAGTGAACTACTCTGGTGGTCATTTCCTGAGTGTTTAGGTTAGGTTTCCTAGCTAAGATTTCTTGTGCTTACTGTCCCAGAACAATTCTGAATCATTATCACTTTGCAATTGTTTTCAATACAGTTTGTCCTTGATGCTAATTTTAACTTGATTTTGTGGATTAGCATATGATTTAATTGAGGAAGAGAACTCATAAGCAATCAATCATCCTGATTATGATTTCTTGTTGTTGGTAAGTGTCATTGAGTGTGCTATGACCCATAGTGACCCAAGGAACACCAGATCTGCACCTTGTCCTACCCTGTGCCATCATCACAATCTCTGAAATGCGTAAACCCACTGTTACAGTCACTGGGTCAATCTATCTTTTTAAGAGTCTTCTTTCCGATCTTCCAACTTTCCCAGTTTAATGTCTTTTACCCGACAAATGGTCTCTTCCTGACAATATGTTAAAGTATGAGACAAAGTTTCCCCATCCTTGTCTCTAAGGAGCATTCCGGTTGTGGTTCCTCACGGACATATTTGTCTGTTCTTTTGATAGTGTATGCATATTCAATTATCTTCACTAACATTATGATTAGGCATTCATTCTTTTTTGTTTGTTTATTTTTAACCTTCTTTGACCATTGCTCAAGTTTCAGATGCACAAGAAGCAATTGGCAAGTGCCAGGGCTGTGTAAAATGGATTAAAATGGCAGGTATCTATCGTCAGAATCTAAGATTTAACTGTGAGATCATGTGGCCTCTTAACATGATGGTTAGGACACTGTCAAAAGACTGATGTTTTCTAGTTCTAAGTAAAATCCTTTTCTTTTTTTTGTCCCTTGTAATGTAGGAGATAACTAATTGAAAAGAAACATGAAAACTCAAAACTGGATCATAGACTTTAAAATGTAAACTTAAAACTAGAAAAATTCTAGGGAAAGTATAGAAGAAAATCCTTATGACCTTGAATTAAGCAAAGCTTTCTTAGATTTTGCAACAAACCCATAATTTATAAAAGGGAAAAAAAATGATCAATTAGACTTTGCACATTACCAAAATGGAAAACTTCTATTCTAGAAGGATCAAAACAAATTTAAAAAATACCAAACAAATGAACGAAGAAAAAAAAAACAACACCCTGAAACTCATCACAATTAAGTCAGAATCTATTTATAGTTGAATCTTTAGTGGGTTTCTCAGGCTATAAATCACATAGCTGTTTTTCTCCTATAAGGAGTCACTGGTAGATTTGAACTACCAGAGAAGTAAAGAGAGTAAGGGGAACAACTTCCTACAGACTGTATCAATAAGAGCTCCCTTCTGCTATGGAAGAGCCTTTGTTAAATGGATGTAAAGATAAGCCATAGAGAAGGAGAAAAATTCTACAAAGCATAGAATATTTTTATCTAGGATATATAGACAATGATTCTCACCACCAGGCCAATTGGCAGCACCATAATAGATGGAGAAGAGATTGAGGTTTTTAGCAATTACAGTTTGCTCGGATCCACATTCTTAACACAAGCAGTCAGGAAATAAAAAAGACTAATTGCACTGGGGAAATCTGCTGTCATGGACCTCTCCAGAGTGCTGAAGAGCAATGATGTCAGTCTAGACACAAAGATGTGCCTAATCCAGGCCATGGTTTACTCTGTTACTTGTTATGCTTCAGAAAGCTGGACAATGACTAAGGATAACAGATGAAGAATAGATGCCTTCAAGTTATGGCGCTGGAGAAGAGTCTTGAACATACCATGGACCACTAAGAAAACAGATCAGTCTGTCTTGGAGAGCGTGAAACAAAGTCTCTCTTTGGAGGCTAGGATTTTGAAGCTCCACCTCACTTACTTTGGGCATGTGGCGAGGAGAGATTGGTCCTTGGAGAAGGACATCATGCTCAGAAGGTTGGACAGAAAGGCAGGAGAGGGATGAAATGAAATGATACAGTGACTGGGGCAATGGAGGTTAGTGTGTCTAATTAGTGAGACTGGCTCAGGACAGAGAAGGGTTCAGGGCTGCTGTACATAGGGTTGCTGTTGGCATCCATTTCCTAAACAACATGCCTCCAGAAACTCTATGAACTTTGATAAATATTGGTAGTTGTAGAGGGGCTTCAGGCTTTTTGTTCATAGAGTCCCTATGAGTTGTGCTCAACTTGAAGGCAATCAACAACACAACATCAAGATATATAAAGAGCTGTCTAACTTAAATTATAAAATAAATATTTACAAGCAAATTATTCCTTTAAAATGGGCAAAAATTAAAAAAACCCTCTCTTATCATTCAAGCAATACAGATAGAAAATAAGAAGCTTAACATTATTATTCATTTTGTGAAACTTAATTTAAACATTATGATTGTGCCATTATTAACACAACTCAAACAACTGCAATTTTGAAAGGAAAATTAAAAAAAAAACACAAACACCACTTTTGACAATAACAATTGTTGGCAAGAAAGCAGAACAACTTGAACTATTTATGCACAATTAGTAGGATAGTAAATGAATCTAGCTACCATGGACTGCCTGGAGGACAAAGAGGTTTGTCCTAGAGAAAGCAAAACCAGGTTGCTTCTTAGAGGCAAGGATTCTGAGATAACATCTAATACACTTTGGTTATGTTGCAAGGAGGGACCAGTCCGTGGAAAGAACATCAAGCTTGTAAGGGTGGAGGGAGAGCACATGACAGGAAGACCCTTGATGAGATGGATTGATTCAATGACTGGGGTAATGAAAGTAGGAGTGTCAGAGACAATAAGGTTGGCACAGGATAGAGCAGGGCTTAGGACTGTTGTACATAAGGTCATTATGTGTCACAAGTATATAACAATAACAGTGAAATACAGTTCTGTACATTCTGATACACTTAAAGATCAATTTTGCCATATGACCCCCCAATCTTACTCCTAGATAGTTACCCAAGAGAAACAAAAAAAAAAAAAAAAACAAAGTTAAGGCAAAAATATTTCTGATTAATGACTATAGCGGCTTCATCTATGAATGAATCCCAGCTTATTTGAAACACCTCAAATACTATTTGGTAGTGGAAGGAAAGAAATTACGATTACATGCAACAGGGTGGATGGATCTTAAATGCATTATACCAATTAAATGAAGCCAAAATTTAAAATTCACAAAATGTATGATTTCAATTATTTAGCACTCTGAAAAAGATAAAATTAGAGAGTATAAGTCGAATGGAAAGAATTACTACAGTGGAACCCCGGGGTAATTTTTATTGTTATGTAACTATTCTGTGTCGTGTTTAGGGTGGTGGCTATACAACTATAGAAGAGAACACCAAGTGAATTATGATGCCTACATCAGAGGAGAAAGGATCTTTATGAGCTCACTGTTTAAGCACTTGGCTGTTAACTGAGAGGCAGTGGTTTAAACTCACCAGCCATTCCATGGAAGAAAGCAGTGATAGCCTACTTCCATACAGACTTATAGCTTTGGAAATCTATGTGGTAACCCATTCTATCCTGAAGGGTTGCCATGAGTTGCAATCAATTCCATGGCAACAGGTCAACAGGTTAAAAGAGGAAAAGGAAGAATGTGCTGCAAGTCACCAAGGCCTGTGTGGCGTGATAGGCCTGGAAGCATCTTCCACCCACCTCTTCCCCAGTGTCTGCTAAAGGCTGCAGGCCAGCCCAGGCTCACTCCCACCCTGACCAGCAACAGAACCACTGTCTGCCAGGCTAAGGGTCAGCAGTTTTAGACTGGAGTCCTACCCAGAGCACTAGACTGCTGCTCACACTACCTGGAGACCCTACTGCACCGCCCCTGGAGACTGCTCAGCTTCAGCCCCTGCTGTCCAGCACCAGGAGCACCAATAGCAGAGGTACTTTGGGTAAAACACTACGTGAGACCTTTTGAGCTCAACCAGAAGGAGCCAGATCAGGGTGAGTTTGGCAGAGACATGGTTTCTGGAAGGGAACAGAATTCTGGTTTTGCCATTCAGATACTTTGGGTGAAACACTGCTGTTAGGCCCACGAAGGGAGCACAAATATACAGGAACTTCACAAAACATTGCCATACTCTGGATCATTATACAGTTATAGCAACCTAATGTTTACTAAGAAATTACCCACATAATGGCAAAAAAGCAGAAATATGTCTCAGTTATCATGAAAAATGAAAATAACTCTTCTCCTAAAAAAGCAGACTCAATGAATACTCCAGATAGAGAAAACTGGAAGAAGTATGTTGATGTGCAGTTGTTTGAACAGGTACAGAAAAAGATGTAAATGATAGAAGAAACAATGGAAGCAATTAAGAGATCAATTATCCCAGAGATAACAATCCAAAAGAACCATATATATGAAGAGTGTAACAGCTTATGGAAGAAAATGCATGGGATGGAAGAAAGAATTGATAGTATAAAGAGGTACAAGAGCTTAAAAAATTGTCACAAGACAGAAAAGGTACAGGAAACACGGTATTAAAAATGACAGAAAATCATGAAAGTGCATTCCAGAATATTAAGATCAAAATAGCAGAAGTGTCCAACTCACTGCTGAAACAAAAAGGTAGAACTGAGAGAGGGAAAAGAGAGTCAGTGCACTGGAAGACAAGAGCCTCACTGGAAACATACTTGTTGTTGTTATGTGTCGAGTCATCTGTGACTCATAGAGACCCTATGTACAACAGCCTTAAACCCTGCTCTATCCTGTGCCAATCGCATGACCTCTGACACACCCATCCTGATT
>NW_006399813.1:9583750-9637131 GCF_000299155.1 Elephantulus edwardii
GTCAAGGACTGCAGTCTTCAGTATGGACTGAGGCTCAATGTCAAGAAGACAAAGATTCTCACCACTGGACCAATTGGTAGCATCAGAATGGATGGCGAAGAAATTGAGATTGTTCACAACTTCTGTTTGCTTGGCTCCATGGAAACATACTAGGAGAAAAAAAGTCAGGGATGAGACTTAAAGAAAACATTAGATGACATCTAAAGGAACAACATATGTATGATTGGAATTACAGAAGAGGGGAGGGACATGGAAGTCACTGAGAAAATTATGAAAGAAGAACTAGAAGAAAACTTTCCAGGTATTTTGAAGAATAGGAAAATCCACACTCAAGAAGCACAGCAAATATCCCCAAGGATCCTATACCCAGCTAAGCTCTCCATCAAATATGAAGGAGAAATTAGACCCTTTGCAGAAAAAAAAATGAACTTAAGGAATTCTGATACCAAGACCAAAATTACAAGAAATTTTAAGCAAAATCCTTCACATGGGACACCAAAGGAAAGTATATGGACCATAGTAAACAGAAACAACAGAAAAAGAATCACAGCAATATGGCAATAGTAAAACCAGGCCTGACAATAATCACACTCAATGAAAATTAACTAAATGTGCCAATAAAGGGGGGGGGGGAGAGTAGCAGAATGGATTAAAAAAACCCAAAACCCCAAACTCATCAATATGTTGCCTATAAGAGACAAATCTCAAAAAAGAAGAGAAAGACAGACTCAAAATCCAAGGCTGGAAAAAGAATATACTAAACAAATGGCAACCACAAATAAAAGCAGGAGAGACAACACTAATCTCTGATAAAGCAGAGTTCAGAATGAAAACCACCATAAAAGATATGGAAGAGTATTACATAATAGTTAAAGGCACAATAGATCAAGAACCAAATGATAGACCTGCAAAATACTTAAAGCAATGGTTAAGAGAATTGAAGAAAGAAATAGATAGCATCACAAATAGTAGGAGACTTCAACACACCTCTATCACCAAAGGATAGGTCAACCCAAAAGAAACTCAACAAAGCTGCTGAACATCTAATCTATTCAATCAACCACACTGAGATTGTGGATGTATTCAGGGTACTCAATTAATTTTCTTCTCACATGCACATGGTACATTCTCCAGAATCAATCACATATTAGGACACAAAGCAATCCTTAACAAATTAAAAACAAACAAACATTGAAATAATACAAAGTATTTTCTCAGTCCAAAATGACATATAACTAGAAATTAACCACCCACTGGTAACAAAATAACTCTCTGATAGAACATGATTGGGTTATAAAAGAAATAAAGAATGAAATAAAAAAATTCCTTGAAATAAATGAAAATGAAAATACAACATACCAAATCCTCTGGGATGCAGTTCTCAGGGGACAGTTCTTAGCAATAGGCACTCACATTAAAAAGGAAGAAAGAAGAAAAACCATTGTTCTAACATAGCACTTTCATCAAATAGAAAAAGAGCAATAATCTAATCCTACAACCTCTAAAAGAAAAGAAACTATAAGGACAAGAGCTGAAGTCAATGAGACAGAAAAACAATTGAAAATATCAATAAGACCAGAGCTGGTTTTTCAAAGTGTCAATAAAATTGACAAACCACTGGAAAACTTAACAAAAGGAAAAGAAGAGAAGACACAGACAACTTGATTAAGGAATGATAGAGATGACATCACAACAGAACTAGATGAAATGAAATCTATAATATTGGAATGCTATGAAAATCTATACTCTGATAAATTTGGGAACCTAGAGGAAATGGAAAAATTCCTTGAAACTCATGCCATACCTACCAGCTTGACAAGGATAAATAAAGAACACTTTAACAAACCCATCACAAAAGAAGAAATTGAACAGGTCACAAAAAGATTTTCCCATAAGAAAAGTCCTGGACCTGATAGCTTCCTAGTTGAATTCTACCAAATATTCAGAGAGGATCTATCACCAATTCTACATAAGCTATTTTAAAAAATGGAAAAAGAAAGAAGACTCCCAGAATCATTTTATGACGCAAGTTCAACCTTAATACCAAAACCAGGCAAAGATCCTACCAAGAAAGAAAACTACAGACCAATATCTCTTGTTAATATAGATGCAAAATCCTTAACAAAATAGAATCCAAAAGCACATGGTACATCCACACAATGGAATACTATGCAGCATGTAGGAGCAATGATTTTGTAAATTATTACCTAACTTGGGAGGGACTAGAGAGCATTATGCTGAGTGAACTAACTCAGTCTCACAAAGATAAATATTGTATAAAACCATTATTGTAGAATAAGTGTAAGGATCCAAGAGGGGTGGGAGAGTTGGAAGCAGAGGGATGAAGATGTGTAGAGGAAGGAGGGGATTAATCATGGGGTTGTACAAATTTTTGGTTGTGGAGATGAGGGAAATTAAAAAATTTTGTTCTTGAAAAGAATTTATTCAAATTTCATAAATAAACCAATAGAAAATTTTAAAAAGAAAAAGAAAAAAAATCAACATAATTCACCACATTAACAAAGCATATAACAGAAACCATATGATCTTATTGATTCAGAAAAGGCATTTGATAAAATCCAACACCACTTCCTGATAAAGAAACTCAGCAAAATGGGAATAAAAGGGAATTTCTTCAATGCTGAAAAAAAAGTTTCACCATGACCAAGTGGGATTTATAACAGGTATGCAAGGATGGTTTAACATAAGAAAAATAATCAATGTAATTCACCAAATTAACAAAGCAAATAACAAGAACCATTTGATTTTACCAGAAAAGGCATTTTACAGAATACCACACCCCTTCCTGATAAAGAAACTTAGCAAAATTGGAATGGAAGGAAAGTTCCTCATCACAGTGAAAAGTCTATGTGCAAAACCAAGAGCCAATATCATTCTCAATGGAGAAAGACTAAAAGCATTTTACTTGCAAACAGAAACCAGACAAGGACGTCCACTGTCACGACTTCTATTCAATTTTGTATTGAAAGTGCTTGCTAGGGCAATACAATAAAAGAAGGAAATAAAAGGCATCCAGATGAACAAAGAGATGGTTAAACTGTTGCTATATGCAGATGATAAGATAGTGTACACAGAAAACCCCAAGGACTCAACAGATAATTGTTAGAGCTAGTAGACCAATTTAGTAGAGTGGCAGGATACAAGATCAATCTCAAAAAATCTGTGGGATTTCTCTACAGTAACAAAGAAAACTCAGAGAAGAAAACCAAAAAAGCAATACTATTACAATAGCCAGCCACAAATTGAGATACTTGGGAGTGAACAGACTAACTAGAGACACAAAACACCTGAACAAAGAAAACTACAGACCGTTTTTGAGAGACACAAGAAAAGACCTAAAGAAATAGAAAAATGTTCCTTGTTCATGGGAAGGAAGACTCAATATTGTGAAAATTACAAACCTACTGAAAGCAATCTACATGTTCAATGCAATCTCAATTCAGATACCAAATTACTTTTTCAAGGAGATCAAAAGGGAAATCGTCAAGTTGGTGTATGCGGTGTTTTGTTTTTATTTTATTTTTAGAGAAAAGAGACTTCTGAAAAAATAAAACTGAAGTGGAACGTATAGCGCTCTCTGATCTCAAAACCTACTTCACAGCAATAGTAACCAAAATAGCATGGTACTGTTACAATGACAGGCACATAGACCAGTGGAACAGAACTGAGAACCCAGAAATAGACTCAGCTTTCTATGGTCCACAGATATGCAACAACCTAATAAAACCTATCAAATGGGGAAATGACAAACCTCTTCAACAAATGGTGCTGGCAAAACTGGACTGCTACCTGCAAAAGGCTAAAATGGGATCCCCATCTCACACCAAACACAAAAATAAACTCAAGATGAATCAGAGACCTGAGAGTAAAACTCAAAACCATAAAATTCATCAGAGACACACTGGGATCAAGCTTAGACGGCCTAGTCTATGGTATAAAGAGACTGACAAATATCACCAGAAATGCTCAATCTGGAGAGTATAAAATTGATGAATGGAACATTCTAAAGATTAAATCCCTGTACATATAAAAATCTTTTCCCAACAGAGTGAAAGAAAACCTACTGACTGGGAAAAAACATTTGGTAATACCATATCAGACAAAGGTCTCATATCAAAAGTTTACAAAATCCTATAGGGCCTCCACAGAAAAAGACTGATAACACAATTACAGAATGGGCAGTAGACATAGAAAGACTTTTCACAGAGGAAGATATTTGATGGCCAACAGACACAGGAAAGAAATGCTCAAAATCACTGGCAATAAGAGAGATGCAAATCAAAACGACAATGAGATACAATCTCACTCCAGTTACAGTGGAAAAATTTAACAGGACAGCAAGTAATAAATGTTGGAAAGGATGTGGAGAGATAGAAAGACTACACAATGTTAGTGGGATTGTAAAATGGTACAACCACTCTAGGAGGGAGTATGGTGTTTCCTCAAAAAGCTGAACATAGAAATTCAAAATAACCCAGCTATTCCAGTGTTTGGAATATACACTGAGAGAATGAGAGCTGAGGCTCAAACAGAGACTTGTACACCAATGTTCAAAGAAGCATCATTTACAATTGCAAGAGCATGGAAACAGCCCAAATGCTGAACCACAGTGGAATGAATTGAGGAATTATGGTACATTCACACTATGCAGAACTATACGGCATACAGGAACAATAATTTTGTAAATTACTTCCTAACTTGGGAGGGACTGTAAAACATTATGCTAAGTGAACTAACTCAATCCTGTAAGGACAAATACTATTATTATTTAAGACCACTACTGTGGAACATGTAAGAGGATCTAAAGGGGGTGGAACAGAGGGGTAAGTATTGGCGTGGGGGTGGGGGAGTGTAAATCATAACGTGACACAATTTGATGAATGGAGGGAGGAGTAGGTAAAGTAAATGGGAAAGATCTGTTATGAAAAATAATGTATACCAACTTTGTAAATAAACCAGTCTAAAATAAAAGTTTTATTTTAAAAAAATTAAGGAAAAGGAAGAAAAATAGCAGCTTCAGCAACAAGAGAGGTACCTATCGTGAACCTGTGGGCAGTACAAGCTAGTTGTCTCTCTTGTACTTTAGATTTGGTGGCAGTCTGGGAATATCTGAACCAGCATCCACATTATGCGTGATTCTAGGAACCAGAATCCCCAGTCCATAGGAAGAAGTGTACTCATTCTTACCAATATCCTTTTGGCTTGCCTCAAAGTCTTAATACATTTAAGATGCCAATAAAAAAGATTTCTGAGAAAATGCAGACAGAAGCCAACAACTAATTCAAAACATTAGTAGTTCACTACCTACATTAATGGTTAGTGATGGAAGGAAGAAGTACAGCTTCCCTGACATTTGCTTTATAGATAGAACTGGGGCTTCCAGGAGCTGCATTGGCAACAGGGAGAAATAAATGTCTATGAGCCTGGTCTAATAGATTACCTGTAAGTTAAAGCAAGGGCTTCTAAATTATCCATCCTATGTGCTAGGTAAATGCCATTTCTTTTTCTTTTATAGCTTTTGACTTTTCTGTTTAAAGGACACTTGGTATTCTTTCCTTCCCAGTTGCCACATGATTTGGTCAGAGGAAGGAAGAGCCTAGAAAGCAGTAATCGTAATTACTGATGATCGTAGTAGCGCTTATGACATAGAAGTGTGTGGTTTACAGAAAGCCAGAGGATATTTTGAGTGGAATACAAAAGACTTCAGTTGCTTGGCAACAACAATATTCCCTGAGTACCACAATTTTGTGGGATCTTTTTAAATTGTAATTTGAGTGAAAATGTACAAAGCAAATTGGTCTTCCATTGAACTTTTCACACATACTTTATTGTATAACACTAATTACAAACCCCATAAGTATGCATGTATTCTTCCCAATTCCTCCCTGTGATTCTTGTTTCCATTAATCCCTCTATCCTGGAATAAAGTTTACCACCTATGGTGCAACTTTCATCCAAAAAAAAGAGAGAGAGAGAGAAATTCCCCAAATATATCATTTATGCCTCATAAAACAAGCAAACAAACTGACTCACAGCTGACCTTCTACTAGGTTTCTGGGGCTATAAATGACACAAGCAGTGAGTGCCCATCTGCCTCCCTTGAACTCTCGGATGTATTTGAACAGCCACAGAGATGCAGTTTTTGGCTTAGCAGTATGACTCCCTGTGAACTAGGCCTCCGGAGCTCCATACAGCCAACAATACACAGACGTATGTGGTGAATAATATACCAGGCAGGTACTATTAGAAAAACCAAGCACTTAAAAGTCAAAAAGGAGACACTGAGGGGGGGAAAAAAAAGAAGAAGGCTAAAAGACGTAAATTCAGGCTTTTAAAAGGACCTGAGGTACAATCCATTAGGGTTCTGTCAAATAGACCGGTTATCATTCTTGGGGGAAATCATGCTTCCAAAGAAGTGATATGTTGTTAGATGCCATACAGTCAATGCTGACTCATACTGACCACATGTGATGTAGTATTATTGTTGCTGAGGATTTTCTAAGCTGTAACCTCTGTGAGAACAAGTTGTCAGATCTTTCTCTTGCAGAGCCACTTGGTATGTTTGAACCACTAACTTTTTGGCTTGGCAGATGAGTGCTGAACAATCTGTAGTGCTTATAGAAGCAGTAAACGTGATTAAAAGGTTACTGAAGTTAGAAAGATGTGAGTTCATATACTGTCTTCTTCATTGTACACTGCATCTCTGCTCTGAGTCCTGCTTCCTTCCTTTTTAGCTGGGAGTACAATAATTTCTTCAGTATGCAGCTCTTGTGGGGGTAGAATTAAGATAGAGTGTACAGATCTTAACCTGGTCTCTCACATGTGGCCACTTTCAAAATTGAAACCCACTGCCATTGATTGATCTGCTTCCTACTCAGTGACCCAGTAGAACACAGTACAACTGCCCCATCAGGCTTCCAATGGTATAATTCTTGGAGAAAGCAAACTGCCTCATATTTCTTCCACAGATCAACTGGTGTGTTTAATCCACTTTTTGGTTAGTTTTGCTCCCTGCATCATCCTCACATCACCATCACTCCTCTGTTAGATGCAGCTATTAAAAACATTGTGTATCTCATTTTATCTTGACTGTGTCTCTTCAGAAAAAAATCAAATACAGGGCTAGAAAATGACCATAACCCAGATCCTGTATCTAGCCAACTTGTTTAAATTACCCCCATGCTCTGAGATCTTAATTTTCGTCATCTCTAGCATACTTTCTGGACTCAAACATATCAAAGACCATGAAGATGGCACAAGACCAGAAAAGCTTTTGTTCTTCTATAAGGTCCTCAAGAGTAAGAGCTGACTGGGAAGCAAGCAGTGACTGGAAATCAGTGTTGGGTTACCCAATAAGCAAAGTAAACATGGGTTCATTTTGTTTACTCATGAATTTGCAATGAACAATTTCACGTGGCTTCACCACATTAAAGATTCTGCTTCTAGGTATGGCCAACATCTGCTTCTACTCTAAGCCTACAGCACCTTCCTACAGAATCAAAGCCTCTTTTCAGATTTGCAATTTATGACAGGAACGAGCACTCAGTAAAAGAAGCTGAGTGTGGACATATTTGTGCCAGCAAACTTAGAATTATCACCCTGACAAAAGCCCTGGGTGAGTTAGGGTGTCCTCATTGCACAACCAAAAAACCGTATTCCAATTTTGTAAATAACCAGCAGAAAATTTAAAAAAAAATTAAAAATTAGTGGCAGAACACAAAATATCATTGTAGACCTTATGGCTTTAATTTTTTAATTTTTTAAAATTTAATTTCACATTAAAAATTAGTGAAACACCCTGGATTCGTAAGTACATCACTCTAGATTCATAAGTACTTCAGAAGTCTATTATTTTCTTGCTTATTAAGCACTTTTTTGTTTTATCCATTTTCATTGTGTTACACACACACACACACACACACACACGCACACTCATTCTGTTACATTGTGTCATCATTGATCTATGCCCCTTATTACCTTGTCTTTTCGGATCAGGAGAGGGTGAAGAAATTCGCAAAGGTCCAGCGGGGATTTGAAAAGATGAGCAATGGCTTTTGACTAACACATGCTGTTATTAGGTGCCACTGAGTTAAAATGGAATCATTCTTCTTCATATATTTCAGCTTTTTGAAGAGTTTGCTCAAGATACTGAATGAATAACTATGGAGAAAGGACACTACACTGACCCATATCTTTCTTCATTTTAAATCATACAGTGATCCCTTGTTTTGGTCTAGGTATAGGTCTTGCTAAGCACAATTAAGTGTTATGGAATTCCCATTCTTCTGTGTTAGCTGTAATTTGTTATGATCCATACAGTTCAAGTGTTTTTGCATAGTCAATAAAACACAAGTAAATATCTTTATGGTATTCTCTGTTTTTAGTCAACATTCATCTGACATCCATAGTGACATCTCTCATGTCAGGACCTCTTCCAAATGTAGCTGGAATCTCTGGAAATTTCCTCCCAATGTACTATTGCAGTCATTTTTTTAATGATCTTCAGCAATATTTTAATTGCATATGCAAGATATTGTTCTATAATCCCCACTGTCTGTTGTATCACCTATTTTTGCAATGGGAAAAAATATGTATCTCTTCCAGTAGTTGAATACATAGCTGTTGTCCAAATTTCTTGGCATAGACCAATGATAGATCCAGAGCTATACCTGTTTGTTGAGATATGTCAATTGGTATTCCATCAATTCCTCGGGCCTTATATGTGTCCAAGATTTCAGTGCAGCTTGAACTCCTTTCTTCATTATCATTGGTGTATGATTGCATGCTACTTCCTGATATGGTTCGACGTCAACCAGTTCTTTTTTGACAGTGACTCTGTAATCTTTTCATGTTCTTTTAGTGTTTCCTGCCCCAGTCAAGATGTTGCCAATATCTTACTTCCGTATTGCAATGCAAGCTTGAAATTGTTCTTCCGTGTTTTCAGTTTGAGAAATGCACAGCATGTCTTTCCCTTTTGGTTTCCTAACTCCAACACTTTGCACAGTTAATCCTAACACTTTGCCTTGTCTTCTCAAGTTGCCCTTCAAAATCTTTTTTTATTTGCTTTTACTTTAGCATTTCTTCCCTTTGGTTTGGCCTGTGTTTTAGTGAAGGTTTTAGAGTCTCTTTTGACATCCATTTTGGTCTTTTCTTTCTTCTCTGTCTTTATAAACCTTTTCCTTTCTCCATGGATGATATTCTTACTGTCCTCTCACAATTCCTCTTTTCTTTGGTCATTAGCGTTCAATGTACCAAATCTATTCCTGATATGATAAGTTCAGATGAGATAAATTCAGCATTATATTTTGGATCTCATGGACTTGTTTCCATTTTTTTTCACTTTAATTTGAAATTGCACATGACTAACTGATGATCTGTTCCATAGCAGTCTACTATATTGTCCTGACTACTGATATTGATCATGAACTTCCCACAGATGCAGTCAACTGATTCTTCTTTAGTTCATCAGGTGGGGTCCATGTAGTCTTCCATTATGGTTTGTTTTGTGTTCTGTTTTTTTATAAAGCATTTTCAATGAATAGGTACTTCATAGGCAACATTTTATTACTTTATCTTCTCCCTCATTTCTATCACCAACTCCTTTATTTTGCAATTACCAGTCTTTCCTTTTGTTTCCAACTTTTGCACTACGATGCCTCTTGGTTGCATGTTTCATCAATTACATACCATAAAAGCTGGTAGACACCCCCAAATTTCTTTGTCTTTGTCTTTAATAGTTGGTATAATAGTTGAATAATAGTTGTAGTAACCAGTCTTCATTGTATGATGGTGGATAGTATCCTGTCACTCATAGCACTGTACTTCAGGATAGATCTTGAATTGTTGTCTTTTATGAACGCAGCATTATTCTTATTCAACATGTCATATCTCCATAATCAATCTGTGTAGATATTTAGTAAACACATTCAGAGTCTAACTTCCCAAAGTCTAAGCTACCTTCTGGTTTGTGTTTTGGGGCTTGGAGAATGAAAAAATGGAAGACACCGTGATTTCTAAAATAGATTGTCCCAAGAAACTTTTCTAAACTCAAAAGGCACTAGTCCCTCTAAGCCTTCTGAGAGGGCTGCTTGCATGTAGTACACGAAGTGCCTGTTGATACTCTCTTTCAGGCTCCCAGGAACAGGATTTTTAGAAGTGAGTCTGAGGGATGAAACTCGGAGATGAAATATAAGAGTTCAAGTCTGTTCTCAAACTCTGTGTCAAGGTGCACAGGAGTGCTGCAGACAACTTACTCAAGTGTCACCGTATATTTTTAAATGTCTAAGAAAATGATAATATCTACTACACATTGTATAAAATGGTAGCTGATGATTGTCTACAGTTTTAATCTTAGATTGTTTCTTAGATAACTTTGCTTTGCATTATATATGCTGTTCTTGTTACTTTCAGTTGGATCAGAACTCACCCGTAGCAGACCTCCTGATTCTCCAGTGAGTTTTCAGAGGCAGTAAATCACATAGGAAGAGATTGGCCATGATTTTCAAGGAGAGCAGCTAGTGGATTAGAACTGTGTTTCTTTGGGTTGGCAACAAGCTCCTTAACACCAGGCCATCAGATCTATCTGTCTATCTCTCTCTCTCTCTCTCTATCTATCTATCTATTCATATCTATACCTATATCTCTATTCATATCTCTCTCCTTCTCTATCTCTATCTCATCTCTCTATATCATCTATCTCTATCTCTATCATCTCTCTCTCTCTCTATCTCTATCATCTATATCATCCATATCATCTATACCATATCTATCTATCTATCTATGGAGAGAGTTGTTCATTGCCATTGAGTCAAGCACAACTCACAGTGACCCTATGAACAAAAGACCTAAAGCCTTTGTGTATAATCATTTCTCCAAGTTCATGGAGTTTTCAGAGGCATGTGGTTTAGGAAGTGGATGCCACTCCTTCTTCCAAACCTGTCTTAAAACTGGGAGCTCCACAAAACACAATGTCCACCATGGGGAATCGTTATGACATATGACACTCCAATGGCATAAAATTCACCATCACAGCAAACCCAGGTTACCTCAGTATAGCAAAATGAGAGAAGAGTGCTATATGACTTAGAAGAACGCTCCTTCAAAATATAATAGCATAAGGCCTAAAGGCCACAAAGCTAAGGGCTCTCCAAAAGGTCTTTTTGACACTAAACAAGAGGCTTAAATCAAAGAAGATAACCCAAAATTCCACATGACTGACAACCCAGAGCAAGAGTGCCCACCTTACAAAGTCCTGCTGCGTCACCTAGTTCTAAAATGGAGACGAGGGACTCAGCTTAAATACAAACTTAAATACTTATATAAATATGGCTCTGGTAGCCTAGACATAAGAGATTGTGCTGTAATCCCAAACACAACAACAGTCTAGGGCTATTTCTAGGCTGGGAAGATGAGTGGACCAGCCAGATTCTGCTAAAGTGTGTTTTCTCCTTTGAGGTTGAGATTAGGGTGTGGCACTTGCTCACAACAGGGTGTGAGCTGATTGGATTTAGCCTCATATTTAAAAAAGCATTTGGGCCCCTGGGTGTGTGACCCTCAGGCCTGTTTTTTGTGGATCTCCTGAATAAAACAAGCTTGGAAGCAGAAGTGGCATCCACTTCCAAAAAAGCTTGCCTCTAAGAAACTCTATGAACTTGGAGAAAAGATGAAAGTTTCATGTTCAAGACTTTCTTTCATAGAGTCACTATGGGTTGTCTATGATTCTACATACACACACACACATATGTATATGTATGTGTGTATATATGTATACACATGTATATATATATCTATATATAGATATATATTCAGATTCTAGATTTTTCTCCATACCTTTTAAACTTGTATGAAGAACAGATTATCCGGGAGGCTGGGCTCTTTGAGGAGAAATGTGGCATCAGGATTGGTGGAAGATCTATCAACAATCTGCGTTATGCAGATGACACAACCCTGCTCGCTGAAACTGAGGAGAGCCTGAAATGCTTGCTGCAGAGGGTCAAGGACTATAGCCTTCAGTATGGATTGAAGCTCAATGCCAAGAAGACAAAGATTCTCACCACTGGACCAATTGGCAGCATCAGGATGGATGGTGAAAAGATTGAGATTGTTCACAGCTTTAGTTTGATTGGCTCCATGGTCAACACTCTTGGCACCAGCAACCAGGAAATTAAAAGACGTATTGTCATGGAAAAGTCTGCTGTTAGGGACCTCTCCAAAGTACTGAAAAGCAATGGTTTCACTCTGGAGACTAAGGTGCACCTGATACGGACCATGGTCTTCGCAATAACTTGTAATGCGTCAGAAAGTTGGACAATGACTAGGGAGGATAGAAGGAGAATTGATGCCTTTGAACTGTGGTGCTGGAGAAGAGTATTGAGTGTACCATGGACTGCTAAGAAAACAAACAGGTTCGTCCTGGAGAGGGTTAAACTGGGCTAGTCCTTGGAGGCAAGGATTCTGGGGCTTCATCTTACATATTTTGGACATGTTGTAAGGAGGGACTGGTCCTTGGAGAGGGACATCATGCTTGGAAGGGTGGAGGGACGGGGCAGGAGGGGAAGGCCCTCTATGAGGTAAATTGATTCCATGGCTGGGGTAATCGGGATGGGTGTGTCAAAGACAGTGGGATTGGCACAGGACAAAGCAGTGTTTAGGGCTATTGTGCATAGGGTTGCTATGAGTTGCAAGCAACTCGACGGCACATAACAACAACAACAACAACAACAATAGTATAATCAACGTGGCTCTGGTGGCATAGTCCACTGCCAGCCCAAAGACTGTGTGCCTCTTTTGGCTTCACATCCAGTCGTGGTTCCACAGGACAAAGATGAGTTATCTCCTCCTGTGTGATTTATAGCTTCTGAAAACTCATTGAAGGATTAGCTATTAATTATTTTTACTCAACCACAATGAGATGTTGATATTATATAATTATGCTTGGAAAGGTAAAGGATCAGTGAAAGAGAGGAAGAGTCTCAATGAGAGGGATTGACACAGTGACTGCAATCGTAGGCTCAAAACTGTCAGAGATGATTAAGATAGCACAGTAGAGAGTTCAGATCTGTTGTTTATAAGGTTGCTATGAGTCTTCTTATGGTGTCTAACAACACAAACAAATGAGAAAAGAAAAATTGATGACTTTGAATTGTGGTGTTGACAAAGAGTACTGAATATCCAATGGACTTCCAAAAGAATAAACAAGTCTGACTTGGAAAAAGAGCAACTACATTGCTCCTTAGAGACAAGGATGGTGCATCTTTGTCTTGAGTACTTTGGACATGTGGTTAAGAGAGCCCAGTTCTTGAAAAGGGACTTCATACTGGGAAAGGTGGAGGACCAGAGAATGAGAGGGAGACCCTCATCCTAAGATGGATTGATACTGTGACTGTACCGTTGAGTTCAAGCATGATGGAGATGGAGAGGGTGCCACAAGATAGGGTACAGTTCAGTTCTGTCTTAGGATTGATAAGAGTTGTAGCTGACCTAAGAGCGTATAACAGCAACAACAAAGGTATGTCAGAACAAAGGCCTGGAACCCTTCTTTCAAAAACTCACCACCTTAAACGCTTAATGTAGCAGTTCTATTTTACATACTTGAGGCTGCTACATGTTGGAATCAATTCAATGGCAAATGGTTTGGTTTTCTTTTTTTGTTTTGCTTTTTTTTGGTTTGTTTGTTTGTTTTGGCAATGATTAGAGCTTAGTGCATTATTTAGACGAGGGTAATGGAGTAAGTGTGTCAGAGTCAGTGAGATTGTCTCAGAATAGGACAAGCTCCAGAAGTATCATACACAGGGTAGCTAATGAATCACAGGTGACTTGATGGCACATAACCACAATAACAACTTAGGGAGTTTTGGTAGCCTTCTCTGCAGGACACTGCTAATCTAAAGGCATTCCCTTTCAACGACTCAAATTCACCAAGACTTCCTCAAGGAGAAATATGGGCAATCTTCTCCTTTAAAATTTAAAACGGAAAGCCCTCTGGAGGGTCAGCTATGATTCTATTTCAACTTGATGGTGATGATTGAGTAAGTGACTTAATAAGGAGAACAATTGGCTTTTGTGTGTATGTGTGAAAAAACTTGCTGAAGTTTTAAGGGTACTGTGAACTCAAAGAGAGCTCTACTGTGGCATTTCTCTAGTGTGTTGAATCCACCAGCAGCTCCATAGGGGAGCGTAATGGGTAATCTCCTCCTATGTGGTTTACAGTCTAGAAAAGCAAATAGAGGAGCAGCTATAAGTTGGTTCTGGATAATCATCATCATCATTATTATCATTATCATCATCCAAACAACCCAGGGGTTGGGGGAAGCAACAAAACACATGGTAACGGAATTTCAGACAAGGGTCTCATAACTAACATTTACAGAATACTATAGGATCTGTACAAGAAAAAACCCCCAAGAACCCAATCACAAAATGTTGAAAAAGAATGTGAAAGACTTTGTAAAGGAGGATATTCAGACGGCTAACATACACATGAAGAAATGTTCAAAACCACTGGCAATCAGAAAGATGCAAATCAAAACAACAGTGAGATACCATCTTACCCCAAAAGCAATAGCAATGCTTAACAACACAGCAAACAATAAATGCTGGAGAATATGTGGCAAGATTGGAACTCCTACATACTGTTGGTGGGATTGTAAAATGGTACAACTGCTAAGGAAGGTAGATTGGCATTTTCTCAAAAAGCTGAACATTGACATTCCATAAGACCCAGCTATTCCACTACTAAGAATATATTCCAAAGAAATCAAACTAAGATATAAACAGAGATGTGTACAATTATGCATATAGTCGTGTTATTCCCAACAGCAAGAAAATGAAAATAGAAAGAATGTCGATTAATAAATGATTGGACTGAGATATTGTGGTGCATTTACACGAATGCACTACTCACTATGGAACAACACTTTTGTAAAATATTGTATAACATGAGTCTACAGAGCATTTTGATGAGTGAAATAACTGTCACATAAAGAAAAGCACTGCATAAGAACACTAATATGAAAACGGGGATAATAGAGCAAAGGATATATAAATGTTCAAAAGGAGAAGGAGGGACAGGAAAGGGGGAAGGGGAGAAAACCACTATGATAACAGAAGTTAGTGGGAAGGAGAGAAGATGAAGGAATAGAAAAGATTCAATGGGGACTTGAAAAGATGGGGTAATAGTAGGCATAAACCAATAGTAATTAATTGTATAAAATTCAAAATAGGAAAGCTTGTATTAAACACAATGCACATGATTGAAACACAATTCCTATGAATAAAATATATGCAAAAACTGTTAAATGGAAGGGGGAAAAGAAATATGTTTAATATAAATTAATAATGGGCATTGCAGATTTAGAAAGAGTATAATTCCACCTTTGGTCAGTACTTGATTAGAAGTACTAAAAGGGAAGATTTGCCCTAGAGATAACCTTGTTAAAAGTAGAATTTGGTCGTGAGTACTGGGGTTTAGTCTAGGGAAAAATTAAGGCTCTCCCAGTACTCGAAAGACATTTGGCTTTGAGTGATTCTTTAACAAAAGCATATGCTTGTCCTCTCAAAGTGCTGGTTTGACAGGGGTGGGCAAATCAGAAATTGACTATCTAAGCTGGGGATAGTAAGGCATGATACATGAAATAGCAGACTTACATGCTTTCACAAACGTAGCTATAAGATGATTGTAAGGAGAAACTGAATTCTTCGAATACGAAGGTTAATGCCTAGAAAAGCCAGGGGGTAGCATGTAGTGTCAAGGGCTCCTTGTTCAAACCGGCTTTTCTAGTCAACAAGTTTAACTTTGCTACACAGATGGGTGGGTACATGCAAATGCAGTGTGTTGGTCTATTCAGAAGGGGTTTGGCTAGTCTTGCCTTTAAATTGTGTGAATTTAGCACCAGAAATTGAGAAGCTCACCACTGGCAAAGGAGAAGCAGAGAATGCAGAGTGTAAATCCTTCAGGGCCAAAGATTGCTGTACCATACATGTGACAATTAACCTCAGTACTGCCACCCCACGGATCAGAGCTAGTAGTCTTTGCCCAAGTTGTTGGAGGATTGGAGGGGAGATGCCACAATTGGCAGGACTAAAAGCTTTGTAACGCTGAGCTAAAGCTGCTAGGAGGAAAGCGGAGGTACCTGCAAGCATGTTTCAGAAGCTGTCTTGATGGAACAACTGTATGAACAACTGCTCACCTGAAAAAGAGCCTGTTGATTTCCCTAATAAACACTGTAATGGGGGTGGGGGAGGGGAATTCCCAAGATACTGCTGTACATATATATATATAATATATATATAGGCAGAGAACTGTATTAAGCCCAATGCCTAGAAATAGCTAAGAATGAGCTAACTAGAGGTCTAGTGTCTGGTTGAAGTGGAAGCCACCTTCAAAATCATCTGCTTCAGCATCATCATTTTATAAATGGACAAGCTGGTATCTTGAGTTGAGACCTGTCCATATTTTCCTTCCAGGAATTAGTTGCAGAGGAAAGTACAAAAAGGAGGAGGTCTTGGGGGCCATGGTAGTGGAGAGGTGCTATTGAGGAAACAAATAGTGGACTCAACAGAAGAAGGTTGTCTTGACTCCCTTTCTCCCCACCAATTAGGTGGGTGGGCAGTGGATAAAAGTAAAAAAAAAAATAAATAAATAAAATAAAAATAGTATGAGAGAGCTGCATGAACATTTAACCCAGACACTCCTTAATGTTGCACAAGAGATAAACGAGGCCCGAACTGGATCCTGGGACGTGGGGACGTACATGTTTCTGTGTTCCAGTGTCTGCTTCCAGAGCCTCCTGTCTGTTTGTTTGTTCCTTTGGGGGAGAGGAGTCTGGGACATTCGTATCTCACTGAATTATCTCTATCTAAATTAAATCTCCCCCAGTCTCAAAAAGACTTGGCTGGAATCTGCGAGGGGAGTGGTTGGGGCTTTGTATTCTTGGCGTGCTTAGCGTGAAGTCAACGTCAGCATCAGTGGCGCATCACTGAACAGAAGTGCTGTGTGGGAAGGGCTCTTGAAGAAGACGCTGAATTCTAAGTCTGGGCAGGTTGGCCAGGGCGGGTGTGCAGGCTTTACAATTTACCTGAATGGTACAAGGTGGGCTATCGCTAACTCTTTTGTATCTAAAGGGATTCTAGAGGTCACCAGAGCTGGGGCTGGTTATCGGTTTATAAGCTACAAAGCAACATCCAGATAAATTGTTAATGAAAGGGAACTATGTAGAGCTGCTTGGCCGCCTAGAGACTGGAATGTGGAAGAGAAGCATTTAGGGAAGTTGAGGGCTTAAAGGAGGCAGCCTGGGGGTGGTGGAAATAGTTCTAGCTTTAGAGTTGGGCGAACTAGGTGTTAGTCCCACTAGGCTGCTAATTAGCTGTGTGACCTCTGGTAACTTATTTTGCTTTTCTAGACATCAGCTCCCCAACTGCCTACGCTCACTGGGCTGTTAAGAGGCCAGGGAGATATAATAAATGTGATCATTTATCAAGTGCTTTTCCAAGTGCCAGGTTGGTGCTGTTTTAAGCACAGTACATATTTAATCTCATTTAACCCTCTCAGCCCCTATCTGAAAGAGAGATGAATGCAATCTACAGTAGAAAGTATAGATGAGGAGAGTAGGGTCAAGTTGGCAGAACTGGTGAATCTAAAGAATGTACTTCTTTCTATTGTAGTGTTGTTGCTGTTGTGTGCCATTGAGTTGAAATAAATCCATAGCTGACCTTCCAGCAGGTTTTCAGAGGCAGTAAATCACGTGGGAGGAGAGTGCCCATCCTTTGCTGATGGAGCAGCTGGTAGATTTTAACCATGTGTCTTTGAGTTGGGATCCTTGAAAAGTCTCTCACTGAACAGATCTGGGGTGGGGCCCAGATACTTTCAGCTTAGTAAGTGTTTAGGTCATTTTCATGTCCTCATCAGCACTGGTTTATTGTATTATAGTTGTTGTGATGCTGGGTGGTGTTACAGCATCCACTACTGTTTCAGTTACCAGCAAGGTCACCCATGGTGGACAGCTTCCAAACTAAGGCAAAATAGGAAAAGGGATGGAATAATATATTTCTGAAACTGGCCAATGAAAGCCTTATGGGTGAGGATAAATAATTATCTGATATACTGCTGAGAGATAAGGCCCTAGGTGAAAATGCTAAATAACATCTATGAATTATGAACTCAAACACAGCAAGGGTAGCAAAGATGGTGCAGCACAAGGCAGGCCTTCCTTCTGTTGTCCATAGTTTACCATGAGTTAAAGTAGATTCCCCTTCCCCCCAAAAGAAGTATTTTTTATTCCTTGACCTGAATTTTTTCACTGGGCTGAAAAAGATTCATTCAATATGCTTTTGGGTTACCCTTCTACTATAGAAACCTTCAGTGACAAGTACATGTGAGGACAGGTGTTGCCACGAGGGCACCCTGGAGATCAAAGCTTGTCAAGTTCAAGTTGTGAGAGGCTTGTCAAAGAATGTGTGGTCGGTCCCCTACTCTCTCAGGTCCTGCTCAAAGTTCCCATCTGTCATCCCCAGCATCTGCAAAGCACGAAGTAAGTCTAAAATGGCAAGTTGTTTGGTGATCAGTTTGTGCCAGAAGAGAAATAGGAAGGTTGTCATGACGGAAGACGACCCGTGTCCCTACCTTCTCAATCCATCATGATTTACGCCATCTCACACATGCTCAGACTTTTCTGTTTTGTCTTTATTATCTTTTTCTATCCTTGTATAACAACTTTACAAACTGTGCATTTTATTCTTGCTAATAATATGTAAGGGAACAGATCCTTGGAGAGATTAAGTGACTAACCTCAGTGGTTTTGCAGCCTACTGGTAAGTGGTAGGAGGTAGACGCTAAGCCTGGTTTCTTTGCTGTGCCCACGGCTATTTGCTCGTGTGTGTCTGCACCTTGACAAATGCAGGGGGCTAGCAATAGAAGAAATCCCCTTGACTTGAGTCACTTCTGCTTTAGTTGGGGTGATGATAGAATAACTAGCTAGACGATAATAGAGAGTAGTTAGTCTAACTCAAAGAGAACGAGGCAATAACTCAGTCATTAGTAACCTCACACATATAGGGCTGATCATGTTTCAGAAACCACATGGCAGCCATGTATCCACAAGCATTATCTCCTAAGGCCTGACATGACAGTTTTGCTTCGGATCCTTCTCTGGATCCCCTTGCCATTCTGGTGCCTGCTTCCCTCTCTAGACTCTTCTCTGTCACACTTTCTTTTTCTCCTTTCCACTAGTTACTTTCCTTGATATGTTCCCCACCACCGACTGTGTCTTCTATCTCTGAGCTAAGTCGTGCCCATCTTTCAGCTCGCAGCTTGTGCTTTCTCTTCTTCACTAGGTAACCCCCTTCCTCACTGTGTGTCCACATAGCACCTACGCTTTTTCCTTGAAGCACTCAATTCAAGTGAACCTTTAATGTTTGTCTCCCTGCTACATTGTGAGCGCCATGAGGCAGACATAGTGCCAATTTTATTCACTTCTCTATCACAGCACCCAATGTCTGGCACATAGTAAGGATTCACATATCTATTGCCTAAATGAGTGAATAAATAGAAGTCTGAGCTGATAGTTTAAAGAGTGAATGGTGGAGATGATGAGATCTGTGTTTCAGGGATGCAGGCCAGTATATTATGCTCATTTCAGTTCAGTGGGTTTGCACTGGCACATCAAGGAATGTGATTGCCTAGGCAAGTAACGGAAAGATGAAACGAATGAGAACTGGTTCCTCATAATGATGCTAATAAAAGGAAGTGGGGAAAACAAGAGTGGCATATGTGACTTCTGTCTGGAAGAGTCTGTGTGTGTAACTTCCCCACAGCTTATTCCCATGGCGAAGAATTCTTTCCTATAGTATGAATTGGGCTTTCCAGGGTATAAGGGAAAGGGAAACAAGATCCTGAAAGGGGGTATTTTGAGGCTGACATGGCCCTCAAACCCTAGGAAAATTCCCAAGCTATTTTGTACTGTGACAGGTTTCCACAGAGACTGAAGCAATAGTTGTCACAATATGATTCTGGACTAGTGACATCAGTACCACCTGTGGATTTACTGGGGATTCAAATTATTGGCCCTGCTACAGATCTGCTGAAGGAGCCTGGTGGCATGGTGTGTGATGCCTTACACAACTAATCCCATAGTCAGTGGTTCAAATCTACCAGCTGCTTCATGGGAGGTAAATGTGCAGTCTCCTCCTATAAAGATTTACTACACTGGAAACCCTTCCATGTGTTGGCAGCAATTGGTAGGCAGTAGACGCAACAGGTTATGGACCTGGTGAATCTGAGACTCTGGGCGTGGACCCCAGTGACAGGTGGTAGAGGAACTGAGCCCCACTTCTAGGTACCCTGTTAATGTAGAGGCTAGTCAGGAGAACAAATAGAAATAGATTCGTCCCAGAGAGGGTAAAACCAGGCTTCTCCTTGGAGGCAAGGATTCTGAGGCTTCATCTGACATACTTTGGGCATGTTGCAAGAAGAGATCAGTCCTTGGAGAGGGACATCATGCTTGGAAGGGTGGAGGGACAGAGAGAGAGAGACCAGTGACTGGGACAATTAAGGTAAGTGTATCAGAGACAGTAAAGTTGACACAGGATAGAGCAGTGAAACTGCTGTTGAACATGGGGTCACTATGAGTCACAAGTGACTTGACAGCACAGACAAGTCACTTATTAGAGTCAATGACATACGTTCCTTCCCAATTTCAAGTTCATGAAGTCACATTCACAGTCACTGCCATGGGTTCAGTTCAGACTCATCATGACCCTGTAGTGGGCTTTCAAGGCTGGAAACCAAAGCAAGAGACTGCATATCTTTCTCCCTTGGAGCTACTGGTGGATTTGAACCCCAGGACATGCGAAGCCTTTAGGTTACAACACACCTAACTACTGATTACAACTCCAGTTTCCCCTTGTTGCCACACTGGTTGCTTGAAATCTGCTCATTGCTATCAAGTTTGGAACCAACTCAGCACTGGCCCTCTATTGGCTTTCCAAGGCTGTAAATACCATAACAGGAGACTGACAATCTTTCCCTCTCTAAACTTGATGAATTCAAATCGTCTGAGAGGTGAGGTCCTTGGGTTAGCAGAATAGCTATGCCATTTTGCCCAGAAATTTGTATTTCAACAAACCTCTCCCTACCAAACAGGCATTGGAATGCATTTTGATATCTTTCTTAAGTGCTAATTAAATGCTGTAGAGTTGATTGCAACATATAGAACCCCAAGTGGCTGTGTGTACCTGCCACACAGGAGTTTGTAGGCAGTTCTTTATGGGAACAGAAGAGTCACTGAGTGGGTTTGAACCACCTGCCTGTTAGATGTGAGCAGTTAACCATTGTTGTCACCAGGACAATTTTCCCAGTGCCTGAGGCCTCTGAAATTCAGTGTTGGATGCAGTTCTTCCGGCTGAGTTTGGGTGTTTCCAGGAGTTGTGACTCCCTGGTTGTAACTTGACTGTCCTCGGAGGAGCATTCATTCTTCTACACAATGCCTCCCATCTCTGGGTAGGAGGGAGGAGACCTGAGGTGTGGGGAGTGATTGTAGAAATGCTATTTTGGTCCACATCTTCAGCCTTGTTAAAAAGAAGTCTGATTTGCAAACAAAGATTTCACTCAGGTGAATCTTAGCAGGCTAAAAGCAGCCCCATTCTGTCTGCATAGCAAATTGAGGCCTTTTTTTGGACAGAATTCCGAATCACCCTGGATGCCAGTGATTTACTGAAACAGCCAAATTCAGATTTCTGCCTATATCAGCACAGCGCACCTCACACCCCTGCACGTGGCCCCTCAGAATACACTGACAGGCATTGGCGGGGGGGGGGGGGGGGAGATGAATACAGGAGGAAACAAAAGTTGTGGTGAGTATTGCATCTCCCATTACGGAGAGTGGGAAAAGAGAAAAGAATTCATCTTTTTTATAAAATAAGCGCTTCATCTGTTTAATCAAATGCATTATCCAGTGAACCAGGCATATTGGCTAATGAACCAGGTAGTTCTCCTAATGAGTCAAGCAGATCACCTGCTGGAAACATTTCCAAGACTAATTCATTCCTCAGCTGTGCTCCATCTTCCCAAGGCAGGTGGTTTAATGCTGGCCTTGGTTCCAACCCCAACCAAACTGACAGATTTTTGTGGCTGGTCTCAGTTAGGAATGAAGTGTTTGTATTATGCAGAAGAAAGGACTGGGAATTTGGCTGACCACCTGTAAAGAACTCCTATTCACTTGCTTCCAGAAGTAATAATTTGTTACTTAGATCTAGAAAAGGGTGTCCGTTTCCCTCCTTCCTGTAACACAGTATGTGGCTTTTAGTTGATCCCTGATAAAATTTTGTTAAATTGATTGATAGCACAGGCCGATGAATGAATGAATGAGTGAACGAATAAGTGTTTTGAAAATATGAGGTTACACAGTTCACTGTCACTGGCCAGCTTCCTCATCTTGGCCGTTAACAAAGTGGAGAAGGTTGCTGCTGACTTCATTGCCTCTGTCAAACTATTATGGTTATTGCTTTTCTAACATCTTTAGTAACTATTGTTGATTTACTGGCCTGAAGAGACAAAGATGAAAAGCTCACCAGTCATAACTTTCCTGCGGTGGGAAGGCGGTCTTGTCAAATCAGTGGAATGACCCACAGTGCTTCTAATTATGAAATGAGAGCTCCCTCAGAGTGTACACTTCTGGGACAGATTGGGCTCCAGCCAGGGTCCCTGTTATGCCTTAGACATCTTTATATATTATGAGAAGTTGGGGGGATCTCAAATCTGCAGTAAGCATGTACCATACGCCAGCTATTATACTATGTGCTTTACACAAATTAGTTTGTTCACCATCTAAGCAATCTTGTGAAATAAGAGTCATTGACTCCTTTTATGGAGGAGGGGACTGTGGATTTGCAGGTTAAGTCGTTTGCTGGCTAGCACACAGCTTAGGAATGATAAAGCTGGGATTTAAACAGTTTGGCTTCATATTATTTCTTCCTTTTCAAGTTGTCTTTTGGAGCAACTTGGAGACTTCCCATTGCAGCAGAAAGATAGCAAACTAACACGTGTAGGTGTGCATCTCAAGACGTGAGAAGGAAAAACTTGAATACAGGTTCAACTTTGCAAAGCAAGTTCACTGTAAGATAGGGACATGTTGCTAAGGCATTTGCTGACAATGGCACCACTTCTCAGAACTGTGGGCATCTGGTAAGATAATTGGGGGTCTCTATATTTCACTGAAGGGCTTTCATCTTTGCCTTCTACCAACTGTGAGCAATTTTTAGTTACAAATGGCTACAAATCCCGTTATAATAATTACCACTAACACTCATGCAACCAGTTCACATCTATTGAATGCTCACTATGTGCCAAAAGCTCTTCCTTCAACTTTCTTTGGATTAGTTTGGATTCTTGGTTTATTTATAATTTCTGGTGTTCTTCATTCCATCAACTACCAGGTTATTATCTGGTCTTATTTCCCTTTAAAGATTTTGAAAAAAATATTTTAGCATTTCTAATTGCATAGAGTTGCTTTTATTAGACATTGTCTTTATATTACCTATATTTTTGAAGGAAGTATTCTCTCGCCATAGAGTTGTGGCTGGAACTTTCAGTGCTTAAATATGTCATTTTATCATTTTCTGACCTACATTGTTTCTAACGAGAGAGAGCAGAAAATTATAGATATAATTTTTCCCTGTGTGTAATGTGTAGGGGTTTTTTTCCCCCCTGCTTTCAAGATTTTCTCTTTAGCTCTGTTTTTTAGCAGTTTGCCTATAATGTGTTTTAGTGTAATTTTCTCTGTATTTAATCTGTTAAGGGTTTGCTGTGCTACTTGTAACTGTAGGGGTTTTTCCTCCCATCCATTTCTGAAATTCCTTAATCATTATCTCTTCAAACAAGTCTTCGTCCTCATTCTCTTCTTCTTTTTTCTTTCTTTCTTTCTGGGACTCTAATTACAAATGTGTTAGTTTATTTGAGAATGGGCCACGGAGCTCAGACTGAACTCGGATGCTCATCTTTTTTCTTCCCCCCACCCCCACCCCATTCATGTTTCACTTCAAATAGTTTCCATTGACCTGTCATGAGTTCGCTGGTCTGATCTGCAGATAACCTATCAAAAGCATTCATTATTTCACATATCCAGCATTTCTGTTTAATCCCCCCAATATAAAACAGAAAGTTCTCTGCTTAATTACCCCAAATGTGCTCTCAAGTAACCCTCCTTTTCCATAAATGTGCATTATATGTTGGCCGTTTAAACAAAATGAAACCGCTTCTGAACTGAAGCCCATTCCCTTTAGAGTCAGAACTGATTCATAGCTTATTTTCCCATGAGTTTTCCGAGGCTGGGAATATCACAGGATGGGGTTGCCTATCTCTCTCCCAGAGATTCTGGTGGATTTGAACCACTAGGAATGTACCACCTTTGGGCTAGCTGTGCAACTTTTTATACACTAAGCCACCATAGTTAGGCTAATGTTCCTCTTTCATAATTTTAGTCTGTAGTAATTCTGTTATTATTTCTATCAACTCTTTGTACTTTTGGTCATGGGCTGTATTTTTTTTTGCTTTTGCACATATCGTAGCATTTTATTAGCTTTTTACTTTGAAAGAATTAAAAACATAGAGATAATTTAAAATAGTACACAATGCATCACCCAGGCTACCCTCATGTCATTATCTTGTATAACCATGGTACATGGTCCAGCAAGTTAGCTAAGAATCAGTTCTGACTCAAAGGCACATAACAATAGTGATATGATGATCAAAACGGTTTAGTTAAATAATAGTCTTTCCTCAGTCTCCCTTGGTTTTTCTATGAATGTTTTTTCTTTTTTCTCTTGCAGTGTCCAATCTAGGACACCACACTGTATTCAGTTGTCACGTCTCTTTAGTCTCCTCCAATCTGCAAGCATTTCTAAATCTTCCCTTGTCTTTCATAACCTTGACACTTTGTCTTATGGTTTTTGATTGAATGTCAGATATGCGTGCTAAAAATAGAGGAGAAGCTGAAGTAAATAATCTTTATAGCAAGAATATGACACGTTTCTCCCCCCACCAGGCTTCTGGTGTGGGGGGGTTGAACCAATCTAGTTTGAAGTTGAGCTGGGTCTTAATTAGATTGTGTGCTTTAATTAGATTCACTTCATCACAGGCTTCTAATGACTTAAAGACAAGATCAGAATCTTCCTTTAAGCATGGGTTGGGATCTGAATTCATAGAGAGTTTGCTTCCGTTTTCCTACCTATCCTTTTGATTTGAGCAGCTCTCTTGACCTTACCCCAATATTGCACAAGAGCACTTAACAAAGGGCGGGGGAGGGAAGAGCGTGTTCAGGCTTCTCACTGCTAGAACTCCTATGGATTCCAAACCCTCATTCCAATCGAATCTGACCTTTAAAAATTCAGTGAAATTTCAACTGTTTGCTTTTTACTCATATCAGTAGTCACTTTGGCCTTCTAAAGCTCTATAATGATCTCCCCAAACCATCATGCATCTTTCTAGGAGCAATTTTTAGAGAATTTTGGCTTGTTCAGTTCATCTTTTGCTATTTAATTGACTTGAAGATTAGACATTTGTAGGTTATTCACTCATTCTTACGGTTAGAGAGGTTGCAACAATGTGTGTATATGCTTGTGTGTGAGAAAAAGACAGACAGAGAGACAGAGACCATGAGATTTTCTGTATTTTGTGTGGAGACAGGAGTCGTTGTTATTTTAAGCAGCTGATTTGTTCTTTAAAAAAAAACAAAACAAAAAAACAAACAAACAAAAAACCACAACCACCACCAACCCCCAAAACACTCACACAATAGAATTAGCTATATTTTAATGAATGAACAACTCAAGTTTACACTTTTTAGACTGTACTTCCATCAGGGCACTTTTCAGTGGCCCAGCTCCAGAATTCATTGGCTGCTGCTTAGGCAAAAGATTGGTATTCACCACCTCCAGTGTGATTTACGGCCTCTGAAAGCTCACTGAAAGGTCTGTTATGTGTCAGTTCTGCTTCAACAGTACATAAGAGCAAACACAGCATGTTCTCATTAGGAAGCTCTGGTAAGCTAATGGTTAAGGAGTTGTCTACCAACCCTGAGGCAGGTGGTTCAAATCCTCAAACTGCTCCATGGAAGAAAGATTGGCAATCTCCTCCAGTACAATATATAGCAATCTTGCTAGAGGGTCACCTATGAGTCTGTTCTAAATCAATGGCAGTTTTTTATTTATTTATATTTTCATCTCCTTAATGGATGAATCTAATTTATCCTCTACTCTGCATCAAAACAGACACAAAGTTCATTCTTTCCCCTGGTTCCATAAGAAACCAACTCTTATCAATTCCTTAGCAGGGCTTTACTGAGAATATGACCACAGTATACACTTTTGTCTTTTTATCTTTTTCCCTTTTCCATCCTTCTTTTATCCTTTCTCTGTATCTTTTTTCTCTTGAATCTTCCTCTCAAGAGATCCTTTCCTCACTTTATCACACAATATGATAAATCTTCTTAGTTCACATCTCACACTTGCATCTTTTGTTACTGTTGTGTACATTTCAAACCCAACCAACTCATTAGCTGACTATCCAGTGGTACTTTACGTCAGGCTTCTAATTACTTAAAGACAAGGTCAGAATCTTCCTCTGAGCAGGGCTTGGGATCTGAATTCATGAAGAGTTTACTTCAACTTTTCTATCTTTTTATTTTAGCTGCCTTCTTGACCATACTCTGATATTCCACAAGAGCAGGGGGAAAACCTGCCAATCTGTTCCCAAAAGTCGGGAGGGAGTATAGTTCTCTGAAGAATGTGGGGATGCCAGGAGTCAAAATAACTCAATAGTAACTTGGTAGTTGGTTAAGACTGCGGCAACCCGAGGACCACAGCACATCAGAAAAGGGAACAGCCAATATTCACAGCACACTCAATACATATTCCATGATGAAAATAACAACAATAATATTCCCAAACATTGATTAAATGCTTCACTACTGAGAGGTCAGTTTTTTGAACCTATAGCCCAGGAATCAGATTGACTGTATTTGCAGAAAGAATCATCAGAGAAGCACAGTATCTACAGTCAAAAGCAGACCAGGTGCCAATTGTAGAAAAGACTATAAATTACTTATATATGAGTTGAAAATAAAACTGAAGAAAATGAAAACTATTCACAGGAACCAAAATACAACCTTGATTCTGTAGCAGTTGAGTTTAAGAATCACCTCAAACAGATTTAACATATAGAACACCAATGATTGAAGACAGGAGAACTGTAAGAGGACATCAAAGATGTCATACACCAAGTCATCAAAAGGTCATTACCAAGAAAAAACAAAATGGATGTCAGAAGTTGTTGTTGTTGTTATGTGCCATCAAGTTGCTTGTGACTCATAGTGACCCTATGTACAACAGCCCTAAACTCTGCTCTGTCCTGTGCCAATCGCATTGCCTCTGACACATCCATCCCAACTATCACAGTCACTGAATCAATCCATCTCATAGAGGGCCTTCCCCTCCTGCGCTGTCCCTCCACCCTTCCAAGCATGATGTCCCTCTCCAAGGACATGCCCAAAGCATGTTAGATGAAGCCCCAGAATCCTTGCCTCTAAGGAGCAGCCTGTTTTAACCCTATCTAGGATGAATCTGTTTGTTTTCCTAGCAGTCCATGGTACACTCAATACTCTTCTCCAGCACCACAGCTCAAAGGCATCAATTCTCCTTCTATCCTCCTTGGTCATTGTCCAACTCTCTGATGCATAACAAGTAATTGCAAAGACCATGGCCTGTATCAGACACACCTTAGTTTCCAGAGAGACACCATTGCTCTTCAGTACTTTGGAGAGGACCCTAACAGCAGACTTTCCCATGGCAATACTTCTTTTCATTTCCTGGATACTGGCGCCAAAAGTGTTGACTATGGAGCCAAGCAAACTAAAGCTGTGAACAATCTCAATCTCTTCACCATCCATCCTGATGCTGCCAATTTGCCCAGTGGTGAGAATCTTTGTCTTCTTGACATTGAGCAGAAAGGGCAACTGAGGTTGAGCTTTCAGGTTTGGAAATACAAAGGAAAAGGAACAGTTGTAAGCAGACACTGGTGATTGGGACATGTAATGTGAGACCCATGAATGCTGGAAAATTAGATACTGTTAAGGAAGAAATAGAACACATAAATATTGACATATTAGACATTGGGGAGATGAGATGGACTGGCAGGGGGCATTTTGAGTCGGATGATCACACGATATATTACTCTGGAGATGAAAAGGTGAGGAAAAAATGGAGTTGCTTTCATAGTTAAGAAAGCCATTCCTTGATCCATCTTGAAGTACAATATTATGAGTGACAGGATAATATCCACATGCATACAAGGAAGGCCAGTGAATACCAGTATCATTCAGATATATGAAACAACAACCAGAGCCAAGGAAGAGGAAATAGAAGATTTTTACCATCTTTTACAGTCGGAGATCGATCGAATATGCAATCAAGATACATTGATAATAATGGGTGACTGGAATGCAAAAGTTGGGAACAGAGAAGAGGATTCAGTAGTTGGAAAACATGGACTCGGTGACAGAAATCGAGCTGGAGAGAGAATGATTGAATTTTGCACAAGCAATGACTTATTCATTGCAAATATGTTTTTTAAGAGACATAAACGCAGGTTATATACATGGATTTCACCTGATGGTATGCATAGGAATCAGATTGATTACATAAGAGGGGAAAAAAATCATTGGAGAAGCTCAGTATCAATTGTGAAAACTAGGCCAGGAGCTGATTGTGGAACAGACCACCAACTACTCATATTCAAGCTGAAGCTGAGGAAAATTAAACCAAGTCCGCAGGAACCAAAATATGACTTTGAGTCTATCCCACCTGAATTTCACAACCATCTCAGGATGTCAGAAGAGACTATGAAAATTGCATTAGAGTTAGGAAGCAGTAAGAGAAGAAAGAGATGCTGAAGTAAAAAAGCCGAACAGAAGATTTCAGAGCATATCCCAAGAAGATAAAGCAAAATATTATAATGAAATATGAAGAGACCCGAGGCAGAAAATAAAAAAGGAAGAGAACACTTGGCATTTCTCAAGCTGAAAAAATTAAAAAAACAACTCAAATCTCTAGTTGCAATACAGAGAGGTGAGAGAGAACACAATCTTAAATGATTCAGGAAGCATCCAAAGAAGACAGTATCACTTTATATTTGCTCTGTCCCTGGAGTGAGGCTAGCCAGCCTGGGCCTAGAGTTTGAACCAGGAGGCGGCCTTAAGCCCAAGGCAGCTGGGAAAGAAGCGGCCATGTTGTTCCTGGTTTGGCTGGCTCCTCCCAGGCTCTTTGGAAGCTCTCCTTGCAAGAAGGAAGGAGCATGGTGGTGGGAGCACAGGAACTGTGACAAGCTTTTGGAGTCGATTGCTTGCCTCCGGAAACTCTATGTACAAACAGTGCTCAGGCTGTTCGTTCATAGGGTCGCTATGAGTCATCTACGACTCGACGGCATTAAACAACAATAACAATGACGATGACCAAGAGAGAGCTATGTTGGCCTAGTGGAAAGGAAGCTGTGCTACCAAGCCGAAGGTGGGTGGGTGATTTTCATTTGTGGCCCTCGGCCAGGTTCAAATTGTCTTCCTGTCAAACATTCTTCTAGGTGGTATAGCACTGGTCTGTGCATTGCTGTACAGAGGTAACTCGTGGTTGCTGTGATGCTGAACACTGTGACAGTGATGTGCCAGTTGTGGTAATGGGCACCCATGGTGGACAGTGTTGGCTGGAGCTTCCCGACTAAATCAAGCCTGGAAGCAGGAGTGGCATCCACTTCCGAAATGGCTTGCCTCTGGAAAATCTATGTATGAACAGTGCTCAGGCTGTTCGTTCATAGGGTCGCTATGAGTCGTCTACAACTTGACGGCATTAAACAACAACAAATATATATATGTATGTATTTGGTTGACACTGAAAAATTTCAGGAAATAATATATGAGCAAGAACCAAGGCTAATGAAGGATGACGCTCAAGCTACATTGAAGGCATTAACAAAAATTAAGGCTCCAGAAATTGATGGAATACAAATTGACATGTTTCAACTAACAGATATAGCCCTGGATATGCTTGTCAGTTTATGCCAGGAAATTTAGAGGACAGCTAGTTGGCCAACTGAATGGAAGAGATCTGTATTTGTCCCCATTTCCAAGACAGATGATCCAACAGAATGCAGAAATTATCAAACAATATCAATATCTCATTCAAGCAAAATATTGTTGAAGATCTTTCAAAAACAGAATAGCACATTAACAGGGAACTACCAGAAGTTCAAGCTTGCTTTAGAATAGGTTGTAGCACCAGGGATATTGTTGTAGATGTCAGATGGATCCTAACTAAAAGAAAAAGAAACAAACGAGCAAACAAAACAAAAACAGCAAAAAAAACCCAGAAAAATATCTATGACTTTTCAAATGACTATGCAAAGACATTTGATTGTGTGGACCATAATAAATTATGGCTAACATTGAGAAGAATGGGAATCCAGAAGTTATAATTGTGCTAATACAAAATCTACACCTACACCAATAAGCTGTTGTCTCAAATGAGAAAGGGAAATGTTTATGGTTTAAAATCTGGAAGGGTGTAAACCAGAGTTGTATCATTTCCCCACACCTATTCAAACTGTATGCTGAGCAAATAATTTGAGAAGCCAGACTCTGTGAGGAAGAATATGGCATCAGGATTGGAAGGAAATTCATCAACAGCCTGTATTATGCAGATGACACAACTTTGCTTGCTGAAAATGAGGAAGATCTGAAATGCTTGATGCACAAGATCAAGGACTATAGCCTTTGGAATGGATTACATCTCAATATAAAGAAAAGAGATGCTCAACAAAGGCCCACCAGTGACATTACGATGATTTCATCTTCCATGGATCAAAAATCAATTCCTTTGGTACCAGCAGTCAGGAAATCAGGAGGTGTATTGCATTGTGCAATTCTGTTATCAGGGACCTTTCCAGAATACTGAAGAGCAATGATATCTGTGTGAAGACTAAGATATGTCTAATTTAGACCACTATTGTTGGTTGCCGTTGAGTTGAGCACAACTCATAGCTACTCTATGAACAAAAGAGCTAATGCCTTTCCATAACTATCATGATTTATCCAAGCTCATAGAGTTTCCAGAGGCATGTAGTTTAGGAAGTGGATGCCACTCCTGTTTCCAAAATCTTCTCAATTGCTTCTTAACTTGCTATACATCAGAGACCTAGACAATAAATAAGGATGATGAATAATTAATGCCTTTCAGCTTGATGCGTCCTCAAAAAGCTGAATATAGAAATTCCATATGACCCAGATATTCCACTACTTGGAATACACTTCAAGAAAATGAGAACTGAGGCAAAAATGGAGACTTTTACACAAATGCTCATAGCAGTGGTATTCACCATCACAAGAATACAGAAAACAGCCCAGATGTCCAACCACAACTGAATAGATTGAAAAATTATGGTACATTCACACAATGGAATACTACACAGTATACGGAGCAATGATTTTGTAAATTACTACCTAACTTGGGAAGGATTATAGAGCATTATGTTGATTGAACTAACTCAGTCTCATGACAAATACTATATAAAACCATTATTGTAGAATGAGTATGAGGATCTGGGGGTAGGGAGGGTGGAAGCAAAGGAGTGGGGATATGCAGGGGGTATTAATCATGGGGTGGCACAATTTGATGGGTTGGGGACTGAGGGAAATGGGAAGGATCTGGTGTAAAAAACAATGTATTTGAATTTTGTAAAGAAACTAATATAAAAAAAATGTAAAATAGAACATATACGTATGATTGAATGAAACACAAAGTAAATGAAAGATTGTATAATACACAATGTATATGAATGAAACATACTGTAAAGTTGTTATTGTAAGAAAAATCAAGAAAACATTAAAAAAATTAATGCCTTTGAGTGATGGTGCTGGAGAAGAGTATTGACTACTTCATGCGCTGCCAAAAGGGAAAAAAAAAGATCTATCTTGGGAAGTGTGCAGCCAGAGTGCTCCTTGGAGGCAACGATGGCGAAGCTTTGTTTTTCATACTTCAGACATATAGTTATGAGAAGCTGTTTATGGAAAAGAGACATCATGCTTAGAAAGATGGGCATTCAGTGAAGGAGAAGAAGACCGCCAACATAAAGGATTGACATGGCGACAATGGGCTTGAGTGTTTCAGAGATGATGAGGATGGCACAGGATAGGGTTGGGTTCAGGTTAGCTGTTCATATGGTGACTAGGAGTTCTCCTCAATGGCACCTAACAGTAATATCAACAATTGACTCTTCCAGAGACATATGTAGCAGTCTACGTCTGTAAAGACCACAGCTTGGGCAACATTATGGACAATCTATCTTGTCTTACTGATAGGATCAGAACTTACACCATGGTAGATAGTAATGAGTTTGGGTTCTTGAATTTATTTCTAGACCGTTTGCTAAGCACTTTCCATGGATTATGTAATTTAATCATAAATATGGTACTGTGGAGACCAAGGTTTATGAAGATTAGGCTATATGCTTAGAGTCATGCATCTGGAACCTGGTGGATTCTGAGCAGAAACTGAACTCTAGTAAACCTAACACAAGAATGTGAACCCTCAGTCACTATACAGAACACTCGAGCACGTTTTGCATACAATTTTGCAATTCTCCTGACTCTGTAGAGTAGGTGTTTTTACATTTTATAGCTGAGGAAGCTCAGAGAAGGTAAAATGGGTTGCCTTTGTTCAGAGAGAAAGTAAGTGGCAGGGGGCCAGGATGTGAACAATTCTGCCCAACTTCTGTGATGTGTTTAAGTGGATGCTGACCCTACTTAGCAAGGACGGATTGCAAGTTTACCAAGGAATTGTACAATAAGGGAAGAGGACAACAATTCTGGGATAGACCCAATGTCTGTGGCTTCTTGGTCCCAGTAATTTAAGTTCCTCATAAAGCAGAAGCCTCTTTCCTTTGCTTCAAAGCTGTAGGTGCTGATTCCCTGGAAAGTCTCCTGGGACAGTGGCCTTGGAAAGCAATTGCAGAGAGCAAGAGGTGCAGTGGTGGTTAACTAACGTCAAAAGCAGGCGTGTTCAGGCTAATGTAAGCCAGAACTTGACCGGCAGCTGTAGAATCAGTGGCTGTGTCTGCCACACTGCTAGGTAGAGAAACAGATGCACCTCGGCTCGAGTCAGTGAAACATCTGGTAAACCTGGCCCATCGTTTGGTAATTAATCTTAGTGTTGAATCTAATGACACAATGGGATTGGGAAATTGAGCGATTTGATTGGACACATTTTGATAGTTTAATTTTCAATAACACATGGTCAGAGCTTGTTTGCATAACTACTAAATAGATTAATATGCCAATATCACTGACCAGCTGGAAGGGAGAGATTTTAGGTCTTCAAAGATCTTTGACGGACCTTTAAATCAGAGTTGATGTTCTGGAGAGAATGGGGGTGCAGACTATTTGAGGCTATAAAGGCAAATCAGGGGTGTTGGTGAAAATCTTGGAAAGAGAATTGTGGTTGTTTTTTTTTTTTTTTAATTGTGATCCTTAAAATTCAACCCTCCCTGTGGTGGCTGCCTGCCAAACACCAATTTGTCCACAAAGCTATTGCACCATGAGCCACAGAGCTGCTAGGGAACTGTCATCTTTCACTGAGGTGTCAAAAGTCTCTATAACTACACTCTTTGGAGAGTCCAGGGTAACCATTCAAATTAGTCAAATGCCGCAGAGCATGGTTCGGCACCACAGATCCCTGGAGCTTTGTGGTTTCTCCTCTCAGGCCCTTTCAGACAATATCCAGTCGCAGTAATCGGCAAGAACAGATTGGAGAGAACTAAGTGTTTCCACACCTATAATCTTCCGTCTGGGCCCAGTAGCATACAGGAGCCAGGAAACATTTTTCTTCATAGAAAGGAGAACAAATGCTTGTTACTGACAGCAGTCAGGACCAATGATGCTTTAGTAAGGCAGGAGAGCAAAGCCTTAAGCAAGAGAGTCCAGCAGCTGGCCAAGTTGCTCAATTCCAGTGAGTCTCAGCTTTCTCATCTTTATAATGGGATGTTGGTCATGCCTATGTCTGAGGGCTCCTCTGAGGAGAAAGAGCCAGAGCCCTTGAAGCACTTAGGATAGCCCGTGACACATTGTTAGGTTAAGAAGATATTACCTGGGCAGAGTACTGTCGATTATTTTCTAGTGAAGAATTGGAAGCAATGGGGATTTGATGCATTTTGGGGGGGAAGTGGGGTAGGGTGCAGAGGTGTGTGAGAGCAGGGAATTTTTTCAGAGAGAGTGTATTTGAGTTTGAGGATGTGTACTAACAACATATTAATCAAAGAGCAAAATTAGATTAGAGTGAACAGACTTTTTACTCTTTCCGCATTTAGTGAACTTCCTTTGTTCCAGCAGCGTAATTAACTCTCAAGTCCCTGCAACAACATCTGCTTACTGATGGTTTGATGGTTTGCTTCAATGTGTCTGGCCATGTCGAACAGGAAAGCTTTGAAGCTAAGGCCTGAGCCTTACTTATCTAGAGAGATGTACAGATATGCAGACATATATATCAAAATATACATATACAGACATATAAAATATATGACATTTCTCAGTTATCCGTGATTCCTTTAGTCCTCTTTCCTTTGGCATAGTCTGTAGTAAGTTGGGTTGCTAATAAAAGGTTATGAATCTCCTGAGGTTTGAATCCATCGGCCACTCTGTGTAATAAAACGGGCAATCTCCTCCTATTACACTTTACACTCTTGCCAAGCAAATGGGGGGTTGTTATGAGTCAGAACCAACTTAACGGCGGTGAATTTGAGGTTTTTCTCAGATTTGCGCTGAAAGAAGGAGCCAGTTCTAGAATGACTGTGAGTGTTTTAGGCAGGTAGACTAGGCATTGTTATTATGTGATACTCGAGTTGGAAGTACATCAGTTGACTTCTAGCAGGTTTTCAGAGGTTGTATGTACATGTCATAGGAGCAGAATGCCCATCTTGCTCCTCCAGGGCAGTTGATGGATTCATACCTCCTGCCTTTGGTTTGGCAGTGCAACCCTTTACCCATTAGGCCATCAGAGCTCCCCATTGGAGCATTAGTTATAGACAAGTTCTGCATGAATACCTCAGCCTCAGGGTCTTATTACCCAACCAGCAAGGTAAATACAAGTTTCCCTGAGTTTGTTTACTCATCTGTAAGGAACACTCTCACATTTACACACCATGTCAAAGATTTTGCTTCTCGGTTTGGCCAATGGGTTGTCTCTCTCAAGGCCTTAGAACCTGCAAGAGAATCAAAGCCTCTTTTTGAATTTACAACTACTGGGAGGGACAGAGAATGCACCGGCTTATTTTTGCTTACTTGCTAATCTGTAGGAATAAGTTTCACACATCTTCTATCACATCCCTGAAACTCATGGGAAAATTTGACTACGGATTAGTAAGTGGACACAACTGAGCCAGTGCTTACCTTGTTTACTGAGTAACCTGCCTCTGCCCAACCAGTACGAGGAGGAGGTTCCAGCTCTGATTTGGTGGCAGCAGCTTGCACTGGAGGAGACAGTGAGGTTGTTGTGGCCTCTTCTGGGGTTTCTGAAGGGGCCTGGACACAGCTTCACCACATTCCAGTGGAGCCACTTGGAGAAGGCAGACTTCCCCCCTCTCCCCCAATTTTGTGTCCTTTTTCCTCTTGGCCCTTAGGGTGAGAACTGTTCAGAATGTTGCTTAGAATAGCACTCAGTACGTTGAGGACAACTGAAAAGCTTTCAGGGGAATATGACCCCCAAAAGTGGAAACAAAATTAGAGGGAGAATAGAGGGCTCAGAAAGACAGACCCACACCTCCACCCACCTTGTATTCTGCCTGCAGCTTCTCGCCTTGCCACCCCACCTCACCCTACTGGCCTCCCCCTTCTCTAGTTTTCTCACATATGCTTCAGAACTTGAGACTGTCATCAAGGCCATTAACCACGTCTATTCTGGGGACGTACAGTACAAAGCTTAAACCTGGTATTTACTGCTGACTGACAAGTGGAACGTTTTAGCTGTCTCTGGGTGGGGACGTGTCAGGGAGGCTGGAAAAAGTAGGCTCCTGTTCTTCCATTTGTTAATTTTGAAGAAAAAAAATGTTTTAAGTGAGTTTTGTGCTTGGGGGAAGGAATGTGATTGGCAGCCCCTGGGGGTCTCCATTGAAAGAGATGGTGCAGAAATGGGGGCTGTCTCTTTACAACCACTTATTGTCTGCCAGGCTTTTCATTTCTGCATCACCTGCTCAGCCCTTGGCAGCTGTATAATAATAATAACAATAATGATTGGGAGGATGATATCTCTTGTGTCTGCCTCTGAGGAGGTCACCCGGGGCAGGTTATCTACCCCCGGGGGGAAAGGATTTATTTAGTGAATTTCAACCAGTCTGTGAGAACAGAGCAAAGCCATTTTCTCCCCTGGGCAGGAAATGCAATGCAAGCTCACGAACATTTATTGATTTATTGAGCACCTACTATGTGTGAGATCCTGTGTCACAACCACATGCTAAGTTAATGGAGGGATCACAGTAACCCATGCAGATGTGGTTCGAGGTCTGGAGGAGGTGGGAAGGGACAAGCATGTGTTGAACAGTAGTGTGGGATCAAGACAGCCTCTGGAGTTGGAGGACTGGGTTTGAATCCTGGATTGCCATTTACCAGACATGTCATTTGGGATATTGCTTAATTTTAAGTATCAGTTCCTCAACTAAGCATAGTGATATCTACTAGGTAGAAGCAATATAGGAGTCCCTGGAGTGTTTGACTACTAACTGAGAATTCAGCAGTTCAAATCCATTTAAAGGGCACTTCAGAAGAAAGACCTGGCTATATTATCCTGGAAGATCAAAACAACTGAAACCCTTATGAAGAGCAATTTACTCTGAAACACATAGGGTTGCTTTAAGTTGAACTTTGTTGTTGTTTTGTGCCATCAAGTAGACTCCGACTCATAGCGACCCTTTGTACAACAGTTCTGAACCCTGCTCTGTCCTGAGCCAATTTCATCATCTCTGACATACCTGCCTCTGTTGCTCCAGTCACTGAGTCAATCTGTTTCATCCAGGGTAGTCTAATAGCAACAATTTTGTTGATATTTTATTGTTATTTTCAGGTACTGTTGACTCAGTGACCCTATGAACAACAAATCTCAACCCTGTCCTGTTCTGCTCCATCTCCATCATCTCAACATACGTGAGCCCATTTTTGCAGTTCCTGTGTCAATCCATCTTGTTGATGATTTTCTTCACTTTTTCTGACCCTCCACCTTTCTAAACATGATGTCCCTTTCCAAGGAATAACCTCTCCTAACAACAAGCCCAAAGGATGAAGCTTTGGCATCTTTCTTTCCAAAATGCATTCTCTAAGATATGTCTTTTTGTCCTTCTGGCAGTCTGCTCTCTGCTCCAACATCACAACTCAAAGGCAGCTCCTCTTCCTCTGTCATCCTTATTCAACATCTAGCTCAGGTGTAAGGCAAATGATTGAAAAGACTATGGTATAAATCAGCAGCACGTTATTCTTTAAACTGACATCATTGCTCGTCAGTGCTTTGGAGAGGTCCCTGAATGCAGACTTCCCAAATGCAATACACTTTCTGATCTCCTAAGTGCCAAGGGTGTTGACTATAAATCCAAATAAGATGAAACCAATGGCAATCTCAATCCTTTCTCCATCTTTGAGATGTTGCTTGTAGGCTCAGTGGTGAAGATTTTTGTCTTCTTGATGTTGAGATGCAATCCATATTGAAGGCTCTCATCCTTGGTCTTTTGCAGTAAGCATTTCAAATCTTACTCACTTTTAGCAAGCAAAGTTTTGTCATCTGCAAAACATAGGATGTTGACGCATATTCCTCTGATCCTGCCACCACATATTATTTTGTCAGAGATTTTATATATCTATATCATCTATATCTATGTCTATATCTATATCTGTATCTGTGTCTGTGTCTGTGTCTGTCTGTGTCTGTGTCTGTGTCTGTGTATGTGCCTATGTCTATCATCTCATATACATGTAATCTTACACACACACACACACACACACACACACACACACACTCCAACTCCTTTTAAGTAGATTTCAACCCATGGAAACCGTCATCAGGTTTCTGTGACTGTAAATCTTTATGGCCATATCCCTTCCAAGTAATAACTGTTGTTATTGCTGTTGTATGCCATTGAATTGGAACTGACTCATAGCTGACCCTCCAGTGGGTTTTCAGAGGCTGGAAATACACGAGATGAGATTGCTCATCTTTCTCTGGCAGAGAGCAGCTGGAGCATTTGAATCATGTGCTTTTGGGTTGAACCATATACCTTTGGATTGGCAGCATAACTCCTTGTCTCTAGGACACAGGAGTGTGGGATCTGTCTCCTTCCTCTCTCTCTCTCACAAGGTTGCACTGCAATCTATCTATCTATCTATATCTATCTATCTATCTATCTATCTATCTATCTATCTATCTATCTATCTATCTATCATCACATGAGGTTATATTGCAATCCCAAATGCATGCGGTTTGAGGCAACCAGCTGCTTTGTGGGAGGATGGGCAATCAATCTCCTCCTGTGAGAGTAATTGCCTCTGAAAACCCACTGGAGGGTCCACTATAGGTCAGTTCTGACTCGATGGCACATAACAACAAATGTGTGTGTGTTACAATACACACATACACACACATTATATATAGAGAGATAAAGGGAGACATTGTATATCAATATGTAGAGAAATAGCATACTATTGTTAGGTACTGTCAAATCATGGCTCATAGCCACCCTACATACAGCAGAATCTAACAGTTCTGTGCCATCTTTACAAGCTCATTGCAGCTACTACGTCAGTCTGTCCTGTTTGGGGTCTGTCTTTCAAATTTTCTCTGACTTACATACCGAAATTATATACAAGCATGTAGAAAAATAGTATGTCTAGATAGCAATTATACAGAGATTATAAATACAGAAATGTTATATACATTAAATTTATATATGTGTACATATGTATGTGTGTATTATCTGCCAAAGAATCATTACTCTGTAAATGATTGCCACTATTATGTACTCCACACCCCAATACCAATTCATTCCAGAAGGTTTGCTAGCAGATCCAGCCTTTTGGTCAGCAAAAGGTCCCTCTCCAGCAGCTTTCCGAGGTCTCTAAGTGCTGCCCACTGCACATGTGGGTGTGTGACCCCATCTATGAGGTCCACCTCGCTGCTCCATGAAATATTCAGTGTGGATGTTATCTGCTTACAGAGTCATTAGCTCTGCCTCACGTTCCTCTTGCCACAGAGAGGCGGCTATTCATTAATATTTATTCATCTTGATTTGCTTTGTTTTTCTGTTTTAAAGCCCATTTCAGGATTTATGGCATAAATTTGCAGCACGCGTGGCTCTCGCTCCGTGTGCCTGAGCAGCCGACATTGCTTGGAGCGAGCTAAATCCTTCCAGGGCTGTGTGGGGTCAGGTTTATTACACATCCAGCCAGTCTCTGTTTAATCAACCCACCGCGCACAGGCATTTAGGAATGTCTTGAGACCCTTTGTGTTCTTGCATTATTTCTGGGAATAACTGGCCTGTCTCCATTCTCATATTTTCCCCAAGCTTTTTCCTGGTGTTGCTGACAAGGAGTGATGGCAGGCCGGCCCTCTGTTCACATGAGACCTGTGCACGTCTTCTGTAGCTCTGAGGTTTCCAGGAGGTCCAGCTGTTTGTGCTCAAAATGGAGAGACTGGACCTGCAGGGGTCCTTTCCTCCCTCCCACTTGCCCACGAACAGTGCTTATTCTGCCACATGGACATCTAAGGAGTGGTCAGGCTCAAAGAGAAAGCTTTCCCCTCACCTCTGGCCTCTGTCCTGGTGGCATAGTGGGGGAATGTACTGGATAGTTAACCAAAAGGTCAGTGGTTCAAATCCATTGCTTGCACCAGTCTCCTCCCTTGAAGATTTACGGCCATGGCAATCCTAGGGAGGGTCACTGAGTGAGAATCAACTTGATGCCTATTTGGAGCTCCAAACAAGTAGCTATCCAACACATTCTAGTTCATGGTGACTCAATGTGTGTCAACATAGGACACACACAGTGCTTCACAGGACTTTTGGAAACAGATTATCAGATCTTTCACTGGAGGTGCCTCTTTGTGGGTTTGAACTTGTAAGTAGCAGCCAAGTACTTAAAAATTTTGACTGCCCAATGACTCCTATGCAGAGTTCCACGGCCTCGGAATGACAACCAATGCCAGGAAGCTCTGTCAGCAATAGCGGCCATGCGTCTGATCTCTATTTCCCAAGATCTACTGCAGCTGGTAACACCACATGGGTGGCTTTGTGCCTGCCTTCTGACACCCAATGCATCTCAAGTTGGGGGGGAAAAGAGTCATATTAGGGAAGAGAGTGCACCTCCGGCCTCAACTGAACTGGTGCTTTTCAACCTAGGACTGTCGAGCCCAGGTACTGCCATGTCCCAAAGCCAGCACAGAGCTGCGAGTTCTTCTGAGGGTAAGTGAAAGTGAAGTCTGTCAGCACGTACAGAAAGATGGAAGGAGATTTGGTGTTTCTATAGCAATTATAATGGTGGGGGGAGATACTGCTGACGAAAATAAAACCTGAAAATGTGTCCCTGACATGTTACTGCTTTATTCTCTGCTTTCAGAGAAAGAAGGGAGACTGTCTGCTTTGGGTTTTAGTCGAGTTGTCTGAAAAAGGAGGCAAACTGACAGACAGGCAGAGACAGACACCACGAGAGACAGAAGGAGGCTTGAAGTTCAGGGAGAGAAAAAGATTACAAATGGGCAATGATCCCAGAGGCTGCATAATTTTTGTTTCTTCCTTTTTATTTTTTTTTAACGTGTTACAGGGAGTTTGGAGCCTAGCATACCACTACTTCTCCCTCCTTCACTGTGACTGGATGGAGCTGGCCCAGGGTTCATGGTTAAACACTGGAGTCATATACTGGATGCCAGGGCTGATAAGCCTGAGGCAACTTGCTGGAATGGGCTCCCAGGGATGGGATCAAGGAGGGATGGGGGTATAGATGCTTGTTGTTGTTGTTATGTGCCATCGAGTCGCTTATGACTCATAGCGACCCTATGTACAAGAACTCTAAACGCTGTTCTATGCTGTGCCAACCTAGCCATCTCAAACACACGTATTCCCACCGCTCCAGTCACAGAATCGATCCATCTCACCAAAGGTCTTCCTCTCCTTCGCCGCCCCTCTACTCTGCCAAACATGATGTCCCTCTCCAAGGACCAGTCCCTCCTTGCAACATGCCCAAAATATGTCAGATGAAGCTTCAGAATCCTTGACTCCAGGGAACACTCTGGCTTCACCCTCTCCAGGACAAACCTGTTTGTTCTCCTAGCAGTCCATGGTATATTCAACACTCTTCTCCAGCACCACAGCTTAAAGGCATCAATCCTCTTTCTATCAACCCTATTCACTGTCCAACTCTCTGATGCATAGCACATAATTGCGAAGACTATAGCCTGGATCAGGCACGCCTTAATCTCCAGCCTGACATCGTTGCTCTTCAGTACTCTTGAGAGGTCCCTCATAGCTGACTTTCTTAATGCAATCATCTCCTGATTTCCTGGCTGCTGTTACCAAGAGTGTTGACTGTGGAGCCAAGTAAATTAAAACTGTTAACTATCTCAATCTCTTCACCATCCATGCTGATGCTGCCAATTGGCCCAGTGGTTAGAATCTTTGTTTTCTTGATGTTTAGCTTCAGTCCATATAAGAGGCTGTAGTCCTTCATCTTCTGCAGCAAGTGCCTCGGGTCCTCCTCAGTTTCAGCAAGCAGGGTTGTGTCATCTGCATAACGCAGGTTGTTGATGATTCTTCCTCCAATCCTGATGCCACATTCCTCTTTGTATAGCCCAGCATCTCGGATGATCTGTTTTGCATACAGATTGAAGAGGTACGGAGACAGGATACATCCCTGATGAACCCCCTTTTTGATTTTGAACCATGTAGTGTCTCCTTGCTCTGTTCTGACAACTGCCTCTTGGTCCAAGTATAAGTTTCGCATTAGCACAATCAAATGTTCTGGGATTCCCATTCTTCTCAGAGTCAACCACAGATTGTTGTGATCCATACAGTCAAAAGCCTTTGCATAGTCAATGAAGTACAGATAGACATTCTTCTGGTATTCTTTGCTTTCTGCTAAGATCCATCTGGCATTAGCTATAGTATCCCTAGTACCACAACAGACGCTTAGTGCCCCATTTTGTGCTCTTTTCTAATTTTATTTTATTATTTTGTGCATGTACCATCAAATCAGATCTGATTGGTACAAGAGGAGATTGTCCCTCCTTCTCCAGCAGAGCATCTGATGGATTCAAACCATTTTGTGTTCTTATAGTTGGTTGATATGCGGGAGAGTAACTTCCATTTTGCTTTTATATAACCTACATTTCTTCACCAAGTCTCAGATAAATGTTTCCTTTTTCCTGAGAGTAAGTTCCTGACTTGGATTCCTCTACTAGCCAAATTTGGGTGGTTTGAAATCACCCAGCTGCTCCACAGAAGAAAGGCCTGGCAATCTACTTCCATTAGATTACAGCCATTGAAAACTCATGGCAAGCCAAGAAATTTATAAAATTCCATTCCAATAACAACAAACAGAAACCTTTTCTATAGAGTACAGTTCTACTCTCAGGGGAGGTGGGGCCACTTGAACTCAAAATCAAATTGAAAGCCAGTGTGAGTTCTGTGGTAGAGACCCCATAGGGAAGTTATCCTGTAAAGAGTCTTGCTTCTAACCTCAGAGAATTATCTGGCTAGCTGAGGACGCAAGACAAGCATCCGTGAAACAGTAAGAAGACGTATCAGCACACCAAACCACATCCAAATCTGCTGACACACCCATGGCCATCTTGATGCTTCAGAGTCCTGACCACCCAGGAAAATAAGGTAAAACTGCCAACATTGGGTTTCTGAGGCCATAAATCTTTACAGAGACAACCTATCAGAAATTTCACCTGCAGAACAGCTGGTGGGTTCACACTGCTGACAGTTTGGTTAATAGCCCAGTGCTCAATCCACAGTATCACCAGGGCTCCTGTCAGTATACACATTGTTGTTGCGTGCCGTTGAATCTGAACTAACTCATAGCTGATCATCCAGCAGGTTTTCAGAGGTAGTTTATTGCACACGAGGAGATTACCCACCTTTCTCCTATAGAGCTGTTGATGGATTCGACCCACATACCTTCAGCTTGGCAGTGCAGCTCTTTACCACTAAGCCACCAGAGCTCCTTGTATCTGCTAGATAAATTAGTATTTAAATGAAATTATAGATATGATAAGAGTTATGAGAACAAAAGGAAGATTACAGAGTGCAAAGGGGGCTTTGCAGATAGAGAGAATTTATTTGGACCTTGAAGAATAAAATTTAGAAAGATGAGAATGTACCATAGAAAGACCTAACATGATGAGGCAGTAAGACATGAATGACAGGAGAGATTCCCGTTATGGGAAGAAACCAGGCTGACAGAAAGCTGAAGGCCATGGAAGGTGATTGTATTACAAGCCACTGAACCCCACTGTCTCCATGAGTCAGTTCTGACTCCCAGTGACCCTATGCTGGGTTTCTAAGGTCATAAATCTTTGTCAGGAGACTGGGTCATCTTTTTCCTGCCTTAGTAATCAGTGGATTTTGCTGATCTTTTAGTTAGCGATTGTGTAATTCACTATAGCTAGAACTCCTTGGAGATTGTATATCACGGTGTGTGTGTGTGTGTGTGTGTGTGTGTGTGTGTGTTGGATAGTGAGAAATATGGCACAGAGCACTGTTTTCTAAGCACAGTCCAAGCACCCTAGCCTGGCAGCTTTCACTGTGAAGAGTCGAAGGAATCCACTTGTGATAAAGCTTTACTTCCCTCCCTTTAGGAGATTTATGATTCAGCTCTGCATAGTGGTAAGAAGCTGCGCTGCAATCCCAAAGGCATGTGGTTCAAATCTACCAGCTGCTCTGTGGGAGGAGGAGGAGCAATCTCCTTTTGTGTGATTTACTGCCACTGAAAACCCGCTAGAGGGTCAGCTATGACTTGATTCTTACTGAAGAGCACACAACAACAACAACAACAACAGCAGGAGGAGCCTTGAAGGCACAGCAGTGAAACTGACTACTGTCAGCTGTTAGCACCATGGAACCAACCAATCTGTGATGTGCAGGAAGTATACCCAGAACACCCTTTAGAAGGAAAGATGGTAAGACTTCACTCCACGTACTTTGGACATGTTATCAGGAGAGACCAGTCCTGGAGGGTATCAAGCTTGGAAAAGCGGAGGATGAGTGAGTGAGGAAGCCCATCCATGCAATGGACTGACACAGTGAGAGCAATTGTCAGCTTAAGTCCACTAGAGATTGTGAGGCTGGCACATGGGCTGGCAGGGTTCCCTCCTGCCGCACAGAGTCACCAGTGAGTGATAACTGACTCCGTGGCACACACCAACATTCTCAATTGTCTGTTAAGCATCACAGAGCTGGACTATGAATAAGGATGGCAGAGGAAGAATTGATGCCTCGAGCTGCGGTGCTGGAGAAGGGTGCTGACTATCTCACGGACTGCTAAACAGACAAACAGGTATGTGTTGGAGAAGGTGCAGATAGAGTGCTTCTTAGAGGCAAAAGTGGTGAAGCTTTGTCTTTGATACTCTGGACATGAAGCTAGGAAAGGCTGTTCCTTGGAAAGGGACATAGTGTTTGGAAAGATGGTGGGTCACCGAAGGAGAGGAAGAGCCCCGGCAAGATGGATTGACTGCAGCATTGGCTCTAGTATGTTAGAGATGATAAGGATGACACAGGATAGGGTAGGGTTTAGGTTTGCTGTTCATAGGATTGCTGCGAGACTCAACTCAAGGGCACCTAACAAAAACAACAACATGATTAGATGCGTGCCTCCAACTGCTGGCAGGCTAGACAGAGCCACTTGAACTTGAAACAGTAAGGAATAAAGGCTGCTGAGGAGGCTTCATTAGAGAGCCTGATGATGAAAGTGGTCTGTTATTGAAAGTTGATAGATGTGTCTGGGAGAAGAGGCAGGCTGAATTCCATGGGAAATGAGGGGAAACTAAAGGCTGGAAGACAGGCATGGGTTTACGCAGGCATCTCTTGGGCTCCGCCTGACTCTCTACTGCCCTCAAGGAGAACATCTTATTGAAGGACCCTGTGTCATAGGCAGAGGTCACAGGATCCAGCCTAAGTTAGCACAAATCTCCCCAAAGTGGAGGTGGGAGGGAGCTGTGGCCTGGAAGGACTGAGTCCCACAACCAGCTGGTGAGGCGATTATGCTGAGGCTGGGACCGCCCCTGTGGGGTCCTGGAAGCTTTGCTCCTCTTCTTGGGACTCAGTCATGGTGAGAGCCTGGCTCCCCAGGGGCGGAGGTGTTCTGATCAGCACAGATCAGCCGCTGTGTTGGCTCTCTCACGCATCAGCACATCAAGGTGCAGAGTGATTGACAGGGACTAAAGAAAAGGTATGTCTGCCTATCTTGTCATGCCCTGCCACACTTCGCAGGGCCATCTGCCTTTCAACCCCGCTGAGGCGTAGCCTGCTCACCTCGTCTTGGGATACCCACCAGGCATCAGTGTGGAGGAGGAAGGCCCAGTGCTCACACACTCATTTTTTCTATCCTTACCTCATTGACTTTCAAATTCAGAAATAACATTTACTGGGCACTTGCTTTAGACCCATCTCTGTGCTAGTGCTCCATTTTTATTTATTTAACAAACTCACAGGACCAGAAATGCTAAACTCCCTGCCATCAAGAGGCCCTATAGCACAGAGTCGAACCGTCCATCGATTTCTAAAGCTAGAAACCTTTACAGCAAGCAGACTGCCTCATCTCATTCTTGTGACTGAAATTCACTAACCTTTGGAATGGCAGCCTAACACTTAGTTCACTGCACCACTAGGGCTTTTCAAGCCTTGCTCAGTACTTATATTCATTGGAAAGAAACTCTTTTTTAATACTTTTCAAGTATTGTCTGAATCCTCATTACAAACCCTTCCGAAAATTACTGTTACTATTTATTTTGCAGATAAAGAAATTGACGTGCAGGTCGAGTAACTAACCTACCTCATCATACCACTCAGGAATTCAGCCTTTTATCGAGAGGCCTGGCTTTGCAGGCTCTGCTTCTCATAACTTCCCTGGTTCTAGACCAGCCTTTCTGCTACCAGGGACAATGGATCACTCACATGATGCAACAGTTCTCTCACAATTAGAAAAACGGATTCTCAGAGAAATGGTGACTTGTCCAAGGTGACACGGCAGCCACTAAAAAGACATGGCAGGGTCATAATTTGTCTCTAGGTCTTTTCCCTCCATCCTGGTCTTCTTGCACAATCCTGCATCTAAAAAAAAATAAAGAGACTGGCTCCCCAGAAGTTAGGTGAAACCCCAAAAGGCTGATTCATTTTATGAACTTCAAACCCAACCCACTGCTGATGTTGAATCAATTTTAACTCAGAGCTAGTGGTTTTGAACCTCCACCCTTTTGGCTAGCACATAATAAGACTAAGGACCTTGAAGGAGCTTTGGCAGGATAGTCTGAAGGGAGTTGTACTTCTAATCCAAAGGAAAACTTCTCTGGTGGTTTGAATCCCCTTAGCTCCTTGGGAGAAAGATGAACAGTCTCCTCCTGTGTGATTTACAGTTTCATAAACTTAATGGAGAGTCAACTAGGAGTTAATTCTGACTCCATGGAAATGTGTTCCTTTATGAAAAAACTCATATATGTATATTCTTCTTCTCTTATCACACCCTGGGTTCTCCTTATTCTCCTCTACTCAGGCACCCTACATTGCATTGTATCCAGGATGACCTCCAAATGAACTCATGAATTAAATGAAGCCCCTTTCAAAATTTCCCTTTCCGTTGAGCCTCATTCGGAAGGATGTTTAGCAACAGCATTACTACCTTCAAGGGTTAGTGTAACATTTTCAGTGTGTCTCCTTTTAATGGGTCTTTTCCAGTGGCTTGGTGCTAACAAGTTGGTAGTTTGCACCCATCAAGTTCTCTGTGGGAGAAAGAGGCGACAGTTAACCTCTGTCAATATTTGCTGTTTGAGAAGCCCTGTGGGACAGTTCTATCCTGTCCTACATGAGAGCAGGGGTTTTTGTTTTGTTTTGTTTTGTTTTAAAATTTTATTTTCCCAGTGGTCTAAATTTTGATGCAAGAATGTGGAAAAGGCTTGCAGGAGAAATTCCGTGGCCTGAAGGGAGCAGGTCGGGAGGCTGAGGGCTTCCACTCCATTAATCTGGAGCATGAAACACAGGAAACCTGCAGCCCAAACCAGCTCCTAGGTCCAGACCAGAGAACAGCAGCTTCTCCTCCCCCAGATGCCTCACAGGTCATATTTCAGCCGCAACAAATCCCATAACCTCCTGCTCACGTTCCCCTTTTATTCCAAGCCTGTGATCTCAAATTCCCAGGAGCATTTATCAAATCCACGAAAATGTCCCCCTCCTGTCCCCGGAGGAAAGGCTTCACTAGGGGCAAATTGGGGAGCTAATAAGCTTTCTTGCCGGCTAATCATTCGCCTGAGGCAAACACTAGCAGCCCTGGGCTCCCAGATCTCGTGATGAGGATGCTGGCAACCAGGCTGGTAGCTCGCAGCAGAGCCTTCTCAAAGGGAAGCAGCAAATCGCATTGTGTCTGCTCGCTTTCCCTGGGCGGTGTTTCTCCAGAACTCCTGTGGGTTGAGGAAGGAAGCTTTACTCAGGTTTATTTTACTCTCAAAGACTACCCCTTTTTAGGGGGAGAGGGCAGGCTGCTTCAGACCTTCTTCCCAGTGTAACTGCTCTTGTCTTTCCTGGAGAGCAGAGTGTTAGGCACACTGGCTGCCTATTTGTCAGGCTTCCAGTTCTTGGCTTAGCTAAGGAGTCTGCACTGCAATGGTCACTTAGTGAATGGTCCTCTTAGTGAAGGGTTTTGAGAAAGGATTGCTCCTTCCAGAACTGAAGGGTTGTTTGGGTTTTTTTGTTTGTTTGTGGGTGGTTTTTGTTTGTTTGTTTGTTTGTTTGTTTTTAAATTGAGAGAAATGCTCAGCCTTATTCAAAAGCACAGAGGATTTTAGGCTGGGACTGGAGAATATGCACTTCTAAATAAAGCAGAATTAAAAACAGTTGCCATCAATTTGATTGCAACACTTGGAAATCCCACACATGTATAAGAGTAAACCTGGGTTCCAGAGGGTTTTCAATGGCTGATGAAGATCTCTGGATTTTTCTTCTAAAGACAGACTTGAGCCAGTTAGCACCTGAATATGTTAAAGCTCACACTAACCAGGGGCTCCTCCTACCCTTACTAACCCTTCCTTTATCTCACAGGTCCCACCCCTTTGCCTTAGTTGCCTGAGATCTGCAGCCGGCCTGCTGCACCAGGGCCAGCATGCAATGGGACTCCGTTTGCAGGTATTCTGAGCTCATGTGTGGCATTTGAACAACCTCCTTCAGTTCATCTCCTTCCAGACTTCTAGTTTGATGAAGGCTTAGATGAAGAGTTCCAGAGAACAGATGGGAAGCTGTCATTACACGTTACTGATATGCGGAGCTGCTTCAGCCTCATGCATGCCAGTGCGCTCAACCACTCTCGTAATTCTTCCTCTGTTCCCCAGCCCAAGCCAGGAGCTCAGCTCGCTTTGGCAAGGAATGAAAGTGGGAGCTTTCTAGGGGCATTTATAGAAAACATGCTAGGACTGAAGATGAACTGGGAAACAAAATTATTCTCTTTTTTTTTGGGGGGGGGGAGAAAATACTGGTTTTCATCATTTCCCGCTGTGAGCACTAAAATCAGAAGCGAAGCATTTGCTAGCCTGAATTGGGTGCTGTTGCATTTGGCTCATGCAGAACCTTCTGGAGGGAGATGTCTTTGTCTGGTTGCAGAGCTCACTGAGGCCTCAGTGAAGACTTGGTAAGATTGTCTTAGCAGCACTGGTGAGGTCACATGGTGCTGTTGAGAATGAAAGGGGCCACAGGGAGATTACATCCCGATGTCCTCACTTTCTAGAAGAACACAAACACTGGTCAATGGAGATCAAATGGCTGGTCAATGAGCGTTGTTGCTATTAGCAGCTGTTGAGTTGGTCTCTAACTCATGGTGACCACATGCACTGTGAGAACGTGCTGCCTAGGGCTGCCCCATCTCCATGAATAGCTGCAGATTGGATGTTTTGAGATCCAGAGGCTTGTCACTGGCTGATGTTCCAGAATGCTTTGCTAAGTGTTTCCTCCTAGCCCATCCTTAGTCAGGCAGCACGGCTGAAACCTGTTCACCATCATAGCAACACTCTGACCTCCATTGACACATGGGTTGTTGTTACACAGAATGTAGATTGTTTGGGTGATCAAAACTGCGTCACTTACACAGAAGGAGATGATTCTACCGTGAATTGTCCTCTGTCCCCAGCCAACAAATCGCAATCTCTCTCTCTCTCCCTCTTCCCTTTTCCCTTCTCCCCCCTTTCCCTCCCTTCTTCTCTCTCTCTCTCACTCACACACACACACACACACACACACAGATTCTCTCTCTCCCTCTCTCTCTCTCTCTCTCTCTCTCACACACACACACACACACCCTTACAGACAAACACACGCTGTTGTCCAGTTAGGACACAAATGACCCTCTGGTGAGTTTTCAGGAGGCTGTAGTAAGAGTCCAGACTTTCTTTTTGTGTCCATCATGGTTTAATAATCTCATCTAAGAAAGGTCATGAGTAACTGATGTCCTGGTCACTCTAATACTTCCTGTAAAAAAGAAAAGACTTTTCTTCTCTTCAAATGTTAGAAGAAAGGAAAAGAGAATCAAAGCAAAACAATAAAATAGTCTTCCTTGTGTTTCATCCCTGCATGAAAGGTGGTCCTAAGACCTTTGAAACCTGATTGGAATAGTTGAGTTGAAAATCTCACTTCAAAGCTGGCTCAAGGATTTGATTTTTCTACTTTCTCAGACGTTAGTTTGGTCTGGACACATCCTCTGTTCTAAAGAACCCACCACTTGTTCTGGAAATTTCAACCATAGGCACTCATTGGATATAGAGATGATTAAAAAAACATTTGCTTTAAGGAACAAAACTGTCTTCTGCAGCATGGTATAAAGTTATCTGAGTGGTAGGCAGGACTGCATCTTAGACTTAGAGCAATGTTTCCTTTTCAAGTATAAATTTACACTCAACTGGGCCGATGAGCCCTGACGATCTTGTGGTTAAGTGCCTGGCATCTAATTGAAAGGTCAATGCACTTAGTGGTTCTGTCGGAGAAAACTGTGCTAGTCCAAGTCCACTTCTGTAAAAATTGTAGTCACAGAAACCTTACAGAGTAGTTGTTCTCTGTGCTGTAGTGTCACTATGGGGCAGCATCAATGTCAATGGGCTGTAAGGTTTGGGTTGCCCACAGACTATTGCTTGTACAGTGAGTTTGTTTGAAGTGATGCTTTGAGGAGATGGAGAGCCACAGCCTATCGGACAACAGGAAAGAGCTGCAGGCATAATCTTTACCCCGTGCCAGAGAAAAGATCATCAAAAGGAAATGATTAGGGATCAGAAAAACTCAGCCTAGACTGTTCAGTGGGTTTGCCCACCACAGCGTGATGTGAAATTGAACAAACAAAACCTTAAGACAGAGAATGAAGGCTAGCAGGTAAAAAAGAGAACAGGCTGTTGCAGATTTGCAGGCCTTAAGTCATGAAGGGCTAGGATGAGCAGGGCTGAATGGGTGAGGTGATTTCCAGGGAAGAATTGCTTGGATTTGGTGACAGACAACATCTAAAGGATTAAGGAAAGGGAGTAATTGATAGTATGTCCAAGGATTTGAGCCTGTGTGACTGTGAAACTGTGATACCATTAACTGGAAAAAGGAATTTGAACAGGGTGTCATTTGAGGTCAGTGGCTGTTCCCAGTGGAGACTCTGGGTGGCCTAGATGACTGCTGCATTCATCTGCCAACAAAAAGGTTAAAGGATCGCGTTCACCCTGGGTGTCTCTGTGGAAAGGCCTTGGGAAACTACTTTCAAAAAAAACAGCCCTGAAAACCCCAGAGAGCACAGTGCTATTTGGATACGGGTGTGGTTACCATGAACTGGAATCGACTGATTGTCAGCTAGTTTTTCTGCTTTCCACAGAGATAGAAATTCTCCTCCCGATAAAACAATCGCCACAAACACAAGGAGAGAGGTCATTAGCTTTATATATTTTTCTGTGGGTCGACTTTGGGTTTCCTGGGGATTTTTACATTGTGTAATAAAATCTCTGTAGAGCTCAGGTATGTAGAAGGCTGGGGGTGGGAACTGAGAGAAGGTAAGAGCCTGCAGTCTCCCTGACAAAGCTCAAGAAAGGGCAGACAAGCCTCTCTCAACAGCAGAGATCTTGATAAATTTACATAAATGGATTTTGTTAAAGTTTGAAACCTTTCCCTCCATTTTTCTTATTTTCCTCTCAAATCAATGAATGCACCTCAGTTTGATTTTCTATAATCAGAGGTTTGCCATAAGCGTTTCTAACCTACAGTTTAAAGGCCTATAAATAAACACTTTAAGGCACTCAAGGGACTGGGTGCTTCAAGGAGTTTGTTCATCATGCACATGATCGACACTCTCAATACTTCTTTTTGTGGGTTCTGTTTTCATGTAAACAAGTCTTCCTGAAGATACCTCTTCTAAAGCCAAAGGCTAGATCCTTCTGGAGGCCCCTGTTCAGCCCCTCAGCATGGATGGATGAGAGGTAGGCTTGCTTTGTTCCTCCTGCTACCAGATGACAATGGATCTTCTCACTGGTCCCTGGCCAGCCTCAGCAACAATGAACTCAAGTGCCAGGCATTCAGCATCAGGAGTCACTTAGTCCTCTTTTTGACCTTGTTTTTCAAAAGCTGATCCTTATTAACCATCAAGATGGGAGAGGAAGTTGCTAAGACAAGGCACAGAAGCAGCAGGGTGACCTCCCAGTTGTATCTGCTCCCAGATAATATAACCCCCAGAGCTCAAGAGCTAGGAGGCTGTGAGGGTGGTGATTTAACAAATCATATGTTGAAACAACGTGATGGCATGCGGCTCTCTGAGGGATCTTCAAAGCACATCTCTATGTAATGGGAGAAATAATGAACACCTCTCACAAGTGTAGTTAAATGACACATGCATTAGGAAGAGGTGGGGGTGGGGTGCTAACACTCCTGCATGACGAACATTTTTCCTGTTCTTTCATATTTTCTCCCTCTGCTTCAAAATGCATTAGTGACCTCTGGGCACTTTTCATATGTGTGTGGATATGTATTGTATACATACATATACATATACATATACATATACATATACATATACATATACATATGTTTGTTGTTATTATGTGCCATTGAGTCGCTTGTGATTCATAGTGACCCTATGTACAACAGCCCGAAACCCTGCTCTATCTCTTGCCAAAATTATTGTCTCTGACACACCTATCCTCATAACCCCAGTCAGTGAATCAAATATATTGTATATATGGTACTATATATGGTTATATATAATATTGTATATATGGTGTTTGTTATGTGCCATAAAGTCAGAATCAATCCATAGCTGACTCTCCAGTAGGTTTTCAGAGGTAGTTAATCACACAGGAGATTACCCATTTTATATATATATATATATTTGTTGTTGTTAAGTGTTGTCGAGTTGTAAACAACTCATAGTGACCCTATGAATGAAAGACCAGAACACTTGTATAACTTTCGTAGTTTCTACACGTTCATAGTTTCTGGTGGCAAGCGATTTCAGAAGTGAATGCCACTCCTGCTTCCAAGCTTCTTTTAATCAGGAAGCTTCACCAAACACTGTCCATCATGGGTAACTGTTTGTCACAGAGTTTAGCATCACAGCAACCATGAGTTACCATGAGTAACATATATATATATGTTGTTGTTGTTCTTAAGTGCCATCTAGTTGCAAGCAACTCATCGCGACCCTATGAAGGAGACTCTGAACGCTTGGGTGCCTTTCATCCTCTCTCCAGGTTCATAGGGCTTCCAGAGGTAAGCTATTATGGAAGTGGATGCCACTCCTCCTTCCAAGCTTGTATTCATCGGGGAGATCCACCCAACACTGTGTCCGCATTGCGTAACCAGCCATTAACACATTTGACACATCAGTGTCACAGTGTTCAGCCTCACAGCAACCACAAGTAGTGACCATGGTACGGCAACTTGTACACCAGGGCTATACTATACACATACATACATGTATACATGCATACATATATACATATATACACACACATATACATATACATGTTGTTGTTGTTGTTATGTGCCATAGAGTCGCCTGCGACTCATAGCAACCCTATGTACAACAGCCCTAAACTCC
>NW_006399813.1:9642754-9651074 GCF_000299155.1 Elephantulus edwardii
CATTCTTATCTTTAGTTGCAATTCAGTGACATTAATTATGGCCAGCATGCCTAGCAATCATTGCCACAGTTTTCACATTTCCCCATCACCCTTAACAGAAATTCCTTGCTCCTAAGTGCAGATCCTTCATCTTTTCTTCTCTTCTTTCTATCCTTTCTGTCACTGTTAGGTGCCATCCAGTTGACTCTGATGCATAGGGACCTTAAGGCCAGTAGATGAGAACTGCATTCTATCCTGTGTCACCTTCACAGTCTCTACTGTGCTTAAGCCTATTGTAGTCACCGAGTCACACCACCTCTCTTTTATTCACCTTCCATCATTCCAAAGGTGCCTTTTTTCCAAGGACTTGCCTCTCCCGAGAATATGTCCAAAGTATGTGAGGCAAACTCTCAGAAATCTTTCCTTTTCAGGAATATCCTGGCTGTGTATCTTCTAAGACAGAATAGTTTCTTCTTTTTTTTTTTTCCCCATGGTGTGTTTAATACTTTTCACCAACTCCACAATATAAATGCATCAATTTTTGGGTCTTACTCATTATCCTACTGTCACATGCATATGAAACAATTGGAAATACCATGGATTAGGTTAGGCACGATTTACTTATTAAATGGATATTACTGCTCTTTAGCAGTATCAAGAGATCTCTGATAAAAAAGATATGTCAAATAAAATACATAACTATTTTTTGACTGGTTTTTCCATGGATACTGATTGTGGATCCAAATAAAATTAAATTCTTGACAACATCACTCTTCTCCAGTTACGTTGATGTTCCTCAATGGTACAATTATAGTGGTTTTTGTTTCCCTTTTGTTAAGGTATAATCACATAGGAACCACTAATAAACTTTGGTCTCTATGCATTTGCCTATTGCAGGTATTTAATAGAAGTTATTGTTGTTGTTAGGTGTCATCAAGTCAAATATGACTCATAGTGACCCTGTGAACAAAAGATCTGAACCCTGTCCTATCTTGTGCCATCCTTACACTTCCTGACACACTAGAGCCCATTGTGGCAGTCATCATGTCAAACCACCTGGTTGAGGGTCTTCATCTCCTTTGCCAACCCTCCACCCTTCTGAGCATTCCTTCTCCAAGGAATAGCCCTTCCTAGCAACATGCCCAAAGTATGTGAGTTGAAGCCTCATCATTCTTGCCTCCAGAAAAATACTCTGGCTGCATCCTCTCAAAGAAATTTTTTTTATTCTTTTGGCACTCCATGGAATATTCAGTGCTCTTATCCAACACTACAGCTCAAAGGCATCAATTCTTCTTCTGTCATCCTTATTCATTGTTCAGCTCTCAGATGCATAGCAAGTGATTGGAAAGACCATGACCTGAATCAGACACACCTTAGTCCTCAAACTGACATCATTACTCCTCAATAATTTGGAGAGGTCCCTAACTGCAGAATTTCCCAGTGTAATGCACCTTCTTATTTCCTAACTGCTGGTACAAAAGATGTTAATTGTTGATAAAAGTAACATGAAGTTGTTGACAGTTTCCATCTCTTTTCCATCCAACATGATGATGTTGCTTATCAGTCCAGTGGTAAGAATATTTGTTTTCTTGACATTGAAATGTAATCCAAATTGAAAGCTGCATTCTTTGATCTTCCACAAGCTTAAAGTCCTCCTCACTTTCAGCAAGCAAGGTTGTGTCATCTGCATAACTCAGGTTATTGATGAGTGTTCCTCTGATGCTGATGCCACATTTTTCTTTATTGAGTCCAACTTCTCGAATAAAAGTAGGGTTATACAATATTTGTTCTGACCTATTTCAATTATTATAATGTTTTCAAAGTTGATGCATAATGTAGTGTGTTACAGAGCTTCTTTTATTTTAGTGACAACAATAATCTGTTATTTGTATATATCTTATATGTTATCCTTTGATCTGTTTATGGGCACAGACTTTGTGTACTGCAAGTAGTGTTGCAATGAACATTGATGTATAAGAATCTGATTGCATTTCTGGTTTTACTTCTTTTGAGTATATAACTAGGAATGAAATAACTGAGTCACATTGTAGTTCTATGTTTACTTTTTGGGTAATTGTCAAATGTCTTTTGTGGTCATTGCACTATTTTATATTCTTACCACCAATGTGTTTTTACCTCTTCTCTTGGGACAGCTTTTAAACAGATGTTAAGAGACAGCTAATGACCCATGACTAGCCTCAGGCTGATGTCTTGATACAGAGAGAGGTGTGGTGGATATTCATTGGGAATGTTAGGGAGGAGAGGGAGGCCTCTGGCTGGGGCAGATGGCTTAGCTCTGGATAAATGCGAGCTTAAGATGGCTGCTGCATCTGTCAAGCTGGGAGTGGTCTGCACTGAGCTGAGGTTCTCTTGTCCGATTTGCATGTCCCACATCTACAATCCCACCTCATTCTGTCTTCTTGTTTAATCGCCTATATATAAGTGCACTGTAACTCCCAATAAAGTTGAGTTTGGCTCTCTGCAGCTTTCCTGCAGTGGTGTGTCTCCGTCACACTTACTGCCGTCAGGGTGTCGCTGCTCCATGCTGGCAAAAGGACAGCAACAGAAATTCTGTTCTTCTTGTTTCAAATCCCACTTATCTGCTTTGGAAACAAATATCCTTACTTTAAGGTTTCACTGTCTCTTCAGAGAAGGAAGATGACATAGGAAGCTACTCATAAATGGGAACACTTGTCATATGTTAAGCCACTCATGTTATTGTCTAAGGAAAATATTAGCTGAAAAAAGATGGGACACTAGTACATTTTAATTTAGTGTGGAGGGAAATTGTGGAAGAGAATCGCTTCATAGCTCAAATTCTAGCTTCCTCAATATGGAGGACAATAGGTGTGGGTAGGTGGCCTAAATGGTTAAGTGCTTGACTGCTAGCTGAAAAGATGGTGATTCAAACTCACCCCGAGGTGTCTTTAGAGATGAATCTTCTGCTAACAGGTCACAGTCTTGAAAACTCTATGTAGTAATTCTGTTCTGCACGTATGGGGTTACTGTGAGTTACACCTGACTTGATAGCAACTAACCAACAACAGTAATGTGATGCATAAGGACCTCACTGACCAAGTCTCTAACTTCTCATTTTTGTAATCTTTCACTACTTCCTATCTCTTTAGAGTTTTGGGAATTGTTTGTTGACCGGATGGCAGCTAATGACATCAAATATGCACCTTCCCTTCTGTCCTGTTTGCGTATCTACCTCGTCCATTAAACTCAATGCTTCTGGAGAAGAGAGAACTGTGTTTTATTCATGGCAGATTTCTCCATCATTAGCATCTCCAGGTGTCCATGCTGATTTGAACTATTGAAAACTGAGTTCATGGATGCTGTCCAGAGGGTTTTGCCACAGCAAGGAAGGCTGTAAGCTAAAAACCCAACCCCTTCCTTGCCTTCGAGTCAATCCTAACTCATAGTAACACTTTAGGGCAGAAAGAACTGTCTATAAACTTTCAAAGGCTATAAATAATTAAGGAAAGAGATTAATCTTTCTCTTGAGGAGTGGCTGGTGGGTTGAAACCTCTGACTTCTGGGTTATCAGATAATGCTTTAACCACAGTACCTCCAGGATGTGTAGGAAGGCATCAGTTACCAAAAATGATACTGCTGAGGTGAGTGGGCAACAAAGTTCTACAGTTTTGCCTTTTCTGCACTCTTACTGAGGGCTTATATGGCCAAAGGCATTTATAGACTGGTGGCTGTGGGGTAAAGACTAAACTTCTTGCTGACCAACATGGCCCAGTGCTCTAAGGAGACAACCTTTTTGTGCACAGCAAAACAGCTCTGCCTGCAAGGAGAGCCCTGTGTGCCCACAGTAAAGGAAAACATTAAAAAAAAACCCAGCACAATAACTAAACTTTAGCAAGTTCATAAGTATGGTTTGAGGTCAGTTTGGCCAGAGGGGAGAATTTAATTGCAAAGTTCCTGTGTCTCAACTGCCTTGGGCTAAAATTGGAAAGGGGAAAGAAGGAGACTCAAATGTTGATTATGAGCTAGAATTGAGGGCTCAAGTGCAGGAAGGGCTGCAGAAGACGGAGGTTAACAAGGTGACGGAAACACTTAAGGTGAATGCTTTGGATTTGCACGTTCCTGCTTTGAGTGGCCTCTGATTGAAAGGAGATGATCTGTGTTGCATTTAGGAATTTGCTTTTATAAAAATTAAAAACCAATAGTGTTATCATGCCAGCAACATTCTAGAGTATCCCCCACTATAGGAGGAAAAGAAATACAAGTCAAAGTCTCTCCTTTCCACTTGCTTTGTATTCAAAACTGAGCGAGGTAGGATAGGTGTTCATCTCATTAGAAATGAAAGCAAGGTAAAAACCATGTAGACACTAAAACTAAATAGGATAGGTGGGCAAAAGAAGTGAGAAAGTACATAATCTCTCAACCCATCTCATTGCATGAGAACTGCTTGACATATCTGAGAAGGTTTCTCTCACTGATTTCACCTAACGGAGGAAATTGGCATCTTCTATAGAGTGATTCCTAACCCTCGCTTTCTAGACCTTCTCCTTTCCTGAGTCCAAAAGCCTATTTGACAGCACTTGAGAAAGGCTTCTGTCACCTAAGCAGACTGAACACCTCCCTCTTGCTCCTCCTGTTGTTCCCATTTCTAAGCAATAATAACATCATTATTCAGTCTTCAATAAGGATTACACCTTGACATCAAGAAAACAAAAAGCCTTATCACTTCACCAACAGGCAGTAGCATCATGATAGATGGAGAAAAGACTGATTTTATCAAGGCTTTTCTTTCACTGGAATTGACAATCAACACCCGTGGAAGCATCAGTCAAGAGGTCAAAAGAAATGTTGCATTGGGGAAATATGCTGTCTGTCAAGTAGAACTCTCCAAAATGCTAAAGAACAAAGTTGTTCATTTAAAGACCAACACACCAGTTTTTTTGGGGGGGTAACGACATCATGTTAGGAAAGATGGGGAGTCAGCAAAAGAAAAGATGCTTAACAAGATGGATTGACACAATGATTGCAACAAGAGGCTCACAGATGATGAAGATGGCATAGGTTAGGGCAAGGTTCAGATCCATTGTTCACGGGGTGGTTGTTGTTGTTGTTGTTGTTAAGTGCCATCGAGTCATAGGTGACTCATGGTGACCCTATGAACGAAAGTCCTCGACAGTTGCTTGACTTTCATCCTTTCTCCATGTGCATAGGGTTTCCCGAGGCAAGCTGTTTATGGAAGAGGATGCCACTCCTGCTTCCAAGCTTGTTTTAGCCGGGGAGCGCCACCAAATGTTGCCTGCCATGGGTAACTGTTATCGTATTTGACATGTCAGTGGCACAGTGTTCAGATTCACAGCGACCACAAGTTGCCTCTGTACGATAAGTGGACACAACAGGGCTATACAACCGAGAAGAATGTTTCACCAAAACAATAGGACCCTACAGTATTTTAATCTACCGCCTGGAACAAGCTCTGCAGGCTCCGACCTTACTTCCCCTTACTTTAGGGCTCTGGGCCACCCACATACTTTTGAAGGGCAAGAAAGATCAGTAACACACAGCAAAAAGGACCCCAGAAACTTCCCTTACCTTGACTGCCACAAAAGTCGAGCCGCCATAGAGATGCCAGCCATCCTGCCAGTCAGCCAGCCAGCCGACTATTCATGGGATAGCTATGAATAATAGTCAACTTCAAGCACTTAACAAAAGTATAGAGAAATAATAGAACCCTGATGCATACTATTTCTAATTTTAAAGCATGCAATGTTTCCTTGTTCTGTTCAGACACCTGCTGCTTGGTCTACATATAGATTTTTCCAAGAGTACAGCTAAGCAGTTAAATATTCTGGGAATCCCATTCTTCTCAATGTTAGCCATAGTATTTTATGCTGTACACAGTCAAATGCCTTTGCAAAGTCAATAAAACACAAATAGACATTCTTCTGGTGTTCTCTACCTTCAGCCAAGATCCACCTAACATCAGCAACGATATCCCTCATGCCATGACCTCTTATGCATCCAGCTTGAACTTCTAGAAGTTTCTGTCATTTCAGTTATTTTAAAATAATCTTCAGAAAGGTTTTACTTGCATATGATATTGATGATATTGTTTAATAATTTCTGTCCTCTGTTGGGTTAATTTTTCTTTCATTGTTTTCTTTGTAATGGAATGAGATAGATTGATGCAGTGACTGCAGCGGTGGGCTCAAGTGTGTCAGAGATGGTGAAGATGGCACAAGATAGGACAGGGCTCAGATCTGTTGTTCATAAGGTTTCTATGAGTCGTATTCAACTTGATGGCACCTAACAACAACAGTGGAATAATAATTAATAAGGAAGACCTAAGAAAATTGATGCCACTGAATTGTGGTGCTGGAGAAGAGACTAAATTAACATACCATGTCCATCAAAAGAATAAGTAAATCTGTCTTAGAGGAACTGCAACCAGCATCCTCCTTAGAGACAATAATATTTAAACTTTATCTCACAGATTTTGGACCAGCTATAAAGTGGCTAGTGGATTTGAAATGCCAATCTTTTGGTTGTTGTTGTTGTTCTTATGTGCTGTCAAGTCACCTGTGACTCATAACGATCCTATGTACTCTGAAGTCTGCCCTATTCTGAGCCAGTCTCACTGACTCCAATACACTTACTACCATTGCCCCAGTTACTGTATCAATTCATATCACCTGGGTTTTCCTCTCCTGCACTGTTCCTCCACCTTCTGAGCATGATATCCTTCTCCAAGGATCAGTCCTTCCTGGCCACAATCCCAAAGTATGTGAGATAGAGCTTCAAAATCCTAGTCTCCAAGGAGAAACTTGGTTTCACTCTCTCCAAGAACAACCCAATGTTTAAATTTACTATACCATTAGAGATCTGCATGCTAACTGTCCCGTAGTGCTTTCTTCTGGAGCATAGAAATCTTAAGCATTTATTCTTCAAACTATTTTAATCTCTATACTTAGGCTTATCACTTTTCTCCAACAGAGAAACTCAAAGGCATCGGTTTTCTTCTGTCATCCTTATTCATTGTGTTGGAGAAGAGTATAGATTTTTTTAGTCATTGACAAAAAGAACAAAGAGATATGTCTTGGGGGAAGGTGCAAGCAGATATGCTCTGTGGCAGCAAGGCTTAAAAAGCTTTGTCTCACATACTTTGTGCATGTTATTAGAAAAGGCTATTCCTTGGTCAGGTGTATCATGCTTGGGAAGGTGGAGGAACAAATCAAAGAGTGAAGACCCTCAACAAGGTTGATTGACATGGTGATGACAGAAACGCACTTGAACGTGCCAAAGATGAAAAGGATGGCACACGATAGGACAGGGTTCAGACCTGTCCTTCATAAGGTCACTATGAGGCAACTGAACAACACATAACAACAATAACAGTTATCACTGGAATAATTTACTGTCTTGTCCCAGTATTTCCATCAGCACTCTCTAGTGTCCCAAGAGTATCTGCATTGACAGATTCTATGGAAGTGCTAAGAAAAGAGGTTTTGATGTCTATTCACCATTTCTTGTTGCTTATTATCACAACGTTTCCCATCTCTTGCTTTTTACGTTGGACTATATGAGCACAAGTATTCTCAAAACATCTCTGGGACAAGACGTGAGAAGTACGTGATGAGGCTTAGCTGGGTGAAAGTAAGAGGTTGAAGCTAGAGTTGATCCATCAGGTAACAATAGGTTTTCCCAGATTTCAAATAAAAGGAAGCTCCTTAGAAACAGGATAATAAATGCTAATAGCATTTTCTCCATGCCTTTCATTGTTTGTTGTGAGTTGTGCTGCTAAACAAAAGGCGAGCTTCCCTGGCAGTTTGAACCCACCAGTGGTTTCAGGAAAAAAGATGGATCTCCTTCTGTGTGGTTTACAGTGTCAGAAACCTAATGCAGGGTCAGCTCTGAGTTGACTGGACTCACCAGCAATGAGATGAGTTAGTCTGATCAGAACTCGAATGCTCAAGATGCTCTTAAGAATTTACACATGAAAAATAGCTTTTATGACTAAGAAGAAGACAGCATATATATGATGTTTCAAAAACTGTCCGGGCCAAGATGGAAAAATGGATATGTGCTCCACTCTAGACAAGGAACCCTAAAGAACAATTAGGCAGAGCTTACTACCCCATGGCTTCTAGAAGCAGCTCCGAAAGAAAATTAGTTCTTTGTCCCCTTGGCATTGCAGGTGGAGGACACAGTAACGATCCTCCCTTCTCCTAGTTCTTTCTAGGCCAGGTTAAAACCTGCTCTATCGCATCATATTTGTCAATATTTGTTCCCATCCCAAAGAAGGGCGACCCAACTGAGTGTGGAAACTACAGAACAATATCATTGATTTCACATACAAGCAAGATTCTAC
>NW_006399813.1:9651999-9669637 GCF_000299155.1 Elephantulus edwardii
AAGGATTCTGGGGCTTCATCTGACATACTTTGGACATGTTGTAAGGAGAGACAGGTCTTTGGAGAGGGACATCATGCTGGGTAGAGTGGAGGGCCAGCGCAGGAGGGGAAGACCCTCTATGAGGTAGATTGATTCAGTGACTGGGGTAATCGCGATGGGTGTGTCAGAGGCAATGAGATTGGCACAGGATAAAGCAGGGTTTAGGGCTGTTGTACATAGGGTCGCTATGAGTCGCAAACGACTCGGCGGCACACAACAACAACAACAACAACAATATTATTCTTATTATTACCTGGCTGATTTATGTGTTTTAAGACAACACCAAGAAGAAGCTAACAAACATAAATGTTGCTTTTCCAGGCTATTTTCAGAAACTAGAGAAAGGTCAAACCTAAAGTTTGTCTCACACTTCAGGTACATACAGCTTTCTCACAGAATTATAACTCTCCATGAAGTAATATATACCAAAATTAATCTCCCTGTCTAGTAGCTAGCAACAACTCTCTTGAGTTCTGCTGGCCTAGTCTATAGAGTGTTACACTGCTAATTCAAAGGCCATGTCTCTTGAGAAGTTTGTATTCAGGAGTCAATCCTCAGGGAAAAGCGAGTATTCTCCTCCCACCTGTGCAATTCACAGCCTTGAAAAACCTGCTGGAGGGTCAGCAATGTGTCGTTAGCTTTGTACTAAAAAAGGAAATGAGTGTGAGAGTTTTATTTTGTCCTCTATAATATTCAGTCAAATGCCTTTGCATCATCAATTTAAGTGTCAGAAAGCTAGAAAATGACTAGGGATTATAGAAGGAGAGTTGATGCCTTTGAGCTGTGGTGCTGGAGAAGAGTATTGAGTATACCATGGACTGCTAGGAGAACAAACAGGTTCATTATGGAGAGGGTGAAACCAGGCTGCTCCTTGGAGGCAAGGATTCCAAAGCTTTGTCTGACATACGTACTTCAGACATACTGCAAGGAGGGACCTATCCTTGGAGAGGAATGTCATGCTTGGGAGGGTGAAGAGACAGTGCAAGAGATGAAGACCCTGAATCAGATGGATTGATTCAGTGACTCATATAATGAGGGTAGGTGTGCCAGGAACAATAAGGTTGGCACAGGATAGAGCAGGGTTCATAATTGCTGTATGTAGGGTCATTATGAGTTGCAAGCAACTCAGTGGCACATAACGACAACAACAACAACATACTCTTCAGTACCTTTCATCAAATTAGAATAAACTTAAAATAAATGTACTTCAAGTCTTACCACGATCTGGATCTTATCTACTTTAAGAGTTTCCCATCTTTCCCTCTTCTTTGCTTAGGTCTCTCTAGGTGCTCTGACTGTAAGACTAGACTACATACACATTCTAAGTTCTAAGCTTGTTTCAGCAACAGTCTTTGCATTTTCTATTTCCTCTGTCTCTAAGTTATTTCTTTGGATAATTCCATGGCTTTCCCTTCCATTTCAAAGCTCTGTTCAAATTTTATCAGAGAGGTCTTCCCTGACCACCTTCAATAGCATCCTAGCCCTGTGGTGGTGGGAGTCCTATATGGTGCAAATGGTTATGTGCTTAACTACTAGCCAGAAGGTTGATGACTCAAATTCACCCAGAAGCTCCTCTGAAAACAAGACTGGAAATCTACTTCTAAAAGGTCACAGCCTTGAAAATTCTGGAAAGCAATTCTGTTCCGCACAAATAAGGTCACCATATGAATTGATTGGATGGCAGTCACTGCAACTTAGTGTTTATCTCCTTACATACACCTCATGCCATTTACTGTTCCTGACATTTTATTATTATAACATATTCATTCATCATAGTTTTCCTTTGTTAGGATATAAGATCCATGAAAGGAAAGATTTTCCCCCCTCTCTTATATTACTGTTTTAAATGCCAGAACAACAGTTTGTGCATTGCAAGTGTCCAAGAAATTTTTACCAATACATGCAAAAATGAACAATGGAGTACTAGCACCACATTACCACTTTGTATATAAAATCTGTTGGCAGTTGACCATGATCTTTCTTCACACATCACCCACCCCTAGAGCCAGCTGCACAGGCAGCCACCTCAGACTTCTGTCTCCAGATCCTACTCTGACCAGATTTCTTCCCCTTTCCTACCCACCTGTGCTCTTGAGAATCAGGATACTTTTCAGTAGGTTTAGTCCAGCTGTTACAGGTGCTGCTGCAGCTGAGCCTCTTTCCATATTGCTGAGTCATGCACACAGGTTTTCCTTCAGAGACAAGGTTAATTTAAAACAGTACACCCTTTCATGCTGCTGGGCAAAAGTGACTATTATTCAATTTGTATATGAAAATATGTAATAACTTAAGCAGAACCAAATGGTGTTACAGGCATTTGGAAACAGTGATTCTCATGCGTGAGCTCCATTCAACACATGAATGTTGTGCATACACAAGTGCGCACATAGGTGCAAACACATGCTTCTGCTCACCTTTGCCCAACTCCAACTACTCTAACCTCTACTACCTTTCCCCTTTGCCATCTGCAGCCTATCTGCACACAAAACAAAGATCACATGAGGTCTTGACTGATTTAACTGCAACAGTCTGAATCTTGGAAAAGTTTACATCAACATCTGACTGCCATGGGCAGGATACTTGGCAATGTCTTAACCTTTGATCTTAGAGGCTGAAATGGTGCATCTTGTTGATAAGCTACTTCCAAGGCGCTTTTGTTCTGAGCCAGGAATATGAAGACTGCTAGAAAGCCCTATTGACTTTAATATTGAAATTGTAATATACTAAGGACAGTGTCATAATTTCCTATACTCTATATTATCTAATTCAATTTGTCACAGAAGATTAATCTAACTAAGTGATGGCAGAGGTGATGGTTGATATGACAATTATGGTATTGGAGGAGGGTGTGGTGGTGGTTGTGATAGAGATAAGGAAGTAAGAGTAGAAGTGGTAATGGAATTGATCATGGTGTTGGGAGGTAATAGAGGTTATAGTAGTGGTGAAAAGCAATGATGAATGTGATAGTGGTGGGGGAGGTGGTAGAAGAAGAGATAGTGATGAGAGACGATTGTGGTGTCAGCAGGGACAATGGAGGCTATTTGATACAAGTATTGACAGGCAGGGAGGTGGTGTTAGGCGTTAGACGTGATAGTGGTGGCAGTGGTGATGGTAGTGGTGGAGTTAGGAGTGGTAGTGGGGTAGTAGTAGAGATGATGGTGGGAGGTGGTAGTGGATATGGTGGTGGTTGGTGGTAGGAGATGATGGTAGTATGGAGGAGGTAATGGTAGAAGGTGGTACTGAGTAGGTGATAATAAATGTGATGATGGAAGTGGAGGTGTTGAAATGGAAGGAGAGTGATAGGGGAGTGGCAGGGGTAGTGAAGGTGGTAGAGAGATGCTGGTGGTGGTGGTGTTAGGGATAGAAGTGAAAGACAAGATAGCTTTGTAATTTATGGAAACACAAAAAATGAAACACCGAAAAGTCTCTCCTACCTGAACTGTGGAATAGAGGTGTTGTTGTTGTTATGTGCCATTGAGTTGCTTGCGACTCATAGCGACCCTATGTACAACAGCCCTAAATCATGCTCTGTCCTGTGCCAATCTCACTGTCTCTGACACTCCCATCCCGATTACCCCAGTCACTGAATCAATCCACCTCATAGAGCGTCTTCCCCTCCTGTGCTGTCCCTCCACCCTCCCAAGCATGATGTCCCTCTCCAAGGACCAGTCCCTCCTGGCAACATGTCCAAAGTATGTCAGACGAAGCCTCAGAATCCTTGCCTCCAAGGAACAGCCCGGTTTAATCCTCTCCAGGATGAATCTGTTTTCTTGGCAATCTATGCTATATTCAATACTCTTCTCCAGCACCGCAGCTCAAAGGCATTAATTCTCCTTCTATCCTCCCTAGTCATTGTTCAACTCTTTAATGCATAACAAGTGATTGCAAAGACCATGGCCTGTATCAGACGTACCTTAGTCTCCAGAGAGACAAAGAAATATACATTATGCAGATGACACAACCTTGCTTGCTGAAACTGAAGAGGACCTGAAGCACTTGCTGCAGAAAGTCAAGACTGAAGCTGAACATCAATCAAAATACCAAAGATTTTTGTCACTGGGCCGATTGGCAGAATCATGACAGATGGTGACGAGATTGAGATTATTAGCAGCTTTAGTTTGCTTGGCTCCATAATCAACACTCTTGGCACCAGCAGCCAGAAAATTAAAAGATGAATTGTATTGGCCATGTCTGCTGTCAGAGACCTCTCCGAAGTACTGAGGAGCAACAATGTCAGTCTGGAGACTAGGGTGTGCCTGATCCAAGTCATAGTCTTTGCAATTACTGGCTATATGTCAGAAAGCTGGACAACGACTAGAGATGATAGACAAAGAATTGATGCCTTTGAGCTGTGCCACTGGAGAAGAACATTGAAAATACTATGGACTGCTAGGAGAACAAACAGGTTCGTCCAAGAGAGGATGAGACCAGGTTGCTCCTTGGAGGCAAGAATTCTGAAGCTTTGTCTGACATATTTTGGATTTGTTGCAAGGACCTCTCCCAGTCCTTGGAGAGGGACGTCATGCTTGGGAGGGTGAAAGGACAGTGCAAGAGAGGAAGACCCTGATGAAATGGATTGATTCAGTGATTGAGGTAATGGAGGTAGGTGTGTCAGAGACAATAAGGTTGGCACAGGATAGAGCAGGATTTAGGGCTGTTGTACTCAAGGTTGCTATGAGTCATAGGCAACTTGATGACCTATAACAACAACAAACAACCTTAAAAATATGTCAGCTAGGAATTCCTGAAAAATAAAAATATGATCGTTCTAAATTATTAATAGTTTTCTCAACAATCTCACTTGTCTACTCTTTAGTTCCGTGTTGTCATTAAAAAACAAAAACAAAAACAAAAAAAAAAAAACCGCAAAACTGTTGGGAAAACTCCAACAACTCAACAAAAACATTTTTAGACCTAGTAGACCAATTTAGTAGAGTGACAAGATACAAGATCAGTATACAAAATCAGCACGATTCCACAATTACAAAGGAAGCACAGAGAAGGAAACTAAGAAAGTAATTCCAATTCTAATAGCTAGCCACCAATTGAGATATTTCAGAATAAACCTAACAAGATACACAGAAGGGAACTCTGGCGGCCTAGTGGCAATAATAATTATCTGTATAAAGAAAAATATAAAACACTACTGTGAGAAACAATAAGAAACTAATAAAATGGGAAAATATTCCTCTTCATGTATAGAAAGACTTAATAAGAGAAAGTAGTAATCTTACCAAAAGCATTCTACATTTTTAATGCAATCTCAACACAGATACTAAATTCCTTTTTCAAAGAGATAGAAAAGGTGATTGTTAAGATTTTGGGGAAGGAAAGAGATCACAGATAAGCACAGCACTTCTACAAAACAAAAATGAAATGGGAGGCCTAGCACACTCTGATGCCAAAACGTTCTACACAGCTATAATTACCAAACAGCATGGTGCTGGTATAATGACAGACATATAGACCAATAGAAAATAATTGAGAACTCAAAGATTAATTCATCTACTTACGATCAACTGGTATTTGACAAGGAAACAAAACCCATCAAATGGGGAAATTATAACCTCTTTAACAAATGGCTTGGGCAAAACTGGACTTCTACTTCAAAGCTGAAACAGGATCCATATCTCACAGTATATACAAAAATCAACTCAGCCCCAAACCACAAAGATCATAAGAGACAAAATGAGACGAAACTTAGAAGGCCTAACCTATGGTATAAAGAGGCTGGAAAATATAGCCAGAAATGCACAACCAGGCTGAGATTAAATTGATGAATGGGACCTCCTAAACATTGAGTCCCTGTGAGCATCAAAATTTTTTTTCTAATAAGGTGAAAGAAAACCTGGCAGTGGGGGAAGATAGGGGAAAATATTTGGCAATTCCATCTCAGACAAGAATCTCATAACTAAAACTTACAGAATACTACAGTGTTTCTACAAAGAAAAATAAACAATCCAATTACAAATGGGCAAAAGACATGGAAAGACTTCACTGAGGAAGACATTTAAATGGCCAACAGACACATGAAGAAATGCTCAAAATCACTGGCAATAAGAAAGATACAAAACAAAACCACAATGAGATACCATCTTACCATAGCAGTAGTGGTAGTTTAATGATCATAAGCAATAGACGTCGGAGAGAATGTGGAGAGATTGGAACACTCACATACTGTTCATGGCATTGTAAAATGATATAACAATTTTTGGTAGCAGATGGTAGATGGGCCTTGGGGATTAACAGTCAGTTTGGTCTAGTGACTCTTACTTAAAGCAGTTGGGATACATAATGTAGGTTTGTTTTTGGTTTTGGTTTTTTGTTGTTGTTGTTGTTTTTTAATCTCATTAACAATTTGTACCATTGGGTCAATAGGCAGTGATGGATAGAGAGGAGATTGAAACTATCAACAGCTTCATCTTGCCTGGATCCACAATCAATACCTTTGATACCAGCAGTTAGGAAAAAAGGAGATGCATTGCACTGGGAAAATCTGCAGTTAGGGACCTGTCCAAATTGTTGAGGAATAATGATGTCAGTTTGAAAACTGAGGTGTATCTGATTCAAGCCATAGTCTTTCCAATCACTATGCATCTGAAAGCTTGGCAGTGAATGAAGATGATAGAAAAACAATTGACACATTTGAGCTAGAGTATCGTAGAAGAGCACTGAACATCCCATGGAAGGCCACGAGAACAAACAGTTACGTTTTGGAGATGGTGCAAACAGAGTGCTCTTCAAAGGCAAGAGTGATGAGCCTTCACCTCATGTACTTTGGGCATGCTGCTAGGAGGGGATAGTCGTTGGAGAGGGATATGATGCTGGGAAGGGTGGAGGGTCAGTAAAGAGGAGGAAGACCCTAACCAGGTAGATTGACACAGTGACTGCTGCAGTGGGCTCTTTTGTGTCAGGAAATGTGAGGATGGTACAGGATAGAGTAGGGTTCAGATCTTTTGTGCATAGAGTCATACTCAACTTGATGGCACCCAACAGCAACAACAACAACAATTGGTCTGGAACTGGGAAGCTCTTGTTCATATAAATTAGGGCTCAGTAGGTAGTCCTTTGTGATTAGCAGTTTGTTGATCCCTGGTACCTGGTGTGAAGCCCCATTTTCTATTAGAGATACAACACTAAATTATCAGTTTGTTGTTTTTGGAGAATACATTGTTCTAATTGATACAGACTTGTCTGTCAGATTGCTGTAGGTTGCTTTTATGCTGAAACTATACCACCAGTGTGTCAAATGCCACAAGACTTACACATGTTGGACAGATTTAATAGAGTTCCCAGATTAAGATAGAATAGGAAGCTGGATAGGTCATCTACTTCTTAAATAACAGGCCTCTGAAAACCTTATCAATAGTAATGCTGTTATCGTTGTTATGTGCTGTTGTGTCACCTTGTGACTCATAGCAACTCTATGTACTAAACCCTGCTTTATCTCTTGCCACCCTTATTGTTTCTGACACACCTATCCCCAGCGATGAAATGAATCCATCTCATGGAAGGTCTTCCTCTCTCTTTTGTGTTGTCCCTCCACCTTCCCAAGCATGATGTCCCTTTCCAAGGACTGATTCCACCTTGCAACATGTCCAGAGTGTGTCAGATGGAGCTTCAGCGTCCTTGCCTCCAAGGAGCAACCTGGCTTCACCCTCTCCAGGACGAACTTGTTTGTTCTTCTAGCAGTCCATGGTATATTCAATACTCTTATCCAGCACCAAAGCTCAAAGGCATAAATTCTCATCTGTAGTCATTGTCCAGCTCTCTGATGCATAGCAAGTAATGACAAAGAAAATAGCCTGTATCAGGCTTACCTTAGTCTCCAGAATGACATCTTTGATTCTCAGTACCTTGGAGAGGTCTCTGACAGCAGGCTTTCCCAATGCAATTTGTCTTTTAATTTCCTGGCTACTGGTACCAAGAGTGTTGATTGTAGAGCCAAGAAAACTGAAGGTGCAAACCAACAATCTCGATCTCTTCACCATCTATCATGATGCTGCCAATTGGTCCAGTGGTGAGAATCTTTGTTTTCTTGATGTTTAGCTTCAATCCATACTGAAGGCTGCAATCCTTGACCTTCCGTAGCAAGTGCTTCAGGTTCTCCTCAGTTTCAGCAAGCATGGTTGTGTCATCTGCAGAACTCAGATTGTTGATGAGTCTACCTCCAATCCTGATGCCATACTTCTCCTCATAGATCCCAGCCTCCAGGATAATCTGTTTCACACATAACTTGAAAAGATAAGGATATCTTCCCTCTGTAACTTGATTTGTGCTACTATTAGACCCTCTACTTGAAATATTATTGCTTTTTAATTTTTGACTCATGTGATTTTAACTTGTTAGTTAAATTGTGTCTTCTAGGCTGCAAGCACTTCCATGATACATCTTCAAGGATATGAATATGTACGGCTAAGCACAATTGATAACAGTGCATCTAAATTCCAAAATCAATCTCCACAATAGTCTACGTGTTTCCTATTGCCAAAGGGGCCCTTTAGAGTAGTGAGAGAAGATCTTCACCCTGAAACCTACAGCACCCATTTTGAGCAGGAAGTAGCTAAGAGAATACGCCATCCCCTTTTCCTTATGAATCAGGGTGACGTCTCTCAGGGAGGAGTGATAGGGAATGGCAAAGGACACACTGACAAAGGAGATTAATCAGAACTGGCTTTGACAAGCACTATGGCAATGGGACAATTAAAACAGACTTTCAAGGGGGGAAAAAGAGGAACGAACTTGGGGGGGGTAGAGAAAGTAGTGCAACAATGAATAAATGGAAACCCAAAATCTCTGTAAATGTTCATTAAAATTAATAAAATTTAATAAAAAAAAGAAAAGATATGGAGATAGGACATATCCTTGATGCACACCTTTCCCAATTTTGAGTGCTTTCTTGTTTTTCTGACGACTGCCTCCTGGTCCAAGTGTAAGTTTCACATAAGCACAATTAAGTGTTCTAGGATTCTAATTCTTCTCAAAGTCAGCCACAGTTTGTTGTGATCCACACAGTCAAATGCCTTTGCATATTCAATGCAAAACAGATAGACATTCCTTTGGTACTCTCTGCTTTCAGCCAAAATCCATCTGACATTAGCTATCATATCCCTAGAGCCATGGCCTCTTCTAAATCCAGCCTGAACTTCAGACAATTCTCTGTTGATGTGCTATTCCAGTAATTTTGGGATGATCTTCAGCAGAATATTTCTTGCATGTAATATCAATGATATTGTTCAAGAATTTCCATACTCTGTCGGATCACCTTTCTTTGGAATGGAAACAAATATATAGATAGGTATAGTATTAGAGGTAGAACCCAGATTTAAAGTCAATTGAAATTAGAAAAAATAGTGGCAAACATCCTTTAGTAATTGGAATATGGAATGTAAAAAGCATGAATGTTAGAAAGCTAGAAATTTTGAAAAATGAAATGGAATCCATGAACACTGACTTTCTAGGCTTTGGTGAAATGAGATGAACTAGTTTTGGCTGCTTTGAAACAGATAATCACATGCTATATTATGCTGGGAATGAGAAATAGAAGAAGAATGCTGTTGCATTCATAATAAAAAATTCAAGTTCTATCTTGAAGTACAATGCTGTGATAGGATATTATCCATACACATAATGGAAGAGGAATTAACATAATGGAATTAACATAATGTTAATATGACTATTATGCAAATATACACTTCTTCCCCCAAAAAATATATATACTTTTGCAGCTAAAGCCAAAGCGAAAGAAACTGAATTTTTTTACCCAATCTTGCAGTCCAAAATTGACCAAACATGCAATCAAGATATGTTAATGATAATTGGTGACTGGAATGTGAAAGTTGGAAATGGTGAAGAAAGAATACTAATGGGAAAGTACGGAGTTGGTGACAGAAATAAGGACAGAAATAGAATTATCAAATATTGTATTTTTAATGATTTATTAATTGCAAAACCTCTTTAAAAAAATGGCAAATGGCAACTTCACCCAATGCCCTCATGTGATAGACTACACGTAAATCAGATTGACTACATCTTTTGAAGGAATCATTGGAGAAGCTCAGTAACATCAGCAATCAAATTTGGGCCAGGGGTGGACTCTGGGTATGACCACCAGTTATTCTTGTGCAAGTTCAAATTGAGGCTGGAGAAAATGAAGACAAGTCCATGAGAACCAAAATATCATCTTGTGTCTATCTCAGAATTTCAAAAGCATCTTAAGAATAGGTTTGACCCAGAGGTGTGCAATTCAAATCCACCAGATGCTTTGCTGGAGAAGGAGGAACAATCTCCTTCTGTACCAGTCAAATCTGATTTGATGGCACACACACACACACACACACACACACACACACACACACACACAAATAAAAAAAAAGAATAGGTTTGAAATATCGAACACTAATGACTGAAGACCAGATGAATTGTGGAATGACATCAAGGATATCATCCAAAGACAGAAGAGAAATAAATAATAAAAATGAATGACATTCAGAAGAGATTGTAAACTGCACTAGAGCCTAAAGAAGCCAAAACAAAGGGAAAACATGCCAAAGTAAACGAGATGAACAGAAGAATTCAAAGGTCAACTCAAGAAGACAAAACAAAGTATTATCATGAGTGTGCAGTGAACCGGAATTGGAGAATAAAAAGGGAAGAACTCACTTTGCATTTCTCAAGTTGAGGGAACTGAAAAATAAAGCTAAGCTTTGAGTGGCAATATTGAAAGGTGCTATGGGAAATATGTTGAATGATCCAGGAAGCATAAAAATAAGATGGAATGATTACATAGAGTCACTGTACCTAAAAGAACTAGCTGACACTGAAAATTTCAGGAAGTATCATAAGAGCAGGAACCGATGGTAATGAAACAGGAAGTTGAAATTGAAGCTGTACTGAAGGTATTGCAAAAATAAGATTTCAGGAATGGATGAGATACTAACTGACTTATTTTAAATAACAAATGCAGCCTTGAATGTGCTCACCAGTCTGTGCCAGGAAATTTGGAGGACAGATGTCTAGCCAATGGATTGAAAGAGATTCATATTTGTTTCCATTCCCAAGAAAAATGATCCAACTGAATGTAGAAATTATTGAACAAGATAATATCATCAATATCATATGCAAGCAAAATACTGCTGAAGATCACTCAAAAATGGCTAGAACAGTACATAGATAGGGAACTGCCAAAAGTTCAGGAAGGATTTAGAAGAAGTGATGGCACCAGTGATATCATTGCTCATGTCAGATGGATCTTGCCTGAAAGTAAAGAATACCAGAAGAATGTTTATTTATGCTTTATTGACTATGCAAAGGCATTTGTGTAGATCATAACAAGTTATGGCTAAGACTGAGAAGAATGAGAATTCTAGAGCCCTTATTTATACTCATGTGAAACCTATACCTAGACCAAGAAGCTGATGTGTGAACAGAGTATGGTTCAAAATTAATAAGGAAGTGAGAGTTTTCCATACTTATTCAATCTATATACTGAACAAATAATTTGACATACTAGACTCTGAAGAAGAATGTGGCATCAGGACTGAAGGAAGACACATCAATAATCTGTGTTATGCAGATGACACAACCTGGCTTGCTGAAAGTGAGGAGGACTTGAAACACTTGTTGCAAAAGATCAAAAAGAATATAGCCTTCAATATGGATTACATCTTGACATTAAGAAAACAAAAATTCTTACTATAGGCATGATTATGATAAATGGAGAAAAGATTGAAACTGTTAAAAATCTTCTTGGATCCACTATCAACACACTTGGTACCAGCTGTCAGGAAATAAAGAGACATATTGCACTGAGTGGGTCTGAAGTCAGAAATCTCTCCAAATTATTGGGAACAATGATGTTAGTTTGAGGATTAAGGTGCGTCTGATTCAGGCTATGGTCTTTCTCATAACTCACTATGCATTGGAGAGCTGGGTGATGACTTGATTGGACAGAAGAATTGATGTCTTTGAGTTGTGCTTTGGAGAATAGTACTGAACATCCCATGGACTGCCAATAGAACAAACACATATGTCTTGGGGAAAGTGCAGCCAGAGTGATCCTTGGAGGAAAAGATGATAAAGCTTCGTAACACATATGCTGGGTATGTTGATAGGTGAGTCTATTCCTTGGAGAGGAATATGATGTTTGGAAAGGCAGAAGGTCGATGAAGGAGAAGACGACCTTGAATCAGGTGAATTGATACAGCAACTGCTGGAAATGGGCTCAAGTGTGTGGATGGCACAGGATAGGATAGGGCTCAGATCTGTTGTTCATAGAGTGGCTATGGTCCGTACTCTATTCGACAGCACCTAACAAACAACAACTTTAGAAAGCAGTTTGACATTCCCTAAAAAATTGGAACATAGAAATTCTGTATGACCTAGCTATTCCACTACTAGAAATATACCCTGAGGAAAACAGAAATGAGGCACAAATGGAGATTTGTACAGCAATGTTCATAGCAGTACTATTCACAAAAACAAGCTCAAATGCCCATCACCAAATGAATGGATTGAGATATTGTGGTACATTCACATGATGGAATAGTACTTAAAAATGATATTTTTGAAAAATACTATATGACATAGGAAAGATACTATATGACATGGGAGATGCTAGAGGACATGACACTGAGTGAACCAATTCTGCATAAATGCTGCATGAGACCATTATTGTCAAAATAGAAAAATAAATAATAAAATGTTTATGGGGCCTAGAGAGGAAAGGAGAGGAGGAAGGAAGCTGAGGCTGGGAGTCAGGGAAGAATCATGAGGTCACAAGGTGTGGTGGATGGAGGGAAGGGATGAAGGATTTAGGAAAGGTGCAGTGGGGACCTGAAAAGATGAGGTAACAGTGGGCATAGGTCAGTGGTGATTAACTTTATAAAATGCAATGTATGGGAATGTTGTTGTTTGTTGTTATGCGCCGTCGAGTCACTTGAGACTCATAGCGACCCTATGTACAACAGCCCTAAACTCCGCTCTGTCCTGTGCCAATCGCACCGTCTCTGACACTCCCATCCCAATTATCCCAGTCACTGAATCAGTCCACCTCATAGAGGGCCTTCCTCTCCTGCACTGTCCCTCCACCCTCCCAAGCATGATGTCCCTCTCCAAGGACAGGTGTCTCCTCACAACATGTCCAAAGTATGTTAGACGGAGCCTCAGAATCCTTGCCTCCAAGGAGCCACCCGGTTTAACCCTTTCCAGGACAAATCTGTTTGTTTTCCTAGCAGTCCATGGCATTCTCAATACTCTTCTCCAGCACCACAGCTAAAAGGCATCAATTCTCCTTTTATCTTCCTTGGTAATTGTCCAACTCTCTCTAGCAGAGTATCTGGTGGTTTTGAACTGCACGCCTTCAGGATTGCAGTGCAGCTTCTTTGCCACTAGACCACCAGCTCTCCCTAGTATGGGAATGACCTTATGAAATACAATATGAATGAAGGAATGTGTGAAAAAATTATTTATATAAAAGAAACACAATGTATACAATCTTTGTATGAAAACCATGTAAGATAAATTAAAAAACCCCAACCAAACAAATACTGTTTGCATCTAATTTGGATCTGCAAAGACTGGGTAATGGTGGGCATAGATCAATGGTGATGAATATTATAAAACACAATATATATAAATGATTGTATAAAACAAAATATGAATGAAGAAATATGTGAAGAACAATGTACATGAATGAAACAATGTATATAATAAGTCACATTCAATAAAATTACTATTTAGAAATGTACTCTCTTAATAAACATTTTTATTTTATTTTGATAAGGGTTATGCTGCTTATATTAGAAACAATACAAGCTTATTTTAAGAAATTTGAAGACACAAAATTCTAAAGAAAATTTTATAATAGAAAATTATCTATAATTACTCAGAAGTCTCTACACTTTGTATTTTACTGTTCGAGGTCCATCTTTTTCGTTCTTCCCCTTATTCTTTCTTTCTTTCACTTTCTCCTCCCCTCCCTCTCACTTCCTCTTTCATTCCCCCTTCAGTTTTTTCTGACAGTTCTGTCTTTATATTGTTGAATTTAAATTAAGTATTACATTCATATTAAAATGTAACTATGAGTGTATATAGTGAGATTTTTTTCCCATGTCATTAAAAAGTTTCTTAAAAAATACTTTAAAGCATGAATAATATTGCACCATACAGCTATCCCATAATGTATTTATGAGGTTGAGTATTGAGGTTATTTGCAATTTATTTTTCTTCTAGAAAGGTCAGTTTCCCAGGGGCACTTGAAAGTTGTACTTCAGGCAGCCACGTGTATTTCTTGAGCCAGTTCTTTGCACATAGTTATGCATACGCGATCAGAGTGGTGAAAATGGAAAACGTCCTCACTGCCTTTGGGGGATTTTCATCCAGTTCAGGAGAGAGGTTGAAATGAAGTCACAGCATTCATAAACTAACATATACCACCAAGTGAGAATTACTGTGCAGGGGAGTAATAATATAAAGCTGCCACCAGCAGTAAGATTGTGGTGAACTCTTGGGCACCTAGGAGGGATTGCAGGGTACCATATTTATCCCACAAATATCTAAGTCCAGATAATAGCTGAGGTGCAACTGCATCTATGGTGTGTATATACTAATTAAAGTGCCTTTTAAGCTAGATTTGGAAGGAGATCAAACACGTGGATTAGTAGAGAGAAAGAGGGAGAATATTCTAGTTTGAGGGAATGGTTTGGAAAAGTTTATGAAAGAAAAACATTTGCTAGTTTTGACGACTAAATGAGCTTGGTCACCGTGGAAGGTGGCTGCAATAAGCAGGAGAGGGGTTGGTGAAGGAGGAGGCAGAAAGGGAAACAGAGATGCCACAGGCCCTTGAGAAGTGATGAAAAAGGTGCCTAAGGAAGATGATTCTGCCAGCCCTGCTGGATGTATTGGAGTCGGCAGACCCTGGAGACAGGGACATCTGCACAGAAGGTGCAGAATGAAATCAGGCAAGAGCTGACAAGGGCTGGCAGAGGAGTGGTGGCAGTGGGACTCTGCAGAAGAGAAGGATGACTGTGAGAAAGGACTGACTCGGTAATGGGAAGTGAAAGGAAGACAACATCACTGGTTCTGTTGGCTTAAGTTAATGGGAAGGAGGGGAGCTCTGGTGGCCTAGTGGCAAGGAGCTGCAACTACAATCCCAGAGGCAAATGGTTTGAATCCACCAGATGCTCTGCCGGGGAAGGAGGGACAATCTCCTCCTGTACCAGTCAGATCTGATTTGACGGTACACACACACAAAAACAATAAAATTTTAAAAAAAAGTTAATGGGAAGGTTCTACTGGCTAAGAGAGATGAGGGAATCTCGTTCTTCTTGCCTTTCCTATTGTTGCTTGCACTCCCCTACATGTCTTAGACTTTATGAGTTTGTGAAGAAAAAGATGGAATGGTTTTGCAGAACAATGTTAATACTTTAGAATAAGACTCTCACAGGGATGTTGTTGTTGTTGTTGTTAGGTTCCTTTGAGTCGAGGATGACTCATAGTGACCATATGACCAGGTGGTTCGTACCCCATCCTATCCTGTGCCATCTTTCCACTCCTGACACACTACAGGCCATTGTGGCAGTCACTGTGTCAATAGACCTGGTGGAGGGTCTTGCCGACCCTCCACCCTTCCAAGCATCATGTCCTTCTCCAAGGAATAGCCCCTCCTAGCAACATGCCCAAAGTTTGTAAGGTGAAGCCTCATCATTCTTACCTCCAAAGAGCATTCTGGTTTCACCTTCTTTAATATATATATACACACACACATATATACACACACACACACATATACACATATACACACACATATATACACACATATATACACATATACACACACATATATACACATACACACACATATATACACACACACATATATACACACACACACATATATACACACACACACACACATATATATATATATATATATATATATTTCTTTTGGCCGTCCATGGGATGTTCAGTGTTCTGCAACACTACAACTCAAAGATATCAATTCTTCTGTTATCCCTACTCATTGTCTATCTCTCAGATGTATAGTAAGTGGCCAGAAAAACCATAGCCTGAATCAGATGCACCTTAATCCTCAAACTGACATCATTACTCCTCACAGGGATAGAGAATCATTTAAAATCCTCAGAATGCACTTTCTTATTGTAACCTTCTTGTTTACTCTTCCTAGAATATTCCAGGAAATCCCTGAAACTCATTGCTGTTAAGTTGAAATAGCTGACTCTGCAAAGGGTTCCAGAAGCTGTAAATTTTATGGAGTGGATTGCCCAACTTTCTCTCTTGAATGGGCTTGTGAATTCAAACCACCTGACTTTGAGTTGATAGTGCAACTCCTTACCCAGTAGGCCAACAGAGGTCCCAAGAATAGAATGTCAAAACTCAGTTGTGTTGCTGTTGTTCACCCTGATTGCTCATGCTCCTAAGTTTAACTTATGTTGGCTTATTAAGTCCTGGACTCATTTCTGATTTACTGTATTGACCTTCTTACGGAGATTCCTATCTCAGTATTTACCATTCTTATCCACTAACCCCAAATTGACTCTTTATTTCTCTCATTTCTGATCCTTCTAAACCAATTTTGTACTTGGAGTAAAACTGGCAAGTAGAATTGGTGTTTCCTCAAAAATGAATCCAACTTATCCACTCAGAAGCCCCGTGATGATGCTGATAATGATAAGTTCATATTCTTAGACATATTGTAGGACCTCTAGTGGCCTGGTATTCAGGAACTGCCAACCCCAATGATGTTGTTGTTATTAGATGCTCTTATACAAGTACAACCTTATAAACTGCTGGCCTGAACTCTGTCCTATCCTGTGCCATCCTTGTCATCTCTGACACACCAGAGCCCATTCCTGAAGTCACAGTATCACTCTATCTAGTTGGAGTTCTTCTTCTCCTTCATTGACCCTCTTTCTAAGCATGATGCCCTGTTCCAATGAACATCCTTGCCTGGTTATATTTCCAAAGGATTAAAGGTAAAGCTTTGCATCTTTGCCTCCAAGGAGCACTTTGGCTGCACCTTCTCTAAGACATACCTGTTTGGTTTTTTCGCAGTTCATGAACTACTCCGTACTCAAAGGCATCCATCCTACTTCTGCCATTCTTATTCACTATCCAGTTCTCTGACGCATAGCAGGTGACTGAAAAGATCATGGTCTGAATTAGACATGCTTTAGTCTTCAAAATGACATCATTGTTCTTCACTTTTTTGAGAAGTCTGTGACAGTAGACTTGTCTTGTACAACCCATCTCCTAATTTCCTAACTATTGGTACCAAGGGTATTTGTTGATACAAGGAAGATGAAATCATTGACAGATCCCTTCCTTTTTGGTTTATCATAATGTTGACTGTGGTCCTGTAGTGAGGACCTTTGTCTTCTTGATGTTGAGATGTAATCCATACAGAAGGCTGTAGTCCTTGAGAGGTGACTGTAATCCACCAGCTGCTCTGTGGAAGAAAGATAGACCATCTCCACCCGTGTAATTTATGTTGTTGTTGTTGTTATGTGCCGTCGAGTCGCTTGTGACTCATAGCGACCCTATGTACAACAGCCCTAAACTCCACTCTGTCCTGTGCCAA
>NW_006399813.1:9670092-9672712 GCF_000299155.1 Elephantulus edwardii
CTAACAGCAGACTTTCCCATGGCAATGTGCCTTTTAATTTCCTGGCTGCTGGTGCCAAGACTGTTGACTATGGAGCCAAGCAAACTAAAGCTGTGTGCAATCTCAATCTCTTCACCATCCATCGTGATGCTGCCAATAGCTTCTGTAAACCCATTAGGTGAGTTATGGCTCAGTTCGTTCACATTGAACTGTAGTATATTTTCACTGAGATATAATGAAAGTACATCATATTCCAGGTTCTTAATGCATTCATTTTTATTGTCAATGTAAATATTATAATCTCAGTTTTAGGGAAAAGTAAGAGGTAATTCAGAAGTGTAATATAGTCAACCAATGTCCCACAAGGAGCCCCTCAGTGGTGCAAACAATTAAGTGCTCAATTATTAACCATTGCTTTTAGATTATCCGCATCCTGAGGTATCTGAGAAGAAAGGCCTGGTGAAAGACTTTTGAAAGATCCTAATCTGGAAAACTCTATAGAGCACAGATTCACTCTATAGCACAGCAGGGAGTTAGTGAGTCAAAATAACTTGATAGCAACCTGACAGAGTAAAAAATCACACACTGACAAGTAGTGGTGCTGGGACTCAACAATAAACCTGTCTGACGTTGGAGTCTCTAATTTTTAATTATTTCTCTTTTTAAGATTACATTTTCAAGTCTTTAAAATTTGCCAAGTCTACACAGACAGAAGTGTAGATCATCTGAGATGCTTGATTATTTCCGCTTAACCAAGCAATTGTGGTCTGTTGATCTCAAAAATACCATTCTTGGCTGCCTCACTCATGAATATTGAAGTTAAGAGTTAATGTGAAAACAGGTTGAAAACTTTTGTACCTGTCCCTCCTTTTTTCTCTGTCAGAGCATTCATCTCCAAGTTTGAACAGTTACATGTTTTTATAGTGATTTTCTTTTTGTTCCATTGGTTGTACCAGCTAATTGCATTAGGAATTGTTGTCTGAATCCTGCATTTAATTCCCCATCCATAGTGTTCAACTAGCTTCCTCTTGTAATTGCAAAATTGAGATGGTTTGGAGGCTTCAGAGCACGATGTCCAGAAGAAGACTAGTTTCAAGGGATAGGGGAGAAGGAGACGAGGCCTAACACCAGAAGCTTTTCCTCAGGTCTCCATTATTAATAAAATATCTGTTGTCATGGTGATAGGTGAGCAAGTGGAATTGGGAGAAGACCTGAGAAAATATTGTAACACCGGGAGTTATAAAATCTTTGTGACAGTGTGTATCATTGTGATGAGCTTGGGACATCACATTGCTTTCCCCCATGACATGTCTCAGACATTATGAGGTCAATGCAATATCCTGAGAGTATCTGAGCCAGGCTGGTCTGTCTCTGCCTTTTCTTAGTTAGTCTGGAACCTTAGAGATCACAGGTCCATGCGAACAACTCCTGGTTATCAGTAATAATGATACTCACCTTCAATGTAAATAATTTGTAGAACGAGGAACTCACCTAAGGAAGACTTGCTGTGTCATTTGTGCCACTTTCTCTTTTGTTTCTCTATTCCTAAACAGTGTGTCTTTGGATTTTTTCCATTTTCTCCTTATTGAAAAAAAAATGAGAAAAGCATGGCTTGATTATGTCTGTATAAGCATAAATCATTAATCACCCTATATTCTAATTTGCCTAGGATAAGCTTGGTTTATACCTGATGTCTTGATGTAACTGTTAAAAGTGATTCCTTTAACTAAAGCAAGGGCCAATATCCAGCTGGCCTTGTGGCGTGTTCCTGAGAAGGTTTAGGACATCAACAAGGAAGATTTAAGTACATAGATGGTATCTTGTTTGAGTGTAGTACTCACTCATGGCTTACTCTCTGGGCAGGAGAAGCCATGTGGCTGATAATAACATGATGACTCCAGTATAGATGACTCCAGTGATCCCAGGAAGACACAACCATCTGAGGGTTGAATATAGTTTTGAAAGGCAGTAAACGTTTCCAGGGAGTGAAGAAAGAAGGATATTGCAGGTAGAAGAAAGAACACCAGAAATGAGAAATGAGAAATGAGACTAATTCAGCCACAGAATATATTTCATGCACGAAGAAGTAGAAGTTGACTTCAGAAATGTGTTTTATGGCTAGAATATGAAGGATCTTGAATGGATGGTAATAATTTAAATGTTACACCACAACAAGATAAAGGTAAACAATCCAGTGGAAAAATGGGCACAGGATATGAACAGACACTTCACCAAAGAAGACATTCAGGTGGCCAACAAGCACATGAAGAAATGTTGAAAATCCCTAGCTCTAAGAGAGATGCAAATCAAAACAACTATGAGATATCATCTCACCCCAGTCAGAATAGTAAAATTTAACAGAACAGCAAACAACAAATGCTGGCAAGGTTGTGGTGAAACTGGTACCCTTAGTCACTGTTGGTGGAAGTGTAAAATGGTGCAACCACTGTGGAAGGTGATGTGATGCTTTCTCAAAAAATTGCAAACAGTGATACCATTTGACCCAGCAATTCCACTACTGGGAATATACCCCAAAGAGACCATAATTGCTACCCAAGCAGATATATGCACACCCATGTTTATCATGGCTTTGTTCACGACAGCAAGGAGTTGGAAACAACCTAAGTGCCCATCAACAAAC
>NW_006399813.1:9677717-9684556 GCF_000299155.1 Elephantulus edwardii
TCCTATGCATACCATCAGGTGAAGTCCATGTGTATAACCTGCGTTTGTGTCTCTTATAAAATGTATTTGCAATGAATAAGTCATTGATTTTACAAAGTCTGTTGTTGTTATTGCTGTGTGCTGTTGAGTCTCCGGCAACTCATAGCGGATCTATGTACAATAGATATGAAGCCTTCCCTGTCCTGAGCCAGTCTCACTGACTTCACACTCCTATGCCCTTTGTCCAATTTACTGTCTCAATCCACCTCATCTGGTGTCTTCCTCTTCTGAGCTGTTTCTCCACCCTTCTGAGCATGATGTCCTTCTCCAAGGACCGGTACCTCCTGGATGCATACTCAAAGTATGAGAGACACAGTTTCAAAATCCCAGCTTCCAAGGAGAAGCTTGGTTTCACTTTGTCCAGGACAGACCTGTTTGTTCTGTTGGCAGTCCCTGGTATGTTCAGTACTCTTCTCCAGCACCACAACCCAAAAGTCTTAATTCTGTTATCCTTAGTCATTGTCCAGATCTCTGATCCATACATACTAAGTAACTGCAAAGACCGTGGCCTGGCTCAGGCACACCTTAGGCTCTAGACATCGTTAATTCACAGTACTCTGGAAAGGTCCCTGGATGCAGATTTTGCCAGTGTAATACATCTTTTGATTGCCTGATTGCTGGTGCCGAGACTGTTGATGTGGAGCCAAGCAAGCTGTAATTGTTAACAACCTCAATCTCTTCTCCATCTATTATAATGCTGCCAACTGGCCTAGTGGTAAGAGTCTTTGTCTTCTTGATACTGAGCTTCAATCAATATTGAAGACTACAGTTCTTGATCTGTAGCAAGCACTTCAGGTCCTCTTTAGTTTCAGAAAGCAAGGTTGTGTCATGTGCTTAACGTAGGTTGTTGATGAGTCTTCCAATCCCGATGCTGAATTTCTCCTTATAAAGCACAGCCTACTGAATGATCTGTTCTGCATATAGATTGAAAAGGCATGGAAACAGAACACATCCCTGATGCACTTCTTTCCTGATTTTGAATGATGCAATGTTTCCTTGCTCTGTTCTGAGGACTGCTTCCTGGTGTGCTTATAGGTTTTGCATAAGCACAATCAAATGTTCTGGGATTCCCATTCTCCTTAAGGTTAACCACAATTTTCTGTGATCCACACAGTCAAATGCCTTTACATAGTCTATAAAACACAGATAGACATTCCTCTGGAACTCTTTGCTTTCTACCAAGATTCATCTGACATTAGAGATAATGTCTCTAGTGCCACAACCCCTTCTAAACCCTGCTTGTATTTCTGGTGATTTTAATTTTGTATGATCTTCAGAAGGGTTTTGCTTGCATATGATGTTAGTGATATTGTTTGATAATTTCCACAAACTCTTGGTCACCTTTTTTTTGAATGTGAATATTTAAAACAAAATATGCCTACATTCTGAAGTTTTCGAAGATATTATGAATACAGCTTCATAGTTATTCCTCTTTTTAGTTGTGTTTTGGTTTTGTTAGTTTTTATTTTATGAGTGCCAAGAAAATAATCCTTTTCTTACTCATAAACAAAAGGGAAAAATGAGTTTTGTTTAGCAATGTCACTCAATCCTTTGACTTTATTCCCAAGTTACATGCCAAATATCACCTAGTGATTCATGATTGATGATTCCATCATCAGAAATTACTTTTAATAAGCTAGCTGCTGAAACTTGGCTTTTTGGAAAACAGAGAATTACAATGTGTCTGGCTGGTAAAATGATTTGTTACCCACTCATTAAAATTGTTTGCTTTCTCAATATCATCATAAAAGTTTTGAAATGCCATTTTATTTGCCATCCTGGAATTTCTTATGCTCTAGTTAATACACTGCACTAAGAATCTGGAAGAATTGGAGGTATGCTTTTCTTTTGCAAAATGAAGAATATCTTTTAAGAAACATGAGTTTAGAAAGGATTGTTTGAGAAAAATTGTACAAAATTTGAGAATTTGCTGACTGATTCCCTGAACTGCTGTTCATTTCCATGTGCCTTTGAAAATCTTGTCTTTCCAAGGGCACACATATTGCAGGTGCAAATCATTAACCTGGAGAAACTTACATAGGAGAATACCAAGGAAGACAGACTAGACTCTTCACAATGGCATTATTCATAAACAAATGCAATCTAGTAACAACCAAGTCAGTCATCAACAAGAGAGTGGATAAAACATCATTCATTCATATGAAAATACTGTAGAACAGTGAGATAATTTAGATATTGAATAGAACGCACGATACTAAAATACACATGATAGTTGTTTTTGTTGTTGTTGATGTTGTGTCCTGTGGAGTTGGAACTGACCCTTAGCTGACCCATGGCGGGTTTTCAGAGGTGGTTATTTGCAAGGGAGGAGACTGCCCATCCTTCTCCCACATATGTGATAATATACTATCATATTTATTTTTAAAAGCATACCCTATCATATGCGAATAATATTTATTCAGAAAAAAACCCTAAAATTGAAGACAATTTAGGATTATATGTATATATGAACTTCCTCGGGGCACAAAAGGCTACCCAACTACAGGTCAAAGGGATAGGGGTATGAATCCAAGCAGTTTTGTCCCTGAGGACAGACCTCTAAATACATTAGCAAAAATGTTGCTGATTTGCTAACCTCAACTATACAGGAAATTTCTCCCTCCCTCCCTTTTTGCCATCAGGTCAGAACCTCATAGTTGACTCTCTATTAACTTTCCGAGTCTGTAAATTATGTGGGAAGAAACGCTCCATCTTTCTGGTGGAAAATGACCCACGAGTGCCTGGTAGAAAGGCAGAGTTTGTAGGTTAGCAAGACCAGGACACCAAAGCCCGTCGTATGGGTCGTGTTCACGCTGATCTCCAATATTTTGGGACCCTGATATTGACAGTGTGTCAGTCCATCTGGCTGACGGTCTTCCTTTCTTTCTCTGGCCCTCCCATCTTTCCCAGCATTGATGTCTTTTTCCGAGAACCAGCTCCTTCTGACAATATGTCCAAAATATGTGAGATGACGTTTCGTCATCTTTGCTTCTACTTCCTCCAAGATAGAATTATTTGTTCTTTTGACAGTCCGTGTGATATTCGGTGTTCTTCTCCACAGTTCAAAGGCTCTGGTTCTTCTTCAATCATTCTTATTTATTGTATAACTTTCAGATGCCTAGGAAGCAATTAAAAATGCCGTGGCTTGGATCTGGCATGCATTAGTCTTTAAACTGACTTGCTTGTGCTTTAGTGAGGTCCTTGACAACAAAGTTCCCTCATACAAATATATCTTTTGATTTTTTGACTGTTGCTATCATGGTGTTGATTGTGGGTTCATGTAAAATGACATTTTGACAAGTTCAATTGTTTCTCCATCTGTAATGATGTTGCCTATTGATCCAGCGGTAAGCATTTTTATTTTCTTGTTGTTGCAATGTAGCTCACATTGAAGGCTATATGTAGTCTTTGATTTTCTGCAGCAAGTGCTTCAAGTCTTCTTCATTTTCTGCAAAGTTGTGTCATCTCTATTGTACAGATTGCAATGGAATGTAGAAATTGTCCAACAATATCATTATTATCACATGCAAGTAAAATCTTGCTGAAAGTTACTAAAAAATGGCTAGAACAGGAAACCTCCAGAAAGTCAAGCTCTATTCAAAAGAGGCTAGGGATCAAGGAATAACACTGCTGATATCAGATAGCTCTTGACTGAAAGCAGAAATTATCGGAGATATATTTACTAGAGTTTTATTTACTATGCAAAGGCATTTGACTGTACAGACCATAGAAAATTATGGATAACGTTGAGAAGAGTGAGTATCTCAGAACACTTAATTATGCTCACATAGAAATTGACTCGTAGACCAAAAAGGTGTTGTCAGAAGAGAACAAGAGTTCACTGCATGGTTAAAAATTAGGAAAGATGTGAGTCGAATCTTGTGTCCTTAACTATTAACTGGTCTGGTGAGCAAATAATTCAGGAAGTTGTTCTGTAAGAAGAAATGTGTGTTCCCACAATTGGAGGAAGACTTATCAGCAATGTGTGTTCCATGGATGATGCAAACAGAAAATAGGTGTAAAATGTTTCTATGCAAGTTCACTTGTTTGGAAATGAGGAGGTTGTAGAATTGTGAATAATTTTCAACAATCTTAGTTAGCTTTGCTTTCTACATTTGGTATATTTTCTAAAATGTTCCTTCATGCTTTACTAATTATATAAATTATTATAAAAGTATATGAATAATATTTGACACTGAAAAAGGATAATATATTGCTTTAAATATATATAATACTTTCAAAACATCAATAGAAAAAGTTCATGGAGTATTTCATGTTTGAAAGGGTTTCATGTAACCAATCTTGTTTCATTTTGTTTTATTTTTTTTCTGACTCTAGGAAGCAAAATAGGGTCTGTTCCTTCTGGAAAGTAATTTAAAACTGTGTACAAAGAGTATTAAAATATGCTTGCTTTATGATTCAATGGGACTACTTCTAGGAATATGTTTTAAAGAAATCATTGGAAATGTTACCAAGGAGTGATATAAAGATATATTTGTTACAATCTTGTTTGTAGTGCATAAAAACTGCAAAGAATATTAATTACAGGTAAAGAGCAAAGAATTTTAGATATTTAGTGGCAAGGATATATGATGGATTAATCAATTATTAAACTATATTTAAAATAATATTTGTACTATTTTTATCAATGTAGCAAATTATCAGTGTAATCAATGTAATAAAAATTTCATTATTTGTTAAAATGCACTAAAAACTATGCCTCCTATCTAAAGAGTAGAAAATGGGACACAGGGCCATAGGATCATGGACATCTCTCTGAAAGAGACAGAGGGGGTAAGAATTGCAAAGCCCCTCATTGCTCCTCAGCAGAAATCAGATACCAAGACCCTACCCCAACCCCATTGTCCTTTGATAGTTACACCAACAACAAGAGGTTTGTTGCTGACTCACAGCTGTGAAACTGAGAATGGGGTTTATTTATTAAGGAAGTAAGTTGGGAAGTGGGGGAGGCAAAGAATATCACCCCATGCAAACCTAAGTTTTAGTCACGTTCCAAAGCACAATTTCTCAATTAGTTCAGGCTCGGGTTTCAATTTAGCAGTCAAATTCAAATCATCCCACAAGATTTGCCTCAGAGAAGTTATATGTCAGCTTCTCTTTCAAGCATCCTATATGAACAGCATAAACCTAAACTGTAGCCAGCACAAATGCAAGAAACCTCAAGTCACACCTTGTTTCTCCACAGAAATGCCACGGTTTCTCCAACACCATCATCAGAGTCTCACCAACAGGTTAGATCTCTCTCAAGTCTTCCTCATTTCACAGCTTGCTTCCTAGTGTGGGAAGCACTCTTATTCTAGTCCCACAGCTATTAGTGACTTGTAAGATCATGTGTCTGCAGTTAAGGTAGCTGAAAACCAGAGGCAACTAACTGTAATGGCTAAAAAAAATGTCAATTTTTAGGTTAATACCACACCTGCATTAGTTATTATTATGCATGTATATATTTGAGTGTGTGGTATGTATGCTTTCATTACACAGCAATTTTTAACTTTTTAAAAATACCATCCTTCTTTATCTCACTATATCCCCTGCACTATCCTCTACCTAGCTGATGGAAAAGTGAGTCTCAATGCCTTTCCTACTTCCCATCTCACAATTCAACTCAACTCAACTCATTGACATCAAGTTGGAACTACTAGATTTCCAAGGCCGGTGCTTCGTTCAGTTTGCAAAACTTATCTTCCATTGGTTTTCCAAGGCTGTAACTTGCATGGGAGGAGACTATATCTTTCTTCGGAGGAAATATAGATAGGAGAGAGAGAGAGAGATTGATTTGCATTGCCAGAAAGTCATGGCCTGTGGGTTAGCCTGAAAAAACTCTCTATGGACTATGATGGACATGATAATCATGGAGCAATTGGTACCATGTTTCTAATGGGTTCCTACTTAGAAATTTGGGAAAGCTAAGGTTGTCTTACAGGGCCATCTCTGGCCACAACCTCACACTCTAGCTAGTTTTCAACCAGCTAAGCCTCATCACACACTTCTCATTTTTTACCAATAGAGTTTGGACCGTTGGATTAGCAGGACAACTCCCTACAGGCCAGGGGTTGTCCACTAGAGCTCTTCTTTTCTTGATCTAATCATGTTTATTTCCCCTCCTACACCTGAGGTAAGGGAGCACGGGTGGTGGCCTAGTGGCAAGAAGCTGCACTGCAATCCTGAAGGCATGCAATTTGAATTCACCAGCTGCTCTACAGGAAAAGGATGAGCACTCTCCTCTCATATGATCAACTGCCTCTGAAAGTCACCCAAAGGGTCCAACTGGATGAACAACACAATAACAACAATACCAGAGTTATGCTTTGTAGCTAATCACGCAGGGAAGGTGATTTGAAACTAAATCCTCATTGTAATTCTATCAGTCATTATATTAGAGAATGTATCTTCTTACTTACAATGATTTTCCTCTGCCTACTGCCATTCAAATTCTACCGTATATTCCAAGTTCATATACCACTATCTCCTCCTTGGCAAAACTATTCTTAACTTGTCTTCATTGTCTCACTCCAAAAACAACTGGAACAGCACATCAGCAGAGAACTGCCGGAAGTCCAGGCTGGGTTTAGAACGGGTCATGGTACTTGGGATATTGTAGCTGATGTTAGATGAATCTTAGCTGAAAGCAGGGAATACCAGAAGAATGTCTATCTGTGTTTCAATGATTATGCAAAGGGGTTTGACTGTGTGGATCATAACAAACTGTGGCTGATTCTGAGAAGAATGGGAATCCCAGAACACTTGATCGTTCTAATGCGAAACTTATACTTGGACCA
>NW_006399813.1:9684656-9687528 GCF_000299155.1 Elephantulus edwardii
ATATTCACACAATGGAATACTACACTGCATTGAAAAACAAGGAACTCATGCAATATTATTCAAAATGGGTGACCCTGGAGGACATTATGTTAAGTGAGATATCTCAGGCACTAAAGGACAAATGCTGCATAGTGCCACTATTGTAAAACAGGACTGACATTGGAGTTGGGGGGAAACTGAGAAAGATGTGATAAATAATGTATACAGCATTGAAACAGATGGGGGAGATAAAAAGAATTTAAACTTTAATTCAGCACCTAGTGCGGATGTATTAATATATTTTAAAAATGAGGGTTCATCATTGGAGAATTAATCAGAAGAGGAAAGTGTAGACAGAAATTAGTTAAATTAGTAAGCTTGCCTTTTGACTTAAATAGGTAATAAGATAAAAGATAGTATTAAGTGTTTCCACTATTAAGCAGAAAACCAATAATAAAGCAGTACACTAAGTCATCCACAAATCTGAAACAAATTAATGAAAAGTAAACAAGGAAAATGACAAGTAAAAAAGGAAAAACCAATGAATCATAGATATGATGAACTGTACTTTTATCAACATATCCCAGAGACAGTTCTTTGACAAGGTAAGTTTTTTAATTATTTCTTGTGTGTGTACTGTCAAATCGGATCTGACTGGTACAGGCGGAGATTGCCCCTCCTTCTCTAGCAGAGCATCTGGTGGATTCGAACTGCGCACCTCTGGGATTGCAGGACAGCTTCTTGCCACTAGGACACCAGAGCTCCCCGAAAGTGTACAATTTAAAATCTTTTGGAATTTCAAAATAAGAAAGGAGAAGTACAGGGTCGTAAATTTTACACTGGGATGTAAGATTAGTATAATTTATTCATTGATTATGCAAACTGCATATTTCTAGGAAAATGACTTTTTAATTCTTAATGATATTAATGATTTTCTGGAGAAACTGTGGTGTCCTATCAAATTTGTATAGAGGAAAGAAAGGAAGGAAGGAAGGAAGGAAGGAAGGAAGGAAGGAAGGAAGGAAGGAAGGAAGGAAGATAGAAAGGGAAAAGGAGATAGAGAAGAAAGAGAGAAAACAAAAAAGGGAAAAAATAAAAAGAAAGAAATATCTACTAACTTCCTCTTTAAAATTACCCAAAATCTGAAGAACCAGATCCAGATTATATTATAAATGTAGATGTCTTCTATCATTTTTTCCAAACAATTTCCGCAGTGAGTAATTGATTAGTCTACTTAGAAATCTTCTAAATTCATTTTAAGAAGCCAGCAATACCATGATACTAAAACTTGACAGAGTGCCACCCCCACAAAACCAAACCAAACCAAGCAGAACACTGGCAGGGCAATCTGAGTTATAAATATTGATGCAGAAATCCAAAACAAAAGATCAGCAAATCACATTCATAAGTATATTACAAGAACTATGGCATCGTACAACAAAGTCGGGTTTACCCCAAGATTGCAACACAATAAATATGACAAGGAAAGGGCTTAGACCTTAATAGAACTCATTTGAATTCATAAGAAAGCCCTTAAAATCCCAATAGAAAAATGGGCAGGATATGAATGGACAATTCACAGAAAAAAATAAAAAATGGCTAATAAGCATATGAAAAAGTATTAACCCTGTTAGTTATCAAAGAAATGCAAATGAGGCATCACTTTTTGTAAATCAAATTAGTAAAGCTTAAAAATAAATAATAGTAACACGAATGCCAATAAACATATGAAAATATGCTCAGCCTCATTAAATCAGGAAAATGCAAATTAAAGCCACAATGAAATGCCATTTCTACCGACTAGCTTGGCAAAAACGGAAAACTCTAGCAATCTGAAGTGTTCAGGGGTGATGGGGGAGGATGTGGAACAGTGGAAACTCTGTAGTTCTAATCGAGTTGGACAGTAGCTTGCACAACAGCTTAGTAGTATGTGAAAATATTGTAGATGTGTGTGCCATTTGACACAGCTATTCCATGTCTAGGTGTGTAGTCTTGAGAAGTGGATATCAAATGTTTTTCCTGGACATCCACAAACTAATTCTGTAGAAGTAAACTTTACTTGCCAAATTTTTTAAATGCCATCTAAAAACTTTTCTCTGGAAGTGTAAATATAGGCAATGTATACAATTTCTTATGTATTGACTTTTAAATATATATATATTGTATCTATTCTATTTACCCAGTCACAGAAATACAAATGTGTAGCTTTTTTTTTTCTTTTTTCTTTTCAGGTTCAGCACATTTCATAGGAACACCATCCAAAACCTAAATGATTTCATTTTTTAAAGGGGACCAACTTTGTAACTTAGGACAATCCTTCTTTAGACTTTACTTCCCTCTAAAGCCTTTTGAAGGCTTTTGCTCTTCTTTTTAAAAAAAATGCACATTGTGCTTCATGCAATTATTCCCATGTATTGAGTCTTACAAAATTAATCACTATTACCCTATCTTTTCAGATCCTCACTAGATCTTTTCTAATTCCTTCACACCCACACCCTCTCTCCACCCACCAAACTCTGTGACCCCATAATCTAGTCCTCTCCCCACCCTCAGGTCCCCTGGCCCCTCTCTTTCCTTCTTTGAATATTTATATACATCTTACTGGTATTGAATTTCAAAAGTAAAAAAAAAAAAAACAAAAACAAAAACAAAAAAACAAAAGAAAACGAAAAAACCCAAACCAAAGCATGTAATCAAGATCTTCTTTAGTTTGGGTGTTTACTATTTATTTTACTTCTTAAACAGGTATTTTTATTCCACCTCTCCCTAAAGGATTTTGTTGTTGTTGTTATGTGCTGTCGAGTCGTTTCCGACTCATAGCGACCCTATGCACAACAGCCCTAAACCCTGCTCTATCCTGCGCCAACCGCACCGCCTCTAACACACCCATCCC
>NW_006399813.1:9699328-9711329 GCF_000299155.1 Elephantulus edwardii
AGGCCCTCTATGAGGTGGATTGATTCAGTGACTGGGGTAATCGGGATGGGTGTGTCAGAGGCAGTGCGGTTGGCACAGGATAGAGCAGGGTTTTGGGCTGTTGTACATAGGGTCGCTATGAGTTGCAAGCGACTTGACGGCACATAACAACAGCAATAACATTCCCTCATATCACAAAATTTTAGATTTAATTTCATGGTGTTCACAAATCACTTAAATTTTATCTGCTCCAATAGACTGTTTCCTTTTTAAAAAGAAAAAGAAAAAAAGTCTTTTCCATTTTATAGTACTTAATTCTTATTGCATGGCTAGAAATCCAAAAGGTGCCAGTCAGTACTGCTGACTAATTGATTAATTGATTGAATAGTAAGAGATTATACCTATTCCTCGTGCACTTTTTTGAGGTAGATCCAATATTCACATTTTTAAGCCTTACTCAGATTTCACTTTTCCTCCCATAAATGGCACTGTACAATCAGAATGAGGGCTGAACAGAGTTTGAGCACCCAGGAGAAAAAAAGGGACAGGCAGAGGAAGTTCTAGGTCCTTTGATGTGGCTGCTACATAGAGAACCAAAGGAAAATGCAAATGTTCCCTTCAACTAAGAAAAGCTTATCAATATTAAGAAGTACACAGGAAGGAAAAGACGAGAGAAAATGTATAACGCTTAAGCAGATAATTTAGTTTGTTGGCAAGTACTTAGTCTGGTTCATGAAAAATTACTCACAATTGCGGAGCAGGTTTTACCGAGTTTTTGTGTGTGAATCATGGTATTGATTTCATGCAAATAGTCTCATTCTGTTGGGTATTAGGCTGAAGAAGGATAGGGTGGACAAGGAGGGGGAAGTTGAGAGAAAATCAAAGAGGTAGAGAAGAAGCCTGTTGCTGCTCCAATGCCTGTTGCAATGGCCAGCAGGGGGACCGCACACAGACCGTTAATTAAAACATGGAAGCTGCTTCCCCTCTGCCTCTTTCACTCAAGGGTTGTTCTATAGCAAACTCTTGCCAAATAGAGCTTTTTATTCTTCCTGTTTTGGTTGGGGATTGAATTATTGGAAGGGAGAAGAAAGGAAGATTGTGTTTGTACCTTAGGGACAAAAGTAAACTTGATTTTAGTTGAAAGAACAGCCTCTGTTCACAGCCATGACAAAATGTGATAGGGACTTTTTTGGCTGAAAAAAAATTGACCATGTTTGTGTGCCAGCTGCCTGGTTGCAATGGCTTTCAGAGAATATTGTGATTTATTTAAAAAAAATCAAACAACAAAACTGTTTTTTAACAACTTGTTGGTGTCAGGTGCCATCGAGGCAGTTTCAATTCAGGACAACACTCTAAACAGTTGACCCTTGGACATCTTGTCAATTAGACATACTTACCTCACATACAATAAGAAATCTACTTTTAAGGTAAAAGTAGATTTAGTTAACCCTTGAACAATGTGGGCTTGAACAACACGGGTTTGAACTGTGCAGGACAATTTCTACATGTTCTCTTTCTTATTGCTTCTGCAATGAGCTCAAGTATTGCCTGGATCCGCTTAACTGAGTGACATTCATCATTCTGAATGTGGAGTTCTTCTCTAGAGGCACTGTTCCACACAGAGATTATTAGCAATATTTAGACTCGATAAAAAAAATCTATGCATAAGGGTCTGGGTAGTTCAAACCCATGCTATCCAAAGGTAAACTCTACGAGTAAATTTTACTTGTATTTACTATAACAAACAGCTCACAGAGAGCGGCATCTAGGTGAGTGCAGGCTGGAATGATGACGATGATGATAATAATAAGGGTATCTAAGTTTATTGCATGACCATGATTTGCCAACCATAGTTACAAGCACTTGACTTGCATTTATTGGTTGGTTCTTACAACAATCCAAAGAGGTAAGAGTTTTCTAGGTGAAGAGATAGCAATCTTCTAATCTAATTCAGAACAATGCTCACCTGCTCCCTTTCATTCAAATGACTCAGGAGGGAAGCAGGGTTCTTGTTCTTCCTGTTGAGTTAGCCCCTACTCATATGTGTAGAATAGAGCTGTTCCACGGAGCTTGCAAAGCTGTGAATTCTCAGAAGCGGATTGCCACATCTGCCTTCTACAGTGCTGCTAAGAGAGTTTGAAACATCAAATTTTTATCTAGGAGTCAAGTGCTAGACACCAGTGCCTCTCCAAACCAAAACAACAAAACCTCCATAAAATAAGACCAAAACTCACAGTTCATGGTATCACTGTATCAGATTTCAATTGCTGTAAATTCCTTAAAGGAAAAAGTCTTTTTTTCCCCCTAGGAAGTGGCTGGAGGACTTGAATCGCTGATCTTTCCGTCAGAAGGGCAATGATGTGCCACCATGGAAACCTGTATCACAGCTGAGAAGATAGGAGATTGACATACAGGTAACAAGACCTGAAGAAGACTTAGGATAGTGACCAAGAGTGAAGGCCACAAAAGCAGCTGGAATGAGGTTGTTAGGTGTTGTCATGTTGGTTACAAGTGATAGGAACCCAAAGCATAAGAGAAGGAAACACTACCTAGTCTGTGTGCTGAGCAGAGAGTAAGGAAAGGCATCTTATATCCCGAAGGTGTGTACCACTGTTCAGTGGACCTACAGTCTGTACCATTTCTACTGAACAATGGATGATCCTGGCAGCAAGGAAGTGGAGACACACCACAGGCCTCAAAACTGATAACCAAGCCCCAGATGTGGCTTGTACATCATTTGTGGCTCAAACCACTTATGTAGAATGCTATCAACAAAAGTCAGTTGATCATATAAAAAGACGTGTTGCTTTAGACAAACTTGCTGTCTCGGACCTCTTTAAAGCTCTAAAAAGCAAGAAAGCTAGAATAGAAATTTAAAAACTAAGGTTTACCCGATCCTCTTTAAAAAGAAAAAAAAGTCAATTGACAGAATAAGATAATGGTGGCCCAAGATTATTCTCTGGCTCTTAAGTCTCTAGTTAGTTTAAGAAGAAAATTTTAAAAAATCTAAAAAGGGGGTTCATTTTCCTAGGGACCCGGTGGATGCTGGCACACAGGCAGTGGGGAGCCCACTTTGTCAAATCTAAGATTATTGCTCAGAGCAGAGGGGAATGGCTCTGCTTTACAGCAAAACCACTGCTCCATGATTACAGGCTCTTCTGCTGCTTTCTTCTGAGGATAAGTTGTCAGGGTTAAGATCTTCTCTCATTTGATGTTAGTTTCCACTGTTTTCTTTCCTACTGAGCCCTCTGGAAAATCACCTCCTTATTGTTGCTTTAATTGCTGGTGTTTTGGACATAGGTTAACTATATGGTTAACTTGGGCAGAGAGTCCAACTCCCATTGCCTGTTCTGTTTGGCTGGAGAAGAAGAAATTGGTTTGATAAAGTTGCTCCAGAGTTCCTTCGGGCTTTGAACAAATTGCTCTAATATGAGAAGTCACCACTCTGCTTCCCTGTGTCATTAAGGAGCCCCATGTGAAGGAACGAGATTAGTTTTCACTTAGAGAGCGAAGGCCAACAACAACTGGAAAGAAGAAAACGGAAATGTGGTTAATGGGCCAATTTGGTGACCCATTTGGGAACCCAGACATTTTGCCTCCTGCTAAGCTCTCTTGAATTTGTATGATACAGAAACAGACCAAGAAGGGACTTATAGGCCTTGGCGAGAAGAATAGATCAATGCATTTGTTCATTCCATTAAGGAGAAAAAGAAAAAGGCATAGTTGAGATTTCTTTCTTTCAAAAGCATTATTCCCCCTTCACAGACACGGGAATTGCAGAGCCTCTATCTTTTTGTTCAGAAAGCTGGAAAACTTCCCAGCAGGGAAAGGTCAAGTTTTATGTAGGAAATTTGAACCAATAATCAGCCTTTCACCTCAACGATGTCTGTTGAATTAAAAACTCAATAAATATTAATTACATGTTAAGGCTAATCTCATTTCATTTTATAGATCTAACTCACCTGAATCCTTTTTAAATCTGCAAAGAAAGGAACCTTTTTCTTTTATAAAAAGTCCTGTACTATGACTTGGCTTTCAATATATTTTCTGTTTCCTTTCCAGTTCTGAGTTTACAACAAAATTTGACTACATTTTAATATCTCACTGAATTGGTTTCATTTTACCTTGGACAAAGAAGGAAGGTAGACCTGACAGGGAAGCAGACAGCAGACAGAAAATGGAATTCTGCTGAAAGCCAGGATCTTCTTTCTTTTGATGAGAGCAGGGAAATGGACAGATTCTCTAAATGTCACCTTCATTTGTCCACCATGGATCCACTTCCTTCTTTCCAGAGTGCCCAGCTTCTTCAGATAACCCTAAAACTGATATTATCTTTTATGACAAATATTTGTTGTTTTTAACACTATAGTGTCCATTCTCTTTTTTATCTGGCAGAACAATGATCTACTTGAGGAATCCTTATCCTTCTTCTCATTGAGCCAACTACAACTCCCAGTAACACTAAGAACAATAGATTGGTATCTTGCCTTGTTCTGCTCCATTTTTACATCTCCGATTTACTCAACTCCATTGTTACAGTCACTGTGTTAATTCACCAGTGGAAGATCTTCCTCTTTCTCTGACTTTCTACTTTCCCCAGCATGGTGTCTTTCTCAAAGGACTCATCTCTTCTGAAGATGTATGTGAGACAAAGTTTCACTATCCTTGGCCCTAAAGCGTACCCTTGTTGCGCTACTTTTAAGACATATTTGTTCCTTTGGCCGTCCATGAGATATTCCTTAATCATGATCGTTAGCGCTTGTCATTTGGATGGAAGCTCTAGGTTGCCATGTTGTCCATTCAAATTCATGGTGACTCTCCATATATGAGTAAAAGTATTCTCCATAGGGTTTTCAGGGACTGACTTTAAGAAGCAGATTCCCAGGCCCTTCTTCTGAAGTACCTCTGACTGAACTGAAAGGGCCAGCCTTTGCATTAGCAATTGGAAAGGCTGTTTATTGCCACCCGAGAACTCTTTGGTTCAATTCTGGAGCTGGTGAAAGACCTAAATTTCCCTGCCAATCGGATCATCAAACATTTAACCCTTTAGATAGAATCTTGAGTGTGAATATATACGAAGCCAACCTAGCAGTCTGTCTAATTTCCATTTTGTGGGCATAATGATAGTTGAAGGATAGGCACAAAATAAGGTTAATTTGTTCAGTAAAAGTCAGTCCTAGCTTATAATATTTCCAGTATTTCTTGTTTATCTCCTAGCTTGTGATATAGTGCCTGGGGTCTTAAAAGCTTGGAAGCAGCTATCCAAAGTACTAAAATTGTTTTCTATTCATTTGCAGCAATGGAGGAAGTAGAAGAGTGAAGATTAAGAGGAGGGAAGGGTAATGTTTGGCTAATTGGGAGTCCCTGAGCCTTAATTGTGCTCATGCAAAACTTATACCTGGACCAAGAAGTTGTGCTAACAGAGCAGGGAAACACTGCAAGGTTTAAAATGAAGAAGAGACTTCATCGCGGTTGTATTCTCTCTCCATACCTGTTTAGTCTGTATTCTGAGAAAATTATTCTAGATTCTGGATGCTATGAGGAGGAGTGTGACATCAAGATTTGAGGGAGATGTATCCATACCTTGCATTATGTAGATGACACAACCTTGCTTGCTGAATGTGAGGAGGACTTAAAGCACTTGTTGCAGAAGATTAAGGAACGTAGCCTTGGAATGTCAAGAAAACAGATTCTTACCACTGGATTGATAGGCAACATCATGATGGCTAGAGAAGAGATTGAAACTGTCAAAAACTTCATCTTACATGGATCCATAATTAACATCCTTGGTATCAGCAGTCAGGAAATAAGAAGACACATTGCACTGGGAAAATCTGCAGTTAAGGACCTCTCCAAATTATTGAGTAATGATGTCAGTTTGAAAACTACAGTGTATCTGATTCAGGCCATAGACTTTTTGATTGTTTGCTATGCAGCTGAGAACTGGCCAATGAATAAGAATGACAGAAGAATTGATGTCTTTTGAGCTGTGGTGTTGGAGAAGAGCACTGAACAACCCCATGGACTGCCAAGAGAACATTCTTGTATTGGAGAAAAGCACTGAACATTCCATGGGTGACCAAAAAAACAAACAGATATGTCTGGGAGAGGGTGCAGCCGGAGTGCTCTTCGGAGGCAAGAATGATGAAACTTAGCCTCACATACTTCAGACATGTTGTTAAGTGGGGATAATCACTCCTTAAAGGACATGATGCTGGGAAGGGTGGAGGGTTGGTGATGGAGAGGAAGACCCTTGACCAGGTGGGTTGATGTGGTGACTATCATAAGTGGCTGTTGTGTGTCAGGAAGTATGAGGATGGCACAGAATAGAACAGGATTTAGATTTTTTTTTTTTTTTTTTTTGCTCATAGGGTTGCTATGAGTCGTACTCAACTCAATAGCACAACTGCTTCCTTTGCTATGAGACCAGAACTAAATAATGCCTGGCTCTCATTGCAGAATGTTTTGATCAAATAATTTGCAAACTAATTCTAATAAGAAGGGGAGGATGCACAGTGAGGGAAAATTCTCAAATTATCAGACTTTATGGAGTCTGGATGAGCTCCCAAAATTATTGCCCTGAGATAATCTTTCAATCTTAAACCAAACATATACTTTGAAATTTCCTTTAAAACAAACGATAGCTAGTTTATTTAGTGATGAAGGCCTGCCATAAATATTGTGTTTTCTTGGCATCAGATTGCTAAAAACAACTGAAAACGTTAAATAGGAAAGTGCATGTAAAGATTGTTGAATTGGTTTATGATTTGCTGTGTAGATTTCCAACAACAACAAATCTACTAGGGGAGGGGGATAAGTTCCAGAATAACTCTGTGAAGAGAGTCTGTTTTTCTGATAGACTAGGAACTGTAAGGTCATAGACCTTAGTGTGGTGGAGAATACTTACAGAGAGGGTCTGCCTGAGAGAGAGAGCCCAGCATGGAGGGCAGAACCAGGATGTGGAGTGAAAATCTAGTTCTGATGAGTCTCTAGTTCAGCCACATCATGCACCAGCTTTCCCTCCAGATCTTCCTGAGTTGTGTACTAGTTCTAAAATACTGAAACTAGTTCTTCCAATATTCTTTTAGTTTGGGTCGTGTTTATACCACTTGCTTCTACTAATGCACCATCTTTGTTCAAGACATGATTAGTTCATTCGGAAAATTTGTATTCTTGTGTATCATATTTTAACAGTAATTTTTAAAAAAATAGCTTGCCTCTGGAAATTATGAACTTGGAGAAAAGATAAAAATTTTGCTTTCAAGACTTGCATTAATGGAGTCACTATGGGTCATTTACAACTCTAAGGCACTTAACAGCAACATTAAACTATTTGGAGCAGAGAAGAAGAATTGATGCCTTTGAGTTATGGTGTTGGAGAAGAGTACTCCAATATTCCATGAGCTGCCTAAAGAACAAACAGATATGTCTTAGAAAAGTGCAGCCAGAGTTCTTCTTGGAGGCAAAGATGGTGCAGCTTCATTTTTCACACTTGGGACATGTAGCTAGGTGAGGTTAATTCTTGGAAAGGGACATCAATGCTGGGAAAGATGGAGAGTCAGTGAAGGAGAAGAAGATCCCAGTGAGATGGGCTGACACTGTGAGTTAAGCAATGGATTCTAGTGTGTCAGGGATGATGAGGATGGCACAGGATAGTCAGGGTTCAGGTAGGTTGTTTAAGAGTTGCTATGAGTCATACTTGACTGGACAACATCTAACAATAACAAAGTTTGCAGAAGATTGAAAATAACAAACAATTTTAAAAATTGTGGTGAAAGTAAACACAGGACAACTTAGACCAAGTCAACAATTTCCACATGCACAGTTCAGTGACGTTGGTTCCATTCTTTAAGTTGTGCAGCCTTTTTCACCTTCTCTCAGATTGTTCTTCCTCATTAACATGAACTAATTGTCCTTCAACTTTCCTATCTGACACTTTGAGCTTTGAGTTGCTGTTGTCAACTTGATTGCATACTTAGAGTTCTTTAAAAGAACACCAACCTGAAGGCAAGCACTCTTTACTAAGTAAGCCTACTTCTTGTTTGGTTTAAAGAAGATTCCAGAAATGTTTTTTTTAATTTAAGTTTCTAAAAGCACTAAAGTAATTTTTAAAGTTATTTTTAATTAAGTTGCTTAACATGCAATTGAGGAAATAAAATATGAGACATTTGTAATAAGGCTACAAAACAACATATGCACAATCACATGAGAATATGACCCAATAATCAGGCTAACTACAAGAACAATGAAGGGTCAAAGGGATCAGCCAATAGGGAATTGTACTGCTAATCCAAATGTGACACCTCTTTGGCAGATTAAAACCAGTTGAGCATTTTCTTCCCAGAAGATGTACAGTCTCTGAATACTCATGGGAGGGTCAGCTATGACTTGGTTCTGACTCAATGGCAATGAGGCAAATGAGAGTGAATTTGGGAAATGAGGTTTGTATCAGATCCACAAAGAAGCAAGGAATTCAGATTGGTGGAGAATAAGAGATTCATTTGAGTGGAAAAAAATTAGTGTATACCTGGAAAGTGAGGAAGGGGGGAGAAAGTAGTGATTGGTTAGGGCATCACCTAGAGAAAAATATGATTAGAGAGAGGAGAAATAAAGTTGAGCTTAGATGAGAAACAGTTTTGAATTTGAATGTGACTCAATTAAAGATAAGGATGCTATGGCCTCTTGAGCAAGAATTCAGAAGCTGAAATAAAATTTTGCTTGATATATCATCCTAAACAGACATGTCTTGGAGAGAGTTCCTTGGAGGCAAGGGTGGGGAAGCTTTGTCTCACACACTGTGAGCATGTTGATAGGAAAAGCTACTCTTTGTAAAGGATACCAAACTTAGAAAGAGAGGAAGACCCACAGTACGATGAATTGATGCAGTGGCTGTGGCAATGGGCTCAAATGTCAAATGTGTCAAATGGTGCTAAAGATAATGCAAGATCCAAATCTATTGTTCATAGGATCATACGAGTCACATGTGGTTCAATAGCACCTAACAACAACAACAAAGACCCCGGGTGGTGTTCAATGCTAAGCAAATGATTTTAGAGTCAAATTCATCCAGAGGGACACCAAGAGAAAAGCATGATGATCTAATTACAAAAATCAGCCTTAAAAAGCCTCTGGAAGAAAATTATACTCTGATGTCAATGGTTGTTGTTGTTGTTATGTGCGATTGAGTCGTCTGTGACTCATAGCAATGTTATGTATAACAGCCCTAAACTCTGCTCTATCCTGTGACAATTTCACTATCTCCAACATGCCTATCCCCATTTCCCCAGTCACTGAATCAATCCCTCTCATCTAGGGTCTTCCTATCCTGTGCTGTCCCTCCACCCTCCCAAGCATGATGTCCCTCTCTAAGGACCGGTCTCTCCTTGCGACATGTCCAAAGTATGTCAGACAAAGAGTCAGAATTCTTGCCTCCAAGGAGCAGCCTGACTGCACCCTCTCCAGGACAAACCTGTTTTGTTTCCCTAGCAGCCCATGATATATTCAATACTTATTTCCAACCCTACAGCTCAAAGGCATCAATTCTCCTTCTATCATCCCTTGCCATTTTCCAGCTCACTGATGCATAGCAAGTGATTGCAAAGACCACGGCATGTATCAGGCAAACCTTAGTCTCTAGACTGACACCGTTGCACTTCAGTACTTTAGAGAGGTCTCTAACTGCAGACTTTCCCATCATATGTTTTTTAATTTCCTGGCTGCAGGTGCCAAGAATGTTGACTGTTGAGCCAAGCAAACCAAAACTGTGAACAATCTCAGTCTCAATCTCTTCATCATCCATTATGATGCTTCCAATCAGCCCAGAGGTGAGAATCTTTGTTTTCTTGATATTGAGTCTCAACCCATACTGAAGACTGCAGTCCCTGACCTTCCACAGCAAGTGCTTCAGGTTCTCCTCAGTTTCAGCAAGCAGGGTTGTGTCATCATCTGCATAACATAGACTGTTAATGATTCTTCCTCCAATCCTGATGCCACATTTCTCCTCATAGAGCCCAGCCTCCCGGATAATCTGTTCTGCATGAAGATTGAAGAGATATGGAGACAGGATACAGCCCTGGCATATTCCTTTCCCAATTTTGAACCATGCATTGTTTCCCTGCTCTGTTCTGATGACTGCCTCCTGGTCCAAGTATAGGTTTCACATTAGTCAATGGAGTCATCATTAAGTCACAGTCAACTAAATGGCAACTTGCCTGTAGTGGAGTGGACATTATTAACATGAACAGTAAGAGGAAAAAAAAACCAACAAAAACAACAAACAAAGACACCAAAAGCTAAAAGTCTGGTGAACAATTATATATTGTGGCCTAGTGGTAAGGAGCTGGGTTGTCAACTCCAAGGTATATGTGTTCGAATCCACCAGGTGCTCCATGGGAGGAAGATGGGCATTCTCCTTCTGTGTGATTTACCTTTTCATTGCCTCTGAAAACCCACTGGAGGATCAGCTATGAGTCGGGTCTGTTTCGGTTGTACATAACAATACAAGAAGGTATTGCCCGAGGGCATTGTTAGTCAGAAAAGATGTGAGACTTCGGAGCAAAACATTTAATCCTCTAGAAGCTTTAAGAAATAGAAGAAGAGAAAGATAAATGTTCATGTCAGAGTTTAAAAATCTTTCTAGGTTGCAGTTGGATGGGTACAGAAAGGGAGTGAAGGAAATGGGAAGATCTGGGTGAAAAGATAGGGTAATGACGGACAAGCTGCAGTGGTGATTTGATTTTATAAAACATAATACTTGAGAATGATTATATGAAATACAATATGAATGAAGAATAATGTGAAACACAATATATGAACTTTGTAAGCAAACCAATACAAAATGGAAAAAAAATCTTTCTCATAGGACAGAGCTTCTAATTTAGTCTTTTATGAGCTTTATGGTTATTGGTTTTACCACTAGGTCTGTAATCCACTTTGAGTTGGGTTTTTTATGTAGTGTGAATGTGGATCCTTTTTCAGTTTTCTATAGGTAGATGTGCAGTTTTGCTGGCATCATTTGTTTAAGAAGACCATCTTTCCCCATTTTATTTTTTTAATTTATTTTTTAAATTATTTGTGTGTGTACCATCCTATTGGCTCCTCCCAGTGTTGCTATGGCCTGGTTGCAAAAGAGCATGGAGCTGTTTGGGCGGGGATTGTGGCAGTTTTCAGATGCTAAGGACTACTCAGTCCCCCGGAGCCCCCGGCAAGCCAGGAAGCTACCCAATGCGGACAGAGAGTGGGGTGGAGCTCCCCTGTTAAACAAACTTGGAAGTAGGAGTGGCGTCCACTTCCATAATAGCTTGCCTCCCTCCGGAAACCCTATGAACCTGGAGAGAGGAGGAAAGGCACCCAAACTTTGAGGACTCTCCTTCATAAGGTCGCTATGAGTCACCTGCGACTCGATGGCACTTAACAACAACAACAACAACCATCATATTGGATCAGTGGTACTGAAAGATATTGCCCCTCCTTCTCCAGCAGAGTATCTGGTGGATTCGAACCTCTTTCCCCCTTTTAATGAGTTTTATTATCTTGTCTTAATATAACCTCCCACAGCTCATCTAGTCTTCGCTCATTAGTATTCAAGGCCTCAAACCTGTTCCTGAGATGGTCATTAACATGTTACTGCACACTTTTTTTTTTTGCAGTTATCAGACTGTAGCAGATATTTTATTATAAACAATTAAATCTTTCCATAATGCTAAAACAGTATCAAACACCATATCTCTAACAGAAAAGTGTAGGCATTCAGTGCTACAACCAAGTGAAGTATTACATTTCAAGCTTATGATCACATCACATAGTGACCAGGCTAAGCTTCCATGTCATTTTCCCACGTTATCCAACTCTGTCACATCTCACTCATCTCAATGCAGACAAAGGTTTCTACTACATATTTTAAATGCAGGAAGTTGAGACAGAGAAAATCCAGTGGAAACACATCTATCTCAATTCAACTCTTAGTTTAAAAAACAAACTTAAATTAGTTGTTTTGAGGGAAGGGATCAAAAGAAGGTATGAG
>NW_006399813.1:9711639-9716365 GCF_000299155.1 Elephantulus edwardii
GCTTTTGTCCACTGCTCTTCAGAGTTAAACTGGGTTTTGATGGAATAGGAGCCACCTCTGCCGCCTGTGTCTTCAATCTTGCCTTTCTCCACATCCATCCTGTAAGGAAGACAAAAACGGGTCTCGCCTTTCTCAACCTCTTCTTTGAACTGCTGCACACAGTCAAGGAAAGCCACCATGGCATGATCAAACTTGTCCCAAAAAAAGCGCAATCCCCCAGAACAGTATAACGGCAGCTCCTTAGATTTGTCAGTCAGAGACTCCAGATATGAATGGTTTCCATAGGGAACAAGTCGATACCTCTGAAATTTCAGACCCATCTTATTGGCTAGAGCATGGAGCAGCAACACCGTCTGGCCCCAGGCAGCATTAATCTCATTCCACTCCACAGGAACACTGGGCAGGCGACCCAATCTGAAGTTATTGATCATGCCAAACTGTCTGCTGTGCCAGATGTGGAAGGTTGCATTAAAGACGTTGGTTTTCTTCAGTTTGTCCAGCTGCATCTGGGCATAACGCATCTGGTTTTCTACACTCTTCAGTTCATCATCTAGCTCCAGCTGTTGTCTCTTAAATTCACTGTATTCCCTCAGGTATTGAGCTTCCTATTGATCCAGTCTCTCTGCCTCAGCCTGGACCTTCTCAAGATTATCTGCCACTATCTTGCGGTTCTTTTCCACATCTTCCAACTCCTGGATGAGTCTTTCCTCCTCCAATGCCAGTTCCTTTAACTCCATCTGTAGCTGTTCACTGTCATCCTCATTCATTTGCTCTAAGAGCTGCAAACAGCACTTGTAGTTCTGACACTCGTTTTCAGTGACGTTGAGCTGGGTGACCAGCTGGTCTAATAGAGTATCTGTGCATTCTTTACACAGTGGGTGATCCACATCAGTCTGGCCTGACATGATGTCAAAAAGATCTCCAGTGACCTTCAGTCTTCGGCTGAGGTTCTCCATGGTGCCGCCATCTGATGCCTCCCCGATCAGAGTGAAGCTGTTGGCACTTTCTGTTGACATCATCCTGGCTGGGGGGATGAATCTGCGAGAGACACCATCCTGGCGAGTTTCAATAAACGGCTCCACTCCTGAGTTAGCTTCTTCCTCCTGGGTCTCTCCTGCTTTCACCTGAGCTGTGGCAAGTAATGGAGCTGTGAGCTCCTAGATGGTGACACGGTCCAGGATCTTGAAACTTGTGTCCAGTTTCAGAGGCTGGCTGCAGCGCTGGCACACGAAGCTTACCTGCATCGTGCTGCTGGACGTCTTAGACCCCTCCATCCCTCGAGGCCTCAGAGCCCGCCACCTCGGTACGGTCTACCGCGTAGGCACCATAACTCCAGGTCTTCCCAGGAATAATGCCTCCAGAATTGCCATCGCCCAGACTTTAGCTACTTCCCAGTAAGCTCTGCTGCACACTTTTAAATTGACGACTCTGTTTAGAAACACATTTTTTTTTCCGGTATATTACTGAATACTTAACAAATGAATGCATTAGTACACTTTGTATGAATGATATTCCTTTTTTTTATTAATTAAAATGTGTAGAACGGCTGTAGTCATTATTTGCGGCAACGCGTTAAATTCAGGAGGGCTACACAAGTGGTGACTATAGGCATGGACCTCACCTGCTGGTCTACAGAAGAATCTTTGCAATGAATGAATTCTTGATTGTATAGAATTCTATCATTCTGTCTCCAGACGCCTTTCTGTCACCAAAGCCATGTTTTCTGACTATCAGTCCTTCTCCATTTTCAAATTTTGCATTCTAGTCACCCAGTATTATTAGGGCATCCTGGTTGTATGTTCGATTTCCATTGCAACGGTTGGTAAAAATCATCTATTTCCTCTTCTTTGGCTCTGGTTGTTGGTGTATAAGTTTGAAAAATAGTGATATTAACAAATAAAAGAATATAAATTTATATTTTTTATAAATTTTTACACTTATATAAGTCTGTTATAAAAATAACAAATTTTTAAAAAGGTGATCCAACAGTATGAAAATTATTAGACAATATAATTAATATCATGTGCAAGCAAGATCCTAGTGAAAATTTTTCAAAAATGACTGGAACAGCACATCAGTAGAGAACTGCTAGATTTGCAGGCTGGGTTTAGAAGAGCCCCTGGCACTAGGAACGTTATAGCCAATGTTAGATGGATCTTAGCTGAAAGCAGAGAACAACAGAGGAATGTCTATCTGTGGTTCATTGTTTATGTAAAGGCTATTGACTGTGTGGATGACAACAAACTGGCTGACTCTGAGGAGAATGGGAATCCTAGAACACATGATTATGCTTATACAAAACCTTTACTAGGACCAGGAGGTAGTCATCAGAACAGAACAAGGAAATACTGCATGGTTCAAAATCAGGAAAGGTGTGTGTCAGGGATGCATCCTGTCTCCATACCTTTTAATCTGTATGCGTAACAAAACATCCAGTAGGCTGGACTCTATGAGGAGAAATGCTGCATGAGAATTGGAGGAAGACTTATCAACAACTTGTGTTAGGTAGAAGACACAACCTTGCTTGCTGAAACTGGGAAGGACGTAAGGCATTTACTGCAGAAGATCAAGGACTGCAGCCTGCAAAATGGATTGACATTCAATATCAAGAAAACAAAGATTCTCACGACTGTGCTAATTGGCAGAATAATGAAAGACAGAGAAAAGATTGAAATTTTTAACAGCGTCAGCTTGCTTGGCTCTACAATCAACACTCTTGTTACCCACAACCAGGAAATCAAAAGACGAATTTCACTGAGAAAAATTTCCTGTCAAGGATCTCTTCAGAGTACTGAAGAGCAATTATTTCAGTCTAGAGATGTGCCTGATCCAGGCTATGGTCTTTACAATTGCTTGCTATACATTAGAGATCTGACAGTGATTAAGGATGGCAGAGGAAGAATCAATGCCTTTGAGTATTGAATATAACAAGGACTGCTAAGAGTGAAAACAAGTCTCTCCAAAAGAGGGTGAAACCAGGCTGCTCCCTTGGAGGCAAGGATTTTGAGGCTCTGACTGACATACTGGACTTGTTGCTGGGAGGGACAAGTCCCTGGAGAGGGACTTACTGCTTGAAAAGGTGTAGGGACAGTGCAGGAGAGGAAGATCCTAGATGAGATAGATTGATGCAGTGCCTGGGGTAATGGGGGTAGGTGTGTCAAAGATAGCAAGGTTACCTCAAGATAGAGCAGGGTTCAGAGCTGTTGTACTTAGGGTCACTGTGAGTTGCAAAGAACTCAACAGCACTTAAAAACAACAATTATCTTGCCAAATTATCAATTAACTGGAGGTTGATGGGTTAATTTCTGTATTTTAGGATCTATTCCATTGATCTATATGTCTGTCTTTGTACAAATACCATACTGTTTTGATTATTATGGCTGTGTAATGCATTTTGAAATCAGGAATTGAGATGCCTACAACTTCATTTTTCTTTATTCAGAAGAGTTTGCCTATTCTGGGTTTCTTCTCAAATGAAACTGGAAATTGCCCTTTGTAACTCCTTGAAAAATGAATTTTTTATCAGTATTGGGATTGTTTTGAACTTGCATTTGGTAAGACTGTCATTTTCACAATGTTCAATTTTCCTATTCATTAACTGGGAATATTTTTCGATTTAGTTATGTCTCTTAATATTTCTTGCAGTCGTGTTCTGTCTAGTTTTCCTTGTATGGGCTTTTTGCACCTCTAGTTAGGTTTATTCCTAAGTATTTCTTCTTGTGGTTGGCTATTATAAATTATATGACTTTTCTTTTTTTAATTTATTATTAAATTCAATGAAAATTTACAGAGATTTTGGATTTCCATTCATTCATTGTTGCACTTTTCTCCCCTCCCAACTCTCCCCATAGTACACTACCCTCTTGGAAAAGTAAAAGAAAAATTCTTTCATTGTTTTACAAACCCTCCCCCAGGTCCACTCCACTATTTTCCATGCTTTCTTTGTTCCTGTAGAGAAAGCCAACAGATTTTTTTTAAATGTTTTGTTTATCTTATATTGGCACAGGACAGAGCAGAGTTTAGGGCTGTTGTACATAGGGTCGCTATGAGTCGCAAGCGACTTGACGTCACATAACAACAACAACAACATCTTATATTCTGCCACTGTTCTAAACTCGTCTGTTATATATAGCCATTTTGTTGTTGTGTCTTTGGCATTTTCTGTATTATTGTATTAATAGGAGCATAACTGAGCAAAATACGTACAAATTTTCAAAAGTGAAAGGGTAGGAAAGGGGAAGAGGAAAAGCCCTGGGATAGCAGTTGTTAGTGGGTGGAGGGGGATGAAGGATTGGGAAATATCCACTAGGAACTTGAGGAGATGGGGTAATAGTTGGCAGGGAGCAATGATAATTGCTGTTATTATGTATCCTTGAGTTAGAACTGAACCATAGCTGACCTTCTGGTGGGTTTTCAGAGATTGTTAATCATGTGGAAGGAGATTGCCCATCCCCCTCCCACAGAGCATCTGACGGTCTCGAACCACATGCCTTCAAAATTGCAGCACAGCTTCTTTCCATTAGGCCAGCAGTATAATTAATTAATTATAATTAATGATACAAAATATGTGTCAATTATTACATTAAATAAAAAGTTCATTAATGAAACACAATGTATATAGATGATTGTATAAAACAAAAAGGCCATGTACAGAACACAATGTGTATGAATGCAACCATAAAAACATTAAAAAATCATTCTCACTCATTCATTCACTAACTCATTG
>NW_006399813.1:9716556-9717594 GCF_000299155.1 Elephantulus edwardii
TTGAAAAGTAAAAGAAAAAATTCTTCCGTACTTATTTAATCCCTCCCTCCAAGTCTACTCCACTATGCAGCCTTCATTCTGGACTCCTGTCATGACTCTTTTTGGAAGCAGTTAGTGAGTTCAGTGGGCCTACCTTTGTGTTGCAAGCACACATCCTTACGCTTTTGGCTACCAGAGCTCCTCTGGGGATGTGAAAAATGAGAATAAGAAGAGTTTTAAAGGAAAATAATTAGATTTCATTTTAGACAACAATTTTGTGGCATAATATTTAAAAAAAATTAAAACCAAAATCCACACAGAATCTGGTAATATGAACATAAATCACAGGTGAAAGTTAAAATACAGATGTGAAGATCATTATCATGATGTTGGGCTGAAAGTCCTCAAAAGTAAAGACTGTGTTTCTTCCTCTTCTGAAGACGCTGTATAGAGGCATTCAAAATGGTCCAGCATCTGACCTACCGTCGTAGGCTGTCCTACAACACAGCCTCTAACAAAACTAGGCTGTCCCGAACCCCTGGTAACAGAATTGTTTACCTTTATACCAAGAAGGTTGGAAAGGCACCAAAATCTGCATGTGGTGTGTGCCCGGGCCGACTAAGAGGGGTCCGAGCTGTGAGACCTAAAGTTCTCATGAGGTTGTCAAAACCAAAAAAGCATGTCAGCAGAGCTTACGGTGGTTCCATGTGTGCTATGTGAGTCTGTGACAGGATCAAGTGAGCTTTCCTTATTGAGGAACAGAAAATTGCTGTGGACATACTGCAGGCACAAGCACAAAGTCAGAAAGCTAAATAAAAAATGGTGCATGTTTAATAAATTTAAAAAAAAAAGTAAAGACTGTGTATGGAAATTATAATTGTACATTGATAGGAATTCATGCAGAACCTTAAATATAAGAGGTCTCAAATGATCAAGAAGAAGAAATAGTGATTTGGTTTTTGTTTGCAAATATTACAGTGAATGTTTTGTCAAGATAAAGGAAATTAAATATATACATACATACATACGTGTGTGTGTGTGTGTGTGTGTGTGTGTGTG
>NW_006399813.1:9718087-9726597 GCF_000299155.1 Elephantulus edwardii
CCAATTATAAATACTATAGATGGAGTAAAGCTTGAAATTGTCAACAATTTCATCTTCCTGGAATCCACAATCAATACCTTTAGCATCAGCAGTCAAGAAATCAAAAGACATGTTGAAGCGGGCAATTCTGCTCTCAGGAACCTTTCCAAAGTACTGAAGAGTGATGATGTCAATGTGAAGACTAAAGTGCAACTGATTCAGACCATGGTCTTTCCCATCATTTACTATGTAGCCCTCTTTGCGCTATAGTGTTGAAGAAGAGTACAGAACATCCCGTGGACTGCCAAAACCACAAATAAATATGTCTTGGAGAAAGTACAGCCAGAATGCTCCTTGGAGGCAAAGATAGTAAAACTTCATCTCACATACTTTGGGCTTGTTGTAGGAATTGCCATTACTTGGAGAGAGACATGATGCTCAGAAAGGTGGAGGGTAGGCAAAGGAGAAGAACCTCAACCACGTAGATTGACACAGTGATGCCACAATAGGCTATAATGTCTCAGGAAGTCTGAGGAGGCACAGAATAGGACAGAGCTCAGATCTATTGTTCATAGGGTTGCTATGGATCATACTTAACTTGAAGGTACATAACAAAGACAATAACTATGCAACTGAGACCCAGTTCATGAATAAGGATGACAGAAGAAGAATCGATCTCTTTGAGTTTTGGTGTTGGAAAAGAGGCCTGAACATACCATGGACTGCCAAAAGTACTATGGAATACTATAGGCAAAATCTTGAATGATCCAAGAAACATTAAGATTCAGGGAATGCACAGAAAGAATTGTATTAAAAAGAAGTGGCTAACACTGAAATATTTCAGGGAGACCCATATAAAGAAGAGGCCATAATAATGAAGGAAGAAGGCATTGGAAAAAAATAATGTCCCAGAAATAAACAGGATACCAACTGAAATATTTCAAACGGCATATGCAGCCCTAGATGTGCTCACCAATCTACGCCAAGAAATTTAGAGGACACCTGCCTAGCCCACTGACCGGAAGAGATCAATGTTTGTTTCCATTTCTAAAACTGGTAATCCAACAGAATGTGAAAATTATAAAACAATAGCATCAATATCACATGCAAGCAAACTCTTGTTGAGGATCATTCAAAAACATCTAGAATAGTACATGGAGAATTGTCACATGTTCAAGCTGGATTTATAAGAGGCTGTGGCACCAGGGACGTCATTGCAAATATTAGATGGATCCTGGCTCAAAGCAGAGAATACCAGAATAGCATGTATTTGTGTTTTATTGACTATGCAAAGACATTTGACTAGGTGGATCATAAATTTTGGCTAACATTGAAAAGAATTGGAATACCATAACATTTAATTGTAACCATGTGAAACTTATATTTAAACCAAGAGGCTATTGTGCAGAGCCAAAGGAACACTGTACAATTTAAAATTAGGAAAAGTGTGTGTCAGGGATGTATCCGTTGCTGTTGTTGTTGTTATGTGACGTCGAGTCGTTTGCGACTCATAGCGACCCTATGTACAACAGCCCTAAACCCTGCTCTATCCTGTGCCAATTGCATTGCCTCTGACACACCCATCCCAATTACCCCAGTCACTGAATCAATCCACCTCCTAGAGGGTCTTCCCCTCCTTCGCTGTCCCTCTACTCTACCCAGCATGATGTCCCTCTCTAAAGACCTGTCTCTCCTTACAACATGTCCAAAGTATGTCAGACAAAGCCCCAGAATGTTTGCCTCCAAGGAGTAGCCTGGTTTAACCCTCTCTAGGATGAATCTGTTTGTTTTCTTGGCAGTCCATGGTACATTCAATACTCTTCTCCAGCACCACAGCTCAAAGGCGTCAATTTTCCTTCTGTCCTCCCTAGTCATTGTCCAGCTCTCTGATGCATAACAAGTGATTGCAAAGACCATGGCCTGTATCAGGCGCACCTTCATCTCCAAAGAGACACCTTTGCTCTTGAGTACTTTATCCATTTTATCCATTGCTACATACTTATTTAATCTATATGCTGAACAAACTATTCGAGAAGCTGGACTCTATGAAGAAAAATGTGGCATCAAGATTACAGGAAGATTCATCAATAACCTTTGGTATGCAAGTGACACAACCTTGCTTACTAAAAATGAGGACCTGAACCTCTTGCTACAGAAGGGTCAAGATTTCATCCTTCAATATGGATTGCATCTCAATGTCAAGCAAACAAAAATATTCACCACTGGATCCAAAGGCAACATCATGATAGCTGTAGAAAGGATTGAGGCTTTCAACAACTTCATACTTGGATACACAGTGAATATGCTTGGTACCAGCAGTCAGGGGATCAGCAGATGCATTGCACTGGGAAAGTCTATAGTCAGGAATTGAGGATTAATGATATCGGTTTGAAGATTAAGGTGCACCTGATTCAGGCTATTATCTTTTCAGTCACGTATTATGCATATGGGATCTGGACAATGACTAAGGATGACAGAAGAAGAACTTATGCCTTTGAACTGAACTGTGGTGTTGTAAATCCTATAGAATGGCAAAAGACAAACAGATATATCTTGGAGAAGGTGTAGCCAGAGGGTCAGAGATTGTGAGGATGGCATGGGACAGACCAGTGTTTAGATCAGTTTATTTATTGAATTGCTATGAGTCAATGGCATCTAATAATACAATAACCAAATGAACATATAGGTCTTGGAGAAAGTGTAGCCAGAGTGCTTTTTGGAAACAAGAATGGTGAAGCTTTGTCTCACATACCTAGGACCTATTGTTAGGAGGGGCTAGTCCTTGGAAAGTGACATCATGCTTGGAAAAGTGAAGGGTCAGCAAAAGAGAGGAAGACCCTCAAGGAGATGAATTGACACACTAACTGTAACAATGAGCTTGAGTATATTAGAGCTGATGAGAATGGCTCAGGATAAGACAGGGTTCAAATGTACTATTCACAGGGTCACCAGGAGTTGTCCTCAACTTGATGTCACATAACAACAATAACATATAATTTGTATAAAACATATTTCAAGGCAAGGTATATAATTGAGAGAAAGGGTACAATTTAAATACATGAAATATGGTTAACTTGTGAAAATATATATTTTTTAATTTTAGGAAAGGGCCACACATATATGTAGTAAGAATTTGTTGTTGTTGTTATATGCCACTAACTTGTGACACATAGTAACATTATGTACAACATCTCTGAAGTCTGCTCTATCCTGTGTCAATCTTATTGTCTCTGACACACCTATTCCCTTTACCCCAGTCACTGAATCAACCCATCTCCTCTAGGGTCTTCCTCTCTTGCGCTGTCCCTCCACCCTCTCAAGCAAGATATTCCTCTCCAAGGACTTGTCCCTTCTGCAACATGGCCAAAGTATATCAGACAAAGTTTCAGAATTCTTGCCTTCAAGGAGCAGCCTGGTTTCACCTTCTCCAGAATGAACTTGTTTGTACTCCTATAAGTCCATGGTATATTCAACACTCTTCTCCAACACCATAGCTCAAAGGCATTGATTTTTCTTCTAGCATCCTTAATCATTGTCCAGCAAGTGATTGCAAGGACCATGACCTGGATCAGGTGCGCATCAGAATCTAGACTGTGAAGGAGTTAAAAAGAGAGAGAGAAGAAAACCAAAATAATTTTCTTTGTACAGCAGATTGCTCTTAAAACACTAGTGTCTCCAATGATTGGATGCACCATCTTCTTACACAAATAACATGTGTACTGTTTATTTTCTGCTAACTATCTTGGCCTCCTCAATAATTATTTTCCCATGCCTTTGAATAGTGTTATATGTGCTTGCATATTATTGAAGTGGCCATGCGATATAGTAAAACAAAATAAAGTGAAATAATTTTGCATATTTTTATACAATATGCACACATATGATTTTATAGTTTGTGGACATGCAGAGATCCACAGATACACATGCATTAGGTGGGTGTCTGGGTCAGCTATTTGTATGTTTAGAGAATGTGAAACTATAAAAGTCTCACAGACAAACCACTCAACATAAATGACAGCATATGTGGCATGTTGCCATTGGCATTGGCAGCATAATGTGTGCTGCAAACCAACTCAGCTTTTTTTGTTGTTTCGGTTTTCTTATCTCTGATCTCACAAGACACACACTGTGAAACCTGCTATCCCCACTCAAACACACCCCAAGGCATCCCGTAAGACTTCTAAGGAGGAGCTGGGTTTGTCTGAACGCGGGTCCTCAAAGTCAGCACTGTGCTTTCTGAGGAGGCAGCTCTGAAGGCTGGGCGCTGATCTCGTCTATTAGTGCAGAGATGACTTCACAGAGTATTAGGATAAAAACATCTAGACAAACGTCCACATCTACTGCCTCCTGAGACACACATGGAGAGAGTTGAGTTTAATAAGATCCAGACTGATTTGACTTTAAAAAGATATCTGCTCTTTTAAAATAATCCTTGCTGGCTTTGGTCCAACCCTTCAAATGGTAACTAAAGTCATCCCATCTTCTGTATGCATCTGTTTTGCATCCCCAAAATAGAGTCCTTCCCTCTCTGACAACAGGATGGTCTGTGATGCTAGAGCTGTGCGCTTCAGTTTCCTGCACCTTGGGTAAAAAGGATCCAGGGAAAAAAGTGATCCAGGTCCCCCATCTCCTCTCTTTCAGTGTGGTCCTTTCCTAGCAGCTCTGTCTCAAGGATGCAGTTTAAAGGGCCATGCTGCTTTTTGTTGACTTAGTTAATTATGATTCTGAGACCCGGGGATGTGCTAAGAAGCCTTTTGGATTCCAGTCCGTGCTTTGAAAGTCAGAATTTTAATGCATTCTATGCCCCTCTCCTGCCAAGTTCCAACTAAATAAAAACGGGACTTAAGAAATAAGCCAGAAGAAGAAAAAGAAACAGATAAAAAGGATAAGCAAGAAGATGCAGAGGAGAGAACGGAAGAGCTATTTGAGAGAATAAAGGACAAGAAAAAAGGGAGTGGAGAAAGAAAAGAGGGAAGGAGGGAAGAAAGAGAAAGGCAGTGAGTCGAAGATGCAGTAGAAAATTTCATTAGAAATGCAGAGAAATGGAGCCTCAAACAGCGTCAGGGAGGAAGGGGGAGGAGAGGTTGTCTGGAGTAGCTCATCTGAACAAAATCAGACTTCCCACAGGCAGCCACTCCGGTGGTCCAATCCATCATTCACATCTCAGGCTCCCACGATCAATGGAAAAGTCAGTCATTTGGCCATCCATGTAACATCAGAATCATTATGAACCAAACACCAGAGACCAGCATATTGAACTCCTCTAACTGCACCAGAGGTAAGAAATGCTGAACAAACAGGCTCCACAAACTGCGCTTCAGGGGTGCGTATTTGGTTCAGGATCCAGTCAAAAGGTATAAGACAAATCAGGTTCTTTGGTGATTTTGATCAGACCACCTGGATAGCCTGGCCACAATGACTTCCCCTGGCACATGAAAGGCAAGTTCAGAACCAACCCGAGGCATCCCTCCTTCCCCTAATCTTCCCCAGTGACCTTCTAATTGCCAGTATACTTGCTTCAGGTCTGATCTCCCTTGCATTTAATCCAGTCCATCACTCTCGCTTCTGCTTGCCCTCTTCGCCACGGTTGATTGGGCTGATTTACCTAAGAATGAGGATGTGAAATAATGAGGAGTTTCTAGAACTGGGACTTTTAGAGCTGTTCTTATTGTTGTTGTTGTTATGTGCCATTGAGTCACTTGTAACTAAGAGCAGCCACCTTACATACAACTCTGAACTCTGCTCTGTCTTGAGCCAACCTCACTGTCTCGGACACATCTACCGCACTTACCCCAGTCACTGAATCAATCCATCTTATAGAGGGTCTTCCTCTCCTGCGCTGTTACTGCACCCTCCCAAGCATGATGTCCCTCTCCAAGGACTGCTCCCTCCTTGCAACATGTCCAAAGTATGTCAGACGGAGCTTCAGAATCCTTGACTCCAAGGAACAGACTAGTTTCACTCTCTCCAGGATGAACTTCTTTGTTCTCCCGGAAGTCCATGATTTATACTCAACACTCTTCTCTGGTACTACAGCTGAAAGGCACTGATTCTTCTTCTAGAATCCTTAGCAAATTTCTTTCAAACTGGAGCAAAGTGGTCACATTATGACAAGTTCACTAATCTATTCTGACCAACTCCTTAATAGGGGCTCCTTTTCCCCCAAAAAGAGTCCTAGTGGCAGTGTGAGTTATATGTTGTGCAACTGAAAAGTCTGTTGTCTGAATACAACAACTGTTTTACAGGGGAAAGATGAAGCCTCTATTAAGATTTACAGTCTCAGAAAACTGTGAGAAATATGAGACATCTATTTCTGTTAGGATTTATAGTCTCCGAATGCCGATGGAGGGTCGCTATGAGTCAGAATTGATTAGATGGCAATGCATTGGGGGTTTGCAATTTTTTTTCTTTGCCTCTTCTTTGGAGGCACAGTTGTAGCCTGCTTTACTTAGACTACACATTATTCCAAGATGTGTTATTATTCACTGGAGATTCCATCCTTCCTCTGCGACGACTTCCAGGAGTACCTTGATTCAACAGCTCACTCCCAGGGCTTTATGTGTGATATATACACACATCTAATTTTTTGTTAGAATTGGTTGAAAGTTTATAAATGTCATGTTTTTAATATGTTGTTCATGCAATGTTTTTCTAAACTGTCTTGTCTATACATACATGTATATGTATATATGTATGTGTGTGTTTGTGTGTGTGTGTGTGTGTGTGTGTGTGTGTGTGTCTATTTAACCTACACTGAAACTGAGGAGGACCTGAAGTGCTTGCTGTAGAAGGTCAAGGACTGCAGCATTCAATATGGATTGAAGCTCAACATCAAGAAAACAAAGATTCTCACCACTGGGCCAACTGGCAGCATTATGATAGACAGTGAAGAGACTGAGATTGTTAACTGCTTCCGTTTACTTGGCTCTGCAATCAACACTGTTGGTACCTAAGCAACCAGGAAATCAAAAGATGAGTTGCATTGGGAAAGTCAGCTGCCAGTGACCTCTCCAAAATACTGAAGAGCAACTGTGTCACTCTGGAGACTAAGGTGTGCCTGATCCAGGACATGGTCTTTGCAATTACTTGCTATGCATCAGAAAGGTGGAGAATGACTAGGGATGGTAGAAGGAGAATTGATGCCTTTGAGCTGGAGAAGAGTACTGAATATACCATGGGCTGCTAGAAAAACAAACAAGTTCATCCTGGAGAGGGTGAAGCCAGCCTGCTCCTTGAAGGCAAGGAATCTGAAGCTCCATCTGACATACTTTGGACATGTTGCAAGGTGGGATCAGTCACTGGAGAGGGATGTTATGCTTGGGAGGGAGGAGGGACAATACAGCAAAGGAAGACCCTCGATGAGGTGGATTGATTCAGTGACTGGAGTAATGGGGTTAGGTGTGTTAGAGACAATAATATTGGCACAGAATAGAGCAGGGTTTATGGCTGTTGTACATAGGGTCACTATGAGTCGCAGGCGACTTGACTGCACAGAACAACAACATTTGGTTATGATCATATTGTTTCACCTGATTTCCCCAACTATTTCAGATTTCTACTTACTCAAACTAAAAAACTCATTACCATTAAGTTGGAACTGACTCATAGCTGACCCTCCAGTGAATTTTCAAAGACTGTAAAGGACACAGGAGGAGATTTCCCATCTTTCTCCTGTGGAGTGGCTGGTAGATTCAAACTGCCTGTCTTTGGGTTGGCAGCACAACTCCTTACCACTAGACCACCATAGTTCCCTTTGAGTTTGCTCTTTATGTCCCAGTAACTTATTCGTATCTTGTCTTAAAATGTTACCTAATATTTGCAAGTAAATCAAGTAAGTGTTTAAAATGATGGAGACAGAGACAAATCAGATTGTACTTCAAATCCTAGTCCCATCATTGATGAGCTAACAAATACTGAGCTCTTTCTATCCCTCATGTTCAACTGTTGCCTAGTCGACTCCCCTGGGCACCCAGCGTGGCTCAGTTTAGAACTATGTTCTGTGGGGTTAGCAATGGCTGACATTTGGGAAATAGATCGCCAGTTCTTTCTCCTGATGTACCTCTGGGTGGACATAAATCTCCAACCCTCTGGTAAGCAGCTAAGAACCTTAAAAATTTATATCACCCATAGATCTGAGGACCTAAAAGGGGCACTGATAGTCTAAGTGTCTATGTGGAGAGTACCATCTGCTCTCTACCATACCAAGAAAAACCATTTTACAGATTCTACAAAGAAGAATAAGACACAGAATTACTATATAACACACCACTGAAATATCGTAGCTAGAATTTGCTTGTGAAACCAGAGTACATGCTTTCTTAGCTGCTAACTGCATTACCTCTCAATGAGTTCCAATAAAAGTAAGATTAAGTATGCTGTGGCTACTTCCAAGAAACTCTCTTAATACTCTATAGTTTAGACGACTAGTGTCCAAAACCTTTTCCATAAATGCCCTTTCCATTCCCTCATAACCTGCAGAGACTATCTGTGCAGAAGCCCCTGTGTCCATCATATTTGGGGCTCCAGAGTCT
>NW_006399813.1:9726697-9745060 GCF_000299155.1 Elephantulus edwardii
TCAAACCATTGTAACTCCCACCCCCAAGTAAATATTTTATCTTTCTAAAGCAGCTGGAAGGAGTAAGGTGCGGTAGCAGCAGGCTCGGTCAATCCTGTTTAAATATTGATCACAAACATCGTTAAAATAAAAGTCTATCGACTCAGCCGGTGACTTTGCAGCTTCAACACTTTGCAGATGCAATTTTCCATGTGTGGTGACTCCAAGCCACTTGCCTGAGTTATGATGTTAATAAGTGAGGCCTCTCCTTCGGGAGAGCTTCCAGGTCCTGGAGGCAGCTGCAGAAAGGAACCAGCCTTTCGGTTTGAGGCAATTACAAAGTCCCATCCTTGCCTCCGTCCCCATCCTTATTATCCAGACAGGTCAGCTTTCAGGATGCTAGCTTTTTACCTTTGGAAGCTGAGTTGATTTGCTTCTAGGAGTTGAAAGTGGGTCTCTTTTGTGACCTCAAAACTATAAAGGTAAAGGGATAGGGATTGCAACAGATCTGGCAAAACCAGGTTGAAACCATTTCTCTGAAGTAGTGACTCTCAACCTGAGCTGGTGTCAGAACCACTGGCAGGAAGAGCTAAAAATCTGGCTTAGCAGATCTCTTTGTGATTCAGTGGACCTGGAATAGGGCTTGCCGAATGTAAACATCTCACAAGACCCTAGGACATGCTGATACTTTTAGTTCAGCAGTGTGATTTCAGAACCTTTGGTTCCAGGACGCTCTCATTTACCACAGGCATGGTTGGTATTGTTAGGTGCTGTGGAGACAAGTACGACTCAGCAACCTTTTGAACAAATCTGAACACTGTCCTATCCTGTGCCATCCTCACAATCTTGGATACACTCAAGCCCACAGTTACAGTCAATATGCCAATGGTTTTGAAATACTTCAGATAGGAGGCAGGCAAGAGGGTTAGAAGGGGGAGGAGTCACTAGGATGACTGAGTTTGGTGGGCAGAGGGAGGGGGTGGTGAAGGAATTATTTCTTTCCGACCCAACAGGGACCTTAAAAGATGAGGTAATAGTAGGCATACATCAGTGGTGATTGATTTAATAAAATATAACATATATGAATGATCATATGAAAAACAATGTGAATGAAAATGTGTGAAACAATATACGTGAATGAAACACAGTGCATATGAATTTTGGGTGCAAATCAACATTATATATATACATATACACATATACACATATATACATATATATATACACACACACACACACACACATATATCTATATATATATCTATATCTATCTATCTATCTATCTATCTATCTATCTATCTATCTATCTATCTATAGCAAAGGCCCAAATTATCATGGCCATTGTTACAGCTTCCCAATAAAGCTCTGAGGAACATGACTAGAAAATCCACTCATTTGCTCGCAAATTATTTTACAAATGGGATTCCAAATGGAGATGTGACTAATCTGAGTAGTATCAGAATTGGAGTCCAATTTTCCCTGTTTACCAGAATAGCCATTATACCTAGAAGGTAATGCACCATCCCTAGCAGAACAGTGACTGAGGACAAAAGTTATCATCCAGGAGAATATTAGTCAGTGGTGATCGGTATCTTTCACATTGCTAAGTGGCCAGAGGGTACTGAGAGACCTGAGTTCTTGAAAGTAAGGGGTATAGTTGCAGGATTTGGTTGGAGCTGTTCCCACAGTCTGTCCAGCTCAGCCCTGACTCACATCTTTCTACAGAGACAGTGGAGAAAGTGGGAGACTCTACAACACATAAAGAAAGGTTGACAACAACAAATTCTGGGAGAAAGAAAATGATAAATTTTCTTTCTCTGCTTCTCTGATCTTCTTATTTGGAAGTTTAGGTAAATAGATATATGAACCAGGAGCAGAGAAAAAGGGTTAAGCACATAACTAGAAGAGTTCTTGAGTGTTTCAGATGGTTAACGCATTTGACTACTAAGAGGAATAGTGGTTTGAGTTCACTAATTGGTGCCTCAAAAGTAAAATTTGATGATATATTTCCAAAAATGACCCTTGAGACCCTATGAATGACAACTCTACTTGGAGGCACATGGGGTCACTATGAGTCAGAATTTACTCCACAATGACTAGAGAGAGAAGGGGAGACAGAGTTAGAGAAACTTAACAGAACTGAGTGAAGAGGTGATGATGTGTCTCCCTTACTCACTCTGGTTTGTTTTTCCTTCCTGCTACCACTTGGTACATTGGCAATTTCAGAGATCCTGAATTTAGATAGTAGCTCCAGCTTCCTAAAACAGAAGGTAATCTCGTGAATTACAATCCTGCTTCCCTGAAAACCCCCCTTGAAATGTGCCAGAAAGATAAGCAAGTTCTCATTAAGAAGCTAAATATCTGAATAATTACAGAGAGACCAACTGTGTTATTTCATCCCTCTGGTGCCAAACAGCACGGAGCTGGTGATGCAGGTGGTAGAGAAAAGTGATGGGAGCTTGAGGTTCATGTGTACTTGCTTTGGGAAGCAAATCTAGTTATTTATGAAGCTGCCTCCCAGGTGCAGAGGGAACTAGCTATTCAAGTAGATTTCCATTAGATGGTTTGGATTGAGGTCTGCATATGAAAGCAACCATACAGCAAATATGTATGTTTTCTTCCCACCCAACAAAGCCGATCCATTTTACTCCTGTCCAATTCTCTCTGCTCCTCAGCCAACACTTCCCAGGCTGGCAATTTTTCTGGAGTCACTGTAGTGTGGGGAAGGGGCCTTTTGTGGCTCCATTCATCACTACATTTGCAGGGCCAACAACTTGCTTAGTTTTGAACATAAGGCCACTGTTTAGTGGGCTGGGGGTTGAAGCCTCAGGAGGTCTGATTGGGATAAATAGTCCCAAATGCTCCTTCCCAGATTGTGGGCTGTGTTTAAAACAGCCAGTGTGCTGACTCAGCCAGCTTTGCATGGAGGATCCATTCTACTAGATTGTAAAGCTGATACTCTTGGTATGTTATCCACAGAAGAGTGAATAAATTGCAATTAAAAGACTGAGTCTCATAGAGGACCATAAAGAATTCTAGACAGGATCTTTAACAGATTATTTCATTTGGGCAGAACTGGATCTGAACTCTCTTCAAATACTCAAGCAGACCCCTGCCTCAGGATTCTCGAACTTATTTTCCTTCTTGAATATTCTTTTGCCAGAAATCCATATGTGTTGTCTCTTATTTTGCTAAATGTTCTTTCAATGTTTTAAACTTTCTTTAACTCCACAGAGACTTTACCTGATTGTTCTTTCTCAAAGTGCTACCTCATAGAAGAGATTGAGATTGTTAACAGCATTAGTTTGTTTGGCTACACAGTCAATACTTTTGGCGTCAGCAGCTAGGATATTAAAAGCCGTATTGTGATGGGAAAGTCTGCTGTGAGGAACCTCTCCAAAGCACTAATGAGTAATAGTATCACTCTGGAGACTAAGGTGCACCTGATACTGGCCAGGGTCTTTGCAATCACTTGCTAGGCATAAGAAAGCTGGACAATGGCTAGGGATGATAGAAGGAGAATTGATGCCTTTGAGCTGTGGTACTGGAGAAGAGTATTGAATACACCATGGATTGCTAAGAAAATGAACAGGTTCACCCTAGAGACAGTGAAGCCAGGCTTCTCCTTGGAAGCAAGGATTCTGAAGCTTCATCTGACATATTTTGGACATGTTGCAAGGAGAGACCAGTCCTTGGAGAAGGCCATCATGCTTGGGAGGGTGGAGGGACAGCGCACAGCGCAGAAGAGGAAGATCCTCTACGAGGTGATTTGATTCAGTGACTGGGGTAACCGGGATGGGTGTGTCAGAGACAGTGAGATTGGCACAGGATAGAGTAGGGTTTAGGGCTGTTGTTTCGCTATGAGTCACATCGACTTGATGGCACATAACAACACACTATTATCACGTTTTATTTTCTCATAGCACTTATCATTGCCTAACATTTTATTTGTTTTTAGTTTTGTGATGAAACATAGTTCTTAGATAAAGCAGTTTACAGCTTAACCAATTTGAAGGGTATAATTCAGTAACATTAATTACGTTTATCATCTTATATAACCACCATGACTGTCTAATTTCCAATTTTTCTGTCACCTCCCTAAACAGAAACGGGAGCGCTGGTGGCCTAGTTGCAAGGAGTTGCACTGCCAACTCAAAAGCATGTAGTTCAAATCTACCAGATGTTTTCTGGAGAATAAAGGGCAATTTCCTTCAGTGTTATTTATGGTCTCTGAAAACTCAGTAGAGGGTCAGCTATGAGTGAGTTTGACTCAACAGCACAAAAAAGAATAAATAGATATATGTTGTCACTTAAGCAATAACTCCCCATTTCTCTCCACTCAGCCCTGATAATTACTAATAAACTTTGCATCTATGCTCTTGCCTATTCTATGTATTTTGTATAAATGAGATGACACATTATTAATCCTTTTATATCTGACATATTACTCAACACAATGTTTTCAAGATTCAACTATGTTGTAGTATGTACCAAAATGAAATATCTTTTATGGCTGAATAATATTCCATTCACTGCAGTTTGTGTATTCACTTACGTCTTGATAGACATTTAGAATTGTTTCCACCATTTGACTACCATGATTATTGACAATTGCCTACAATGCATGTTGACATGCAAACATCCACTTGCATCCCTCTTTTCAAATATTTAGAATGTACACCTAAGTGTAGAATTACTAGGTCATGTAGTTATTGTATGTTTAACTTTTTGAGAAACTGCCAAACTGCTTTCCAGAACAGCTACACCATTATATGTTAACATCAGCAATACATGAGGGTTCTGGCAGCCTATTTTTGTATTGTTATTTAAATACAGCCTGTCTCTTGGTGATATGTAAGTTCCTTAGGATGAGGTCTGCTTTCCCTGTCCTGTGAGTATCCTGAAGACCTGGAGCAGTAGTAGCTTGTGCATATTGGACGCTCAGTAAAGAGTTGTTGAACAAACCATTTCCAGCATGGCCACTGCCAAGTCTTCCCTTAGAAAACGCTAGAGAACCTGCTTTTGGAAATTGTGAAGTATCACCCACATGCAGATACTTATTAATGTTATGAGTTTTATTGCAACACCTCTGTTGAAGTTTTCATTTTCCTTTAATTTATAAGTTTCACTGCAAATTCCATAATTTTTCTTGAAAGAAACCAAAAGTAACTTTTTGCTGCATTGACAACAACAACAACAAAATCTCCTTTTATTACAAGAGTTGGCAGATTTGTGATAGAAATGAGGAGCCATTCCTCCCTCCCCCCCCCCCCCCGCCCCTGGTATACCCAAAATTACCAATCCCGGGACATATTTAATTCCATTCCTGCCCTGCCTCCCGTGTTACCAAATGATCCTCCTTCCTTGGAAATTTTTAGGGATTATTTAATGGGAAAAAGCCCTTAACCTAATAGTTAAGAGTTGGTTATTAACAAGAAGGCTGATAGCTCAAAACTATTCAGTGGCTCCATGGGAGAAAAACCTGCTCCCATAAAGATTACAACCCAGAAAACTTTATGAGATGGGTCTCCTCTGTCACATGAGATCACTAAGAGTCAAAAATCGACTTGCTGACACCTAACAACAACAATTTTACGAGAGCCTCTCAACAGGCCCTAGCGGAACTATTATTATCCTTATTTACTGGGGAGAAAACACACTCTCAGGGGTTGAGTGGGTTGCCCAAGACCTCAGCACCTTAGTAAATGGAAATAGAAGCAGTTACAGAAAAGAAAAAAGGCTTCCGGATCAGATATTTAGGTCCCAAGTCAAATATACTTTCTTTGCTACCATGCAGCCTTTACTAAAGAACTCGATTTCACAAGAGCATAGAGCCTGTTTTACATGTGTCTACCCAGACACTTATTTAATGAATTCCTGTGGCTTTTCCAGCAGCCCTTGGGATGAGGAACCAAGTAAACATTTTGTCTCTTCATACCAGCCTCTGCAGCCAAGGGAGTTCCAGCAGTCCAGAAGGGGAGGACCCCCAAAATAACGTCTAGAAATCAATCAGGGAGCATTAACAGAGTGTGCTTGCTAATAGCTTAACAACAAACAGTATATCCTTCCCTCCGTACAAAGGAGCAGTGCTGCCATGATGGGGTCAGGAACCTGGGGGGAAATGAGAGGCAGAGAGCAGTGTGCCTGGAGAAAAGTCAGGGGCAGCCTTGAGAGTCAACAGCTATAAGGACGCCTCCTGCCCAAGGTTCCTCCTGTGTGCGCCCAGAGGAAGGGGGTGGGGGGAGCATGAATTACCTGATGAGGAGCAGGTGCTGCAGACCTGCTGGGCTAGGTTTGGGTCTGCTGCCCTGTTAATTGTCTGACTCAGGGCTTGTGGCCAAGGAGGAGGTCAGCTGCCCCCGGCTTCCACCAGCTGAAAAGCACAGTTATCACAGGCAGCCGCTGCTTTCCTGGTAGGTGATGGACCTCTTAGGAAACAGGTTATCTGGTGGTACACCACGCAGTCAGCATGGCACTGCTGTTCTGCTCCTGATTTCCAGTATGAACATGCAGAAGAAGCTGGTTGATGGCCCACGCTCCAGAAGGGACATGCAGGTTTCCAGTAAGGGGAAGATAATTTACAGCGGAGGCTGCTAACTTCATGAAGGTAAAATGTATATGAACGCCACTGAGATAGCAGGTCTTGGCTGAGGACCTGTCATGCGTCCAGAAGCAATGTTTATATACTGTTGTCGTTGTTGTTGTGTACCGCAGAGTTGTCCTTCCAGCAGGGTTTCCAAGACAGATAATCGCACGGGGGGAGATGGCCCCATCCTTCTCCCACGGATCACCTCTGATGGATTTGAACTGTGTGCGGTGGAGATTGTAAGCAGCTTCTTAGCACTAGGCCACCAGAGCTTCCTTTATATACTGTAGGGAATGCAAATACGTATGTAATATGGTCCCTTCCCTGAAAAGGTTTGCCATTTAGGTGGAGAGGAAGTGGACAGAGTTTAGCAAAACAGAATGGAACTAAGTACGAAATTGAATTTTCTATAAATGCTAATGATCTTCAGAAATTGGCAAGGGGAGGAAGGCTTCATTAGCAGGATGGGCTTGAATTATGAGTCGAGTTCATCGTGAAGAAGAAGGATGGAGAGCATTCCTGGGAGGGAGTTGACATGAGAACACAGCGACAACCACAGAGAGAACCTAATAAATAAAGCTGTGACTTGTCACGGTTCCAACGGGCTTTTACAGGTTTCGTTTTGAAGGAGCCCTGATAATGCAATGGTCATATACTTAGCTACTAAGGGAAAGGTCGGATGTTTGAACCTACCCACTGGCTTCAGCGGGAGGAAGACCTGGCAATCCGCACCTGTGAAGACGGTGGCTGAGAAAACCTAGCTCTACTCTGCTACCTGCAGCTAATATAGGTTGGAATCAGTTTGATGGCACTCAGGAACAAGTTAGGTTGCAGTAGTTGATCAAATGAGGAGTCTGAGAGAGAGGTTAAGAAATTCAGCAGACATTCCTCAATTAATACATATCAGAATGGGGTCAAGAACATAGTGTTTTGTCTTTCCTGTAGAATCCAAAGCCTTTTTAAAAAATTTTTAATGAAAACCAAGAATAAGAAATATATTTTACATTATGACTCAGTATACAAAGGATATGATTTCATAAAATGGTATTTTTCTGTACTAATTCTAATGAATTTTGATCTATTTTCTATTTCCATATAATGCACTTTTGCTGCATGATAGAGAACCCCAACATGTAGTGAAAAATCAGAGCTGCTATACGTAGGGCCACTATGCATTCCAGGTGACTAAACCAATAGCATTCTATGACAGGTTTGAAAGCAGGAGTCACATCCACTTCCTAAATAACATGCCTCCAGAAACTCTATGAACTTTCATAAATGTCGATAGTTGTAGAAGGGCTTCAGGCCTTTTGTTCATGGGGTCACTGCTCAACTCAAAGGCAATCAACACCACCACCACCATCTTGCTGTGCAAATTTCCTAGAACAATAGTTGTTAATTGGTCTGATTTTCACTCCCTAAAGGGCATTGGACAATGTCAGAAGATATTTTTTTTTCCTAACTGAGTTGAGGGAGCAGTGATACTACAAGCAGCTGATGGTTGGAGGCTGTTAAACATCCTACAATGCTTAGAACAGTCCTACAACAAAGAATTGCCTGGCTTCATGTGAACAGCACCAGGGCAGAGGAACACTGCTCTGGATTGAGCCAGGCTCCAACCCTCTGTTGGTGGGATGACTGGTGGGGTGAATAGCTTTGGAAGGGCTTCACTCATGTATCTGTTGGTTGACTGGTAGTCTGGTGTGCAGATGACTGGGCCATGTGTCTTCCCCCCCCCCCACAGTTGTCCCACATGACAGTGGCCTCAGGGTTCCTAAGAGAAGCAAGAGAGACAAATGCCTGTGTTGTACTTAATGCACTAATAGAGCTGTTCTGCTATAACAGATGCCACACAAATGGAGGGCTTTTCCAGACAGAAATTATTCTCTCACAGTTGAGATAGGGAGCACTGATGGCCTATTAGCAAGAAGCTGTGCTGCAATCCCAAAGGCATGCAGTTCAAATCCACCAGCTGCTCCATGGGAGAAGGATGGGCAATCTCCTCCCATGTGATTAACTGCCTCTGAAAAGCCACTGGGCTGTGGGTCAGTTCCAACTCAACAGTACACAACAACAATAATACAGTTTAGAAGGCTAGAAATCTGAATCCCAAGTATGGGAGTTAGGGGTAGTCTTGTTCTCTGTGTCAATTCTGAAGGAAGACCCACCTCTCCATCAGCATCTGTATGTTCCTTGGAGATCATTATGTGGCTAGGCTTTCCCTGTTGGCAGAAGCTTCCCAGCTCAGGAAACTGAGTCTGAAATCACTGAGTACTGAGTTTTATTTTCTCCAAGTACCAAATGTCTTTAGAGAGCAGTAGGACAGAAAGGCTTGGTGGGCAGGATGGAGGCTGATCTTGTTCTTTCTTGGTGATATTGGGATCCCTATCTCTACTTGCTGCTTCTCCTCTTTTATGTCTCTTAAGACAAAAGGTGATACTAGTCCATTCCAGGGCAACTCTTCTTATATCTGATCTGAGGGCTGTGGTAGGACTAAGGGTGATCTATTCTGCATGTTTAATGATTTGTTCATTGCAAATACATTTTATAAGGAACACAAATCCAAGCTATACACATGAATTTCATCTGACGGTAGGCATAGGAATCAAATCGATCACATCTGTGGAAAGAATCGCTGGAGAAGCTCAATAGCATCTGTGAAAACCAGTCCAGGTGCTGATTGTAGAACAGACCACCAACTACTCATATGAAAGTTTAAGATGAAGTTTAAATAATCCACAGGAACCAAAATTTTACCTTAAGACTATCCCATTTGAATTTCAAAACCATCTCAGGAGTAGGTATGAGGACTTGAACACCAATGAGGAAAGACCAAATTAATATTGTCCATGAAGACTGCAAAAAATCATGACAAAGGAAGAAAAGACCAAGACCAAGATGGATGTCAGATGACACTCTGAATATTGTATTAGAGCACCAGGAAGCCAAAGCTAAAGGAAGAAATCAAGAAATTAAAGAACTGAACAGAAAATTTCAAAGGCAGCTTGGGACGACAAAGCAAGGTATTATAATCAAATGTGCGGAGAGCTGGAGTCAGAATATCAAAAGGGCCAAACTCGCTCAGCATTTCATAAGCTGAAGGAATTGAAAAACAAATTCAAGCCATGAGTGGCAATACTTAAAGATGCTTTGGGAAGAATGTTAAATGATCCAAGAAGCATTAAAAGAAGATGGAAGGAGTATACAGAGTCATTGTACCAGAAGAAATTGACTGACACAGAAGAATTTCTTGAAATGATGTATTAGCAAGAGCTTGTGGTGATAAAGGAGAAAGTTCAAGCTGCTCTGAAAGAATTGGCCAAAAACAAGTCTCCGGGAGTTGACGGCATACCAATTGACATCTTTCAACAAGCAGATGCTACCCTGGATATGCTCACCAAGTTGTGCTGAGAAATCTGAAGGATAGCCACCTGGCCAACTGACTGGAAGAGATTGATATTTGTTCCCATTTCAAAGAAGAATGACCCAAGTCACGGCCCTCTGCCCGGGGTGGGCTGCCCTCGGCCCCCAGCTCTGGGCAAGCCACTGCGGCCCTCAGGGTGAGCTCCTCAGTCCCCAGATTGTGCCATCTAACCCCTGGGTGGGGAAGGGAAGAAAAAAAAAAGAATGCTTAGGGTATCCAGAGAATGTTACCTAGGCCACCTTCTGCCACCCTCCCCCCCAGTAAACCTGAAAGCAACACCCTCAAAGCCCTTCTATTTGTAACTCACAAGTTTGTTCTCTCTAGGTTTGCTCCCTTTCCTATAGGTAACCTTAACACTGAGTTTTACTCCAGAATTGACCCTGAACCCAGTGCCAGTGGCAAAAAGGAAATACAACTGATACCTAAGGAAGCAAAGGAGGATGGAGTCTCTCGGTTCAACCAGCCATCCCCACTGGACCCACCTGGGAAAACACTTTGCGGTCCAGAGGGGAGCAAATGACAGGAAAATATCTGCTAACAGAGCAAGAAGGCAAGCAGCTGTAACCCAAGACCACTAGTAAGGAGATAAAGCATCCTCCCTTCCCCCCTTTACATCTACGCCCCTGTTCAGCATGAAGAAGCCAGAGAGTCGGCATCCAATTCCCAAATCAATAAGACAGTTGGTTTAATTACCATTGGAAAATGCTTGTCATTCCTCTGTAGCATCTGGTCCCCACTGGACCCTCATCATTTCCTTCATCTGCTCCCCCAACTGACCAAACAGTGCAGCTCTGCAACTGCATCCTGGCCCATCCTCACACTTCTGCACCCAACCCTCACCTCCTTGTACCCTCAATATGTTTTTCCCAATAAAAGAAAAAAAAATTAAAAAAGAGTGTGGATATTATTGAATAATATAATTTATATCACATGTAAGCAAGATTCTTCTGAAAATTATAAAAAAACTGGAGAAACACATCAACAGAGACCTGCCAGATGTGTAGGCTGGGTTTAGAAGAGGTCATGACACTAGGCACATTATAGCTAATGTTCGATGGACCTTGGCAGAAAGCAGAGAGTACCAGAGGAATGTCTATGTGTGTTTCATTGACTATGAAGAGGCTTTGGCTGTGTGGATCACAACAAACTGTGGCTGACTCTGAGAAGAATGAGAATCCCAGAACATTTGTTTGTGCTTATGTGAAACCTATATTTGAACCAAGAGACAGTTGTCAGAACAGAGCAAGGAGACACTACATGGTTCAAAATCTGGAAAGGTGTCCACCATGGATGTATTCTGTCTCCATACCTTTTCAATCTGTATGCACAACAGGTCATCCAGGACACTGTGCTGTATGAGGAGGAATGTGGCATCAGGATCAGAGGAAGATTCATCAACAACCTGTCTTATACAGATGACATAACCCTGCTTGCTGAAAGGGAGGAAGACGTAAAGTGCTTGCTGCACTTCAAGGACTTCAATATGGATTGAAGCTCAACATCAAGAAAACAAAGATTCTCACCACTGGGCCGATTGGCAGCATCATTATAGATGGTAAAGAGATTGAGGTTGTTAACAGTTTTAGTTTGCTTGACTTCACAATCAACACTTTTGGTACCAGCAGCCAGGAAATGAAGAGACAAATTGCACTGGGAAAGTCAGCTGTCAGGGACCTCTCCAGAGTACTGAGGAACAACTACATCAGGCTGGCGACTAAGGTGCACCTGATCCAGGCCATAGTATTTGCAATTGCGTGCTGCACATTGGAGAAATGAACAGTGGCTATGGATGATAGAAAGAGAATTGATGCCTTTGAGCTGTGGTGTTGGAGAAGTGTATTGAATATACCATGGATTGCTAGGAGAATAAACAAGTTCGTCCTGAAGAGTGGGAAAATGGGCTATTCCTGGAAGGTAAGGATTCTGAAGCTTTGTCTGACATACTTTGGGCATGTTACAAGGAGGGACCAGTCCTTGGAGAGGGACATTATATTTGGGAGGGTGGAGGGACAGTAAAAAAGAGGAAGATCTTCTATGAGATGGATCAAACAATTCAGTGATTGGGGTAATGGGAGTTGTGTCAGAGACGGTGAGGTTGACACAGGATAGAACAGGGTTTAGAGCTATTGTACAGAGGGTCACTATGAGTCTCAAGCCGCTTGACAGTACATAACAACAACAACAATCTCACCTTTAATTATTTTACAACTGTTGAGATTCTCTGTCCTTGGGTGGACATTACAAAACTGCCATGTTACTTAAACACATTTTTACTTGGCACTTTCTAGTGTTCATTTGGACTCAGTCAAGAACAAATTGTCATTTCTGTATCTGTCCACTAAACATCACGAAAAGAAAGTACTCATGTGCTAAATGAATCACAGTCTTCTAATTTTTATCTCAAGACTTGCATTCATGTTTATAACAGTGTTATTTACCATCACAAGAACATGGAAAGAGCCCAGATATCCAACAACAATCGAATAGCTTGAGAAATTCTGGTACATTCACACAATGAAATACTACACAGTACACAAGAGCAATGATTTTGTAAATTACTACTTAACTTGGAAGGCACTGGAAAGCATTATGCTGAGTGGACTAACTCAGTCCCACTAACTCATTATAAGGGACTGTATACTGTATAAAACCATTATTGTAGAATGGGTATATGAGGATCCAAGGGAGAGAGGTGTGGAGGCAGAGGGATGAGGATGTGTGGGAGGTGGGGGAGGACTAATCATAGGGTCATACAATTTGATATGTGAGATGGTGATGAAAGAAATGGGAAGGATCTACTGTGATAATGTATTCAAATTTTGTAAATAAACTAGTATAAAATGTAAAAAACAAGATTAAAAAAAAAAAGACCAAGAGATCACACAACTTTGCTGATAGGAAGATAGACTTTATATTTGTTGCTTTTCGATTTTTGTTTTCATAGAATATCGAATAATTTTACAAACATAGCATACTCAATACATATTGTGTGAATAAGACTGAAAAATTGTAGATGCAGTAAAGACTTATAATGGACTCTCTAAGTGAAGACTGGCAGATCGTGGCATTCCTAAGATGCCAAGTACAGGGTCCCTGATGGCACAGAGCAATACCATACTGGGTCACTAATAGATAGGTTGGCTGTTTGAATCCACCAGCTGTTCCTCAGGAGAAAGATAGGCAGTGTCTTCCTGGAATGATTTATAGCCTCAGAAATCCAAGGGGAAGTCACTGTGAGTTGGAATTCAATTGATGGCAGCAGGCTTTATAGTTTTTAATGCCAAACAAGGAAACGTTCCTAACACAACTTTACATATTGTTGGTCAGGCCTACCAACCTGAGTTTAGAAAATACCTTATAAATTCTTGTGGCATAGTCTTTAAGGAGGTGTACTGCTCACCTAAAATCCAAACCTCTCTGACAGTTTGAATCCACCAGTGGCTCTTAATGAGAAAGATGAATAATCTTTTTCCATGTGATTTAGAGCCTCAGAGGTCTAATGAATGGTCAGCTATGGATTGGTTCTATGGTCCAACAGCAGGAGTTGCTTGGGTTTTTCTTTATTCCTTTTGAACTTTCATCTCTAGTTGTTTCGTCCATTGAAAGATACAAAACCAAGCAGTCCTATGTGTCAAGGAAGACATCATGGCAACAAGAGGGTTGCTTCTAGGAGTATTACAAAAAGATGACTGGATGTGGACGCAAACAACTCAAAGGGCAAGAATTCAAGAAAATGCAAGTGTATGCATTACCCAGAGGAAAATTTTACTTCTTTTTTTGAGAAATCCTGAAATTATATGGGCATGTGGTCAAAGAATGTTTTCATGAAAGATCCAGAAAACTAGCCTTTGGTTAATTGAATCAAGAAAGTCAGACTTTGTTTTCAATGGAAAGACAAGATGTGCTGTGGAAGCAATGGAGAAACACGTCTGCTATATTCTTCTCCAGTTCTGTCCTGCTGGATGCTTCAAGACAGGCCATTTCCCTTGTCAGGGTCCTCAGTATCACTGTCTGTAAAGTGAAGTCATGGGATCAAATGACCTGAGAGTCTTGTGGGTGTCAAACATTCTAATTTACCTCCTTGATATCATTGTTTCAGGCATTGTCCTGCCTTGGTAGCAGAGCAAATTCTTGGTATCAATCACAGTTTGACAGAGTAGAAGTCTTTCTGTCTGTACCCTGTGGGAAATTGCAGGCAGAACATTAATCCAGGTCTTTAAACCAGATCCGCCCCACCCCCAGACCATCTGACAGGGAAGGCCTCTCACTTCCCTTCTGGTTCCCACATGTCAGGGAACCTGTTGCCACAAGATTCAATCCCCCATTCCCATTAAAGTTAACCATCCTCTCGAAAATGAATGCACAGTTAACAAAGTGATAAGTTGATGCTTAAACTTTAAGCAGATTGCTTCCAGCTAATCGCAGTTAAGTGGCAGACAAAATCATAGGCACTCAGCTCAACATAAACCCCAGCGCCCAAGAAAATGAGCTGAGCTCCTAAGGGGAAATCCTAGCAATGTTTCTTTTTCCAGAAGCTGAAACAGAGTAGGGGGGTTGGAGTGAGAGCAAGAAAGGAGGGAAGAGGAGGGGAGGGGCAACATCCTGCCACACTGAGGATGAACTTAGCTGAGTGGCTTTAGGAACATGGGAGAAAGCGCTCTGAGAGTCAATCTGCCCTTAAGTGAAAGGAGGAGAGTGATAAGTCTGCTCCAAGGCTCTTGAGAAGTAGAGTATGTGGATGAAGTGATTTACCAGATCGTTGCACTTAGAGAGACAAGTGCTCTATGGACAAGGAGAACTGTGCCTAAACAGTCGTAGGCCACACAAAGGGTCCTACACGAGGAGGCCCCGAAGCCACACTGAGTCATCATATGATTATCAACATCAGGAGGAATCAGAGGATTTTGTCATACTTTGGGAGGATCTGGGGATAAGAGTGGATATTCACCTTTTTTTCTTTGAATTTGAGTGCCAGTTTACAAATCATACTAGTTTTCCATGCAGTCATTAACAGGCACTTTGTCTTGTAAAGTTAAGTGCTATTTATTACTATAATAAAAAAATTACAATGGGAAGATGGAAGGACAGCACAAGAAAGGAGGACCCTCGATGAGATGGATTGACTCAGTGACTGGGGATATGGGGGTAGGTGTGTTAAAGATGATAAGATTGGCACAGGCTAGAGCAGGGTTCAGAGCTGTAGTCCACAGAGGGTCGCTATGAGTTGCAAGCGACTCAATGGCACGTAACAACAACTTGTCTAATCAATTCCTTATTATTGACTATTGTGGTTTTCTTGATACAACCTATCTATTTGTTTATTTTTGCTTCTTATTCTACCCTCTCCATCCTGGTTTTCCCTCTAAGATGTAGTCTATCTCAGTGGATATCTTTTTTTAGTTATAATAGTAGTTATCATCCACTGTAATTATCCTTTGGTGAATAACTTATGTGACCAAGCATACTTTGTTCTAGAATCATCCATATTGTGTGGTATTTCAAGAATTCTTTTTTTCCTGTTTACATATTTTTTTAAAAGGTTTTCATTCATTTACCGGTAAGCCTTTTCCTTCATTCAAGAATTCTTGAATGTTTCTTAGTGAGAAATAATACTCCATCAGGTAACTATAACCTTGGTTGCTGTTATGTGCCATAGAGTTGAATACAACTCATAGCAGCCCTAAAAACGAAAGGTCTGAGCCCTGTCCTATCCTGTGCCATCCTTATCATCTCTGCCACAGTGGATCCCATTGCTGTTGTCCCCATGTTAGTTGAGGACCTTCCCCTCTTTCGCTGATGCTCCACCTTTCCAAGCATGATGTCCCTCCTCAAGGAATAGCCTCTCCTAGCAACATACTCAGAGTATGTGAAATGAAGTTTCACTATCCTTGCTTCCAAGGAGAATTCTGGCTACACTTTTCCCAAGACATGTCTTTTTGTTTTATTGGTAGTCAATGTACTCTTCTCCAACACCACAATTCAAAGGTATCAAAAGTATTCAAATTATCATCCAGTCCTCAGGGGCATAATAAGTGATTGAAAAGACCACGGCCTGAATCAGGTGCACCAAAGTCTTTAGACAAACATCATTGCTCCTCCATACTTCGGAGAGATCCTGACAGCAGACTTACCCAATGCAATACGTTTGCTGACCTCCTGACTCCTGTTCACAAAGGTGTTTATTGTAGATGTATGTAATGTGAAATCATCGACAACTTCAATCTTTTCTCTATCTATCCTGATGTTGCTTATTAATCTAGCAGTTGAGAATATTTGTCTTTTTGATGTTGAGATAAAATCTATATCAAACCCTATAGTAATATCATCTATAGTTTTTTTAGCCATTCATCCATTGAAAGATGCTTGGGTTGTTTCTAACTCTGTGTTTTAACTGCTGTGAAAATAAACATGGGTGTGTATATGTCAGTGTGACACAATTCTTATTTATTTGGAATATATAGCTAGTATTAGGATTACTGAATTAAACAGTACTTTCAGAAAAGATTCTTTAAATACAAAACATCTCTTCCTTTTGTTCTTAAATAGGAAATTCTCAGCTCTGCTCCTTTCAGGATGACCAGACAGAAAAGCATTCTAACAGCATTCAGAATAGCATTTCTCATCTGGTCCTGTTATGAGAGCATTAAGTGTCATAAAGAAAGGAGATAAGAAGAAAGAAGAAAAACGAAAAGAAAAATACTGAAATGAATAAAGCATACAATTAGCTCATAGCAGTGTTGTCAGCTTGGCTCAGTTTCAATTATACTTAACAATTCCCGTGAATGAGATCGCCTTGTATTTACTGTGAAGCATTCACTGTGTTCTAGGCATTGGGATACACTAGGGCAAAGAACAGATACCATTTCTTTCTTCAAAGAGCTTGTAGCTAAGTACAAAGACTTATTAAACAAATGGTCACAAGGCAGTGTGACGCCAGCTAGCAAGTATAGCTATCCAAGGAAGATGTTCCTGGTGAAGTAGCATGGAACCTGGGACTGAAGGACAAGCAGAGCTTCATCAGACAAAGGTAGACAAGATGGGAAGAGTTGTATAGATAGTAAAAACACACAGGAAACACTAGGGTGGAGAAGATTGCGGGATAAAGTTGCCATGAAAGAATAGTAAGAAAATGGGAAGATGAAAAGGGAAGATTTCAGAGTTCACTGACTAAAGACTTGGAAGACTGTCTCAGAAACAGAAGCTGTCAAATTCCCTTTCTCTATGTATGTTGTTGTTGTGTCCTGTTGAGTCAGAACCGACCCGTAGCTGACCCTCCAGTGGGTTTTCAGAGACAGTTAATCACACAGGACGAGATTGTCCATCCATACCCAGCAGAGTAGCTGGTGGCCTCGAACCATGTGGATTGCATCACAACTTCTCGCCACTAGGCCACCAGGTGTGTATGTGTGTATATATATATATATATATATATATATATATAAAATCTCCCCCAATAAAGGCTATTGGTGCCACAGTAAATAGCAACTACAAAACAAAAACCAACCTGAAAAACCCAAAAAACCTATCAAGGAAACAAAAAAAGTTAGGAAAAGAGGCTTAACAAACTTAAGTAGAATCTGGTTTTCCATTTTAGGGATTTTAATCTAAAAGCAATAGGATAATAAAATCCCCCAACTTTTGCTGAGTCTTTTTATGTATAAACTATAACAATACTAGTTTTTATTTGCTACTTTAAAGGTTGTAAAGAGTTTTGGAATGTACCTCCTTTGATACTTATCTCAGCTTTATTCTTTAGAAGTGGAAGGTAAAACTCAGGGGAGTGAAGTGACTTCTCAAGGTGACAGTATTGCCAATGACACAACTGGGTTGTGTAGCCACCTTTCAAGCTGTTTTGCCTATAACTACTCAGGAGGGGAAGAAGTGAGCTTTATGGTACAGAACTTGATCTAGAGCCATTATTCCCAAATCATGTGCCAAGATACCCCCAGGCACAGAAGCAGATTCACAGGAATGCCACTGGATATATTAAATAGTTGGGGGGGGGGCATAGCAATAGGTGACATCTGTCAGACCAGTTCAAATTATTTAATAGCTTTGACATTAGACTGCACTGCCATTCAGTGTCATCATACATATGTGAAGAACTGATGCCTTTGAGTTGTATTGGCAAAGAGTACTGAATATGCCCTCAAACTGACAAAAAAAATCTACTTTGGATAAGTGCAACCAGGATGCTTTTTAAAAAAAAATATATACATTTTTTTCCTTTTTAAAAAAATTTTATTTTATTCATTTTAATGAACATTTACAGAGATTTTAGATTTTCATTCATTCGTTGTTGCCCTTTTTTCTTTACCCCCTCCCCCCAGTTCGCTCCTCTCTTTGAAAAGCAAAAGATAAACTTCTTCGTTAG
>NW_006399813.1:9745271-9783033 GCF_000299155.1 Elephantulus edwardii
CAGTATACATAATTTATCCAGTTTTTCTCAGTCTTACCCCAACCCTCATGTCAGTCACTTTTTACAACAATGGCACCATGCAGTATTTGTCCTTTCATGACTGAGATATTTTACTAAGCATAATGTCCTCCAGGTTAAGAAGGATGCTCCATAAAGGCAAGGATTATCAGTCTCACACTTTGGGTACATGAGCAGGAAGGAAGCACAATTGTTTGGATAAAGACATCAGGCTGGGGAAAGTAGAGGGTCATCAAAAGAGAGGACGAGTCATAATATCTGCAACATGAGGCTTGAGCATAAAGGAGACCATGGCAATGGCAGAAAATAAGGGCAGATTCTGACCTACTGCTCACAGGGGTGCTATGAGCTGTGTAGCCTACTCAGTACAACCTAACAACTTTATCAACAGCTGTAAAGATCACTGTGGAGCAGAAAAGAAGAGTGACAGTGCTCAATCTGACTCCAGGAATTGACAGTGACACTGATGTGTACACAGATGTATATATACATCCCTTGAGTAAGTAATTGTATTGTGATTATTTAAGAATACATTTTTTCCCTTTCAACTAATGTATTTTTTTAAAGAAGCTATTACATTGGAATGTAAACACATATTAAGTTGTTTGAGGTTACCTATTTAGTAGATTATATAGTTAGGTATTTATTTTGTCTTAAATGTACTAGGTGGGAAAATTTATGGCAGTATTAAGGATGCTATTAACCCAGAGGGTTTGGAAACCTGTGGCCTAGAGACCGAGTCTGAAGGACAGAGCCTAGAAATGCTGGGATTTCCTCCATGCTTCCTCAGTGGTTGATGAATAGGTGTTGTTGCTACCTGACTCTTCCAAAATGAAAACTGTTTCTTTCTGATATCAAAAAAGTGGTTCAAGGTTGAGCAATGCAAGCAAGGCCATGCACTTCCTCAACAGGAGGTTAGATAACTGAGGATGTTTATATGTCTATTAATTTGGTTTTATGAATTAATGATGATTATCAAATTACTTTTGAGAGCAGGCAAATGTGTTTTAAAATATATGTAATCTCTAGCCTCCTTCTTCTGGGTCAGTAGCTTTACTTTCAAACATCTCAACAACTCTGACTCAATCAGAAATAGCAGCTGTTTCTTCAAAAATAAAGTGTCTAAGGAAAAATAAATGAACTGAAACATACTGCAGAAACTCCTTCCTCTGTGATGTTTTCTCTTTCTCTCCCAGCAGAGGTCATTCGCTTTGCAGTGATCTCATACACCTTTCAATTAAAGCATTTTCCACATTGTGTGCTGTTTATTTGAACATGCTTGTTATTATTGGTCTTCCAGAAAATAAGTTGAGGATGGAAATTTTTTTAACCACTAAAGTCTCACTTTTAGCAAGCATTAGTTTGCTTCCCTAAGGTTAAGTATTTTTTTAAGTCAATAATAACTTTAGGCCTAAAGGTTATGCTTTTTCAACATTATCCTAAAAAATTAGAGTAAGTATGAAAATGTCTTGTGCACTAAGATGTCCTTAGCAAGATTGTTTTTAATATAAAATATACACATGTTTAAGTGTTTTACCATAGGAAGTGTTTCAGTAAATTGTTATACTTTTGTTTAATGGCCATGAATCCGTTTAAATGAATGTGTTCAAATAGTTTATAACAAGGTGAAATGTTTACAATAGTATAAAAGTTACAAAAAACAAGACTCAAAATTGTACATACCATATGATCTCAATTTTGAAAAATAAAATCTATGCATTAAAAGAAAAGTAAAAATAATTCTAGAGAAAAATAACTTTAAACCATCTTAAACAGTTTTAAAGGGACTATTTTAACAATGGTTGTCCCTGAATAATTAATAATTCATTTATTCTACATCTTTATGCTTTCATGAGCCTTAGTTTTTATTCTGTCTTTTCCTCCTGGGTTGCCTCTTCACTTTTCATAGAGGTCAGTTCATTTTTTAAGACATCAAATCCTAGCTCTTCTGTGATGCCTTTTTTTTACTTCTCTGACCTCCTACAGATTTCACACAAAAAGATTTTTAACTAAAGAAGATGTAGGTGCATAGATTCCCCCCCCCCCCCCCGTATTTCATAGCTGATTGCTGTGGAAAGTAATCGGAATCTGGAGCCTTGGTTTTGAAGTTTGCATCTTGATCCTCCTGTTTACTCTCCAAGTGAGTGTTCATAAATTACTCGTTGTCTTTGTGCTTTAGTTTCAGTATCTGAAAAAATTGAGTCTTTTCCGGAAACTAGATTGCAAATTTCTGAGGCAAACAGACTACCTCTTAGAAGAGCAGAGTCAGAAATTAAGTCTTTGTAACCCATGGTTAAGTAGCAAGATTGAAGTTCCATCTCACATGCTTTGGGCATGTTACCAGGAGGGACCTGTCCTTGGAGAAGGACATTATGCTGGGAAGGAATGAGGGACAGTGCAGGAAAGAGACACCCTCAGTGAGATGGGTTGACACAGTAAATAAGGTAATGGATGAGATTGGCTCAAGATAGGGAAGAGTTCAGACCTATTGTGCATAGGGTCACTGTGAGTCACAGGGGACATGTAATAATAACAATAACAACAAAGTTTAGCTAAATGAGCTCTGATGCCTTAGTGGTAAGGAAATGTGCTGTCAACGAAAAAGTCATACAGTCTAAATTCACTAGCTAAAAAAAAAAAAAAGCTGGACAATCTATTCCTCTGTGATTTGTGATTTACAGCCTCTGCAAATCCACTGAAGGGTAAACTAGGAATCAGTTTTGACTCGCTGACACCTAACCACTACAGCAAGGTTTCACTATATAAAGTCAGAGTGTAATTTCAAGGTTAATTGCATGTGACTTGAAATATGGAATTTCATAGTATTCACATATACAAACAACTGCAATAAAGTAAGTCAGTAATAATTTTGGCCTGTACTTTTATAGAGTCTTCTATTTTAATAATTATTAATATTTTTATTCTGTTATTACTACTTTTTTTTCCCCTGGGAGTCCTCTGATGTGTCTATTCACTGTGCAAAACTTTTTATTGAATTCACATTATATTATAAACCATTAACTAGAAAAGGACAAGGTTGACGAAAACCTAGAAAGTTCTCAACAAAAAAGGATAGATGCAAAAGCCATGACAATGGACTCAAACATACCAACCATCGTGAAGATGGTATTGGACTGGCCATCTTCTATTGTTAGGGTTATTTTGTTGTTAAGTGCCGTCAGGTTGAGCATGACTCATAGCAACAAAAGACCTGAACCTTGTTATATATCTCTCTCTATCTCTATCTCTATCTCTATCTCTATCTCTATCTCTATCTCTATCTCTATCTCTATCTCTATTGCCATATATCTAAGTTCATAGAGTTTCCATAGGCATGTTGTTTAGGAAGTGGATGTCACTCCTGCTTACAAGCCTGTCTTAATTCTGGAACCTCCACCAAACCCTGTCCACCATGGGTAATTATTATGACATTTGACACACCTGTGGCACAGCATTCAGCATCACAGAAAACTCAAGTTACCTCAGTACAGTGAATTGACAGATCAGTACTATATTACTTAGAAGAATATTCATTCCAAACACAATTAACACCAGGCTCAACTGACTTTTAAATATACAGGGCTGCCCACCAGGTCCTGATTGACTTAACAAGATGCTTCCAGCCCACAGCTCATTGTTAGCCAAATCCAGCAAATCCAGTCAGCTCACACATGTTTGTTTGTTGGGGTTACTACTAGCCAATATTGACTCCAGGGGGGAAAAGCCCAGAAACTAAGAAAAGCAATAATGTTATAGGCACACAGGCTCTAATCTACATTCTGTGGAAAAAACAGTTCTTCCTTTAGAGAAACTTAAAATTTAATGGTGAGTACAAAATAAAATACTTAACTGCAATTCAATGAGGCAAAATTTGACAGAACTCTCTAGAGGGCACACTGAAATTGCAAAGGCAGTGAGGTAATTTTAAAAGGAGCAAGGAACAGTCCACCTAAAATGAGTCCCAAAGAAAGGTGAAAAATTATTCAGAAATCTTAAGTGTGAAAATGCCGTTCAAGAGATAACAAAGAGCAAGCTCAAAGACCTAGGGTTGGTTTGTGTTCTGATGTTTTATTTCAGGGAGACACATATTACTTCTGGTTGAGTTAAAATTGTTGAGATGTTTAATGGTGGTGCTAGTGACCCAGAAGAAGAGGACACAGAGACAGTGCACGTCTAAGATCCATTCTCATTGACTGATTGAAAATAATTCAAGATATCTGGATCATACATTACATTCTAAAGAAAAGTGGAAAATGGAGCTGGCAAAGTGAGCACATGTGTCCTACTGGGTCGTGGTGCATGAGAAGTGAACGAGTGTATACAGTAGGAACTCAAATTGGGGAGATGGAGTTGTGTACTGGGCTAGTAGATGTAGTTGTGCACTGAGCTGGAAATATAAAGGTGAACTTGTATATACACTAAGGAGCTGAGATTGGGCAGGTGAACATAAGTGCTGTGTTAAGAGGCCTGCTATAACATATGTGCAGAAATATCACACTGAGGTCTGAGACTGGAAAAGAGAGTACGTGTACCACACTGAGGGGCTTTGTCCTGGGGATGTAAGATATTTGTACCAAGGCTTGGGACTGAGGAGATGACTTCATACCAGAAAAAGGAGCCTAATGCAGGGGAAGTAAGCATGTACACACCACGATAAATGAACAGAAATCTATCCTCATGATAATTGTTACCCTGGGAAGAATTTTAAATGCTGAGTGACATAATTGAATTAGTTATTTAGAAAGAATCCATTTGAGGAAGGTAAACATTTTGGAGGTGTTGAATAAAGGTAGAAACAGTCCCTTTATTTTTTGTAGACAATGGGAACTGATTGAGGAAGTAGAAGGGTCAACAGTGGTGATAGATTGAGTGTGGGTGGTTAAAAAGAGAAAGATGTCCAAAGGTCTCTTAAATATCTAGTTTGGGAAACCGAGTGGTGGTAGAAATAAAGATGCTTTGTCTGGTTTTGAATGACACTTAATAGTCTGATTTTAAATATTGTCTTAAGCTTGAAGTTCTTCTGGAAAATACCAAGGCAGAGAAGCACAATAAACAGCTCAACTTTCGAGGTTTGAGGCACAGGAAAGAGACCTAAGACATACTCCAGAAAACTAATGATTTAAAAACAATTCAATTAAGGATTTAGATATAAAAATAGAAAATTAAAATCACATTCATAGACATAAGAAGCAAAATTTCTAATAAATACTTAGGTGAAATATTTCATTTAGGCTGGATTTTCCTGGAAGTCTGTATTACAATGGAAGCTCTCACACTGTGTTTTGTCTGCACTTGTCAGTGTCTATGGAAAAGTGCCCTCAACATGGCATGAATTTAATTGCATCCCCTCAAAATATAGTAAGACTTTTATCTTTGTAAGTGTGGATGTGATCTGGTTTGAAAGAAAATAGGTTATCTTCTGCTGTGTTTAAAACACCATACTTGCTTAGGGTGGATCTTAAACCCCATCACTTCTGAAGGTTGTTTGTTCATTTGTTTGTTTGTTTTAAAAATAATAATAGACAACTGGGGAGAGGACTCATATGAAGACAGACACATTTGTGTGCTAAGAAGAACCTCTTCCTAGATCTATGCTTTGCACTCAAACTTCTAGCCTCTTGAACTCTAATAAAAGGGAGCTCAGGTGGTGAAGTCTCTAGGGAATTGTGCTGTTAACCCAACAATGGAGCCTCTCTGGTGGTTTGAATCTACTCAAGGCTCCATGGGAGAAACATGGCTACTCACCTCCAGTGGCATTTACATCCTCTGAAAATCCACTGGAGGGTCAGTTCTGAGGCTAACTAGACAGCAGTGACTTTTTGGAGAATTGTAAAAAAAATATACTTTTGTTCTTTAAAGCTGCTCACATGTGGCTTTATTTTGTGGTATCTTTTGTTGCAACAAATTTAGTTACCTAAGGCATACATTAAATCAAAATTTCTGAGTAAACAGCAGAGGAATAATGAAGCTTCTTGAGAGAAAAACACCTAGAAAGGCAGTTTATGGACTTCAAATTTGCAGTGTTGAAAACATGTCCCATTAAAGGATAAATATTTAACCCTGTCAGAACTCAGAAATAAAAGTAGCTATATATTATTTCCATTTGCTTGCTATGCATCTGTGAGCTGGACAATGAATAAGGATGACAGAAAATGAATTGATGCTTCTGACCTGTGGTGTGGGAGGAGAGCACTGAACATCCCATGGATGGCCAAGAGAACAAACAGATAAGCAGCTGGAGTGCTCTTTGGAGGCAAGAATGATGAGGACTCACCTCACGTATTTTGGACACGTTGCTAGGAGGGACTGCTGCCTGGAGAAGGGCATGATTCTGGGACGAGTGGAGGGTCAGTGAAGGAGGCTTGACAAGGTGACTGCTGCAATGGGCTCTTGTGTGTCGGGAACTGTGAGGACGGCGCAGGACAGGACTGGGTTCAGATCTTTTGTTCATAGGGTTGCTATGAGAAGGTGTACTGGACTGGATAGCACCTAACAACAATAACAATGTATTTTTTAAATACTAGTAAGGCTTCTTGTTTCATAGAAATGCTTTGCCGAATAATACTTGAAATAATAATGCTTAGGTAACTGTTAAGAATATAAGTTAAAGCCAATTGGAGTTCTATCTGGAACTCCATGAAAAAAGAGGCCCAGTAACTGTGCCCTCCCTCCTATGAGACCCACCTTCTCTTCCTCAGGCTGTGCACCACGATGATGACATTTTAAGTCTAGACCCAGCAAGGAGTTCCCGCTAAAGAAACTCATGCGCTTGTCTTCTCCATTGCTTCGTTGGGCATATTTGTTAAAGAGAATTGTGTATCTCATCTGCTGAAAATACATACTATCCCCTTCATCCTCTATGTGGAAACTAGTATTTCCTCCAATGAGAGTTGCATAATCAATCATTGGGGTTGCTTAGTTACAAACGTGGTTTACTGTGCACGTAAGAGAAAAACTAAGAGCATCGAGAATCTTAACAAATGTTACTTTGACCTCATTAATTAGAGTTCATGTTTGACCTCAGCCTTTTGCTAAGTTGCAGCTAAAGGACAGATACTTTTGAAACTTGATATTCAAGGCAGCCTGGTTCCTCTGAGAAAGTGCGGCCTGTATTCGCTAAGATAATGAACTGTTGCTTTTGTTGTGCTCCCTCACACTGATTCCAAAGGTACAAACCCCAGTGTGACAGATTACAGCTGTGACCTAGGGTTTGGAAGTATATCTCCAAGCATTTCTTCTGCAAAGGTGTTGGGTGTTTGAACAGTAACCCTTCAGTTTAGTTGTCGAGTGCTTTAGCCATTGTGCCACCAGAGCTCCTTTAAACAGTTGAGAGGCTTTTCAAATTAGACATGCGTTAAAATCAACCTGAGTAATGAGCCCCAGAGCCCCATCCTCTTTCTGCCAAGGCAATCCAAATCGTTTCTCTTCTGTCTATTATGATGACTAGTCAAAACAGCCCAAGGATGCTGTGAATAATTTCTGACGTTTCTGAAGGGAGATATTTCCCAAAGCATCCCCTGAAAATTTGAGTCCTACAAGATACTCTGCAATAAAATCTTCCACAGTCAGTTGAGTACTGGAAAGAGGTTCATAAGCCCCACAATAAAGAATAAATAAATAACCACTGCCACTCTAACTTAATTGTTGGTTTTTGACTTGAGACTTTCCCTAATATCCCAAGAAATTATGTGGGAAATGCTTGCTTTGTGTTTTGCTATTTACAAAACATGTTTGCAGTTAGTTACTGTCTCATTTGATTTTCAAATGGCTCTGGTAGAAGTGAGAAGGTCTCTATGATTTTACTGTGGAGAAACTGATTTAGAGAGGTCACACCACTGACCAGGGTCAGGTGGTCAAAAGTAACAGAAATGGAACTTGAGTCTCTGTCCCTTGATTACAAGTCTGGTTGGTTGGTTTTCTTAAGGTTGCAGAGAATGTCACATAACCTCAGTCTCATACTTTCATTGCTACAACAATTAAATCCAAGGCAATTCTTTAACCTTTACTGAGAAACATTCCTCAGAAATGCTTTATCCATTTCTGCAAAAGAGTGAGGATGAGGAGAAAGACAAATGGACAGCAGCAAGCACCCCTGCTTCCCGATGCCCTCTTTTCTTCTCCATCCTTCCTTTTATGTTTAATGGTTTGATTTCTCCCTCTGTTTTCGGAGATGTCCTATGCACTATATACATAACCTGGCTTCCAATTCACTCAAACGTCCCCTATTCCTATACCCATTCCTACCTCATCTGTCTTTAAGTGATTCTATTTCATTGGTTCCCAAGATGCTAGTGACATTCAGAACACCACTTTCACCTTTTGGATGCTAGCTGTTACCATAGAAATGTGTCTAAAACAGCTTTAAGTTTGCTTGCTTACGCTTTAGGCAGTCATAGGCAGTCTCAGACACTTAAGGCTGCCTAAGCCCCCATGCCATTATCCCTTGACCTGCACGAAGTGGGGAAATGCTTTTCCTGAACTGAGCTGTACTCAAAGGACAGACACTGCACACATAAGAGAAAACAATAACAAAAACAAAAATCCACTGCTGTTGAGTTGATTCCCTTCATAGCCACCCTCTAGGACAGAATGAAACAGTCCCATAAAACTTTTGAGGCTGTAATTCTTTATGTAGAGCAGAATGCCTTCTCTCTCTCCTTCAGAGCATCTGGGGGGTTCAAATTGCCAATCTTCTAGTTAACAGCCTAATGCTTAACCTTCTATGGCCCTAGGGTTCCTTTCAAAGCCTTTGACAGACTCCACACACACTCAGGAAACATCTTACTCCATATTGCATATCTCCAACATCCCCCTGGCCTTGGGTTTCTCAGTAATCCTTCTGGATTAGCTAGCCTCCAAAGCATTTTTTCTCAACCTTAGCTCAACCTGAATCTTTCTTTCTTCCTGCCCCCACTCCCCACCTCTGGTTAGTAGAAATTTTATTGTCGTTTTTTTAACACTCTTTTGTTAAATTTTCTATAATCAGCATATCTTACTATGTAAGAGAGGGGGGAAAAAAAGTAAGGTGAAAGCTGCCATAAATCCTTTCTTTTTTTTTCTGGGGAGTTGTCTTGTGCATTTTGGAACATTTACTAGGCCTCTACTCACTAAGACTGCTAATATACCAGTTAGTTATAATAACAGTGTCTCTAAGGTATTAGTAAATTCTCCCTGGGGTGGTCAGTCTGGATTGAGAACTGGCACTCTAGAAAAAATAATTTGGGAGCATGAAGAACTGGCTAAGATAGACCTGCCTTTGGGACTTAAACAAATAGACTAGAGTTGAAGGCTGATTCTCAGATATGAGTGGGAGGTGTAATGACAGATTGGGGCTGGGGTTCTTGCCCCATAGAGGGTACTTAGTGACACCTTCGGCACACTGATTACTGAGTCCGTAGCAATAGGATTTATGCTGGGTTTCACCTTGAGACCCCTCAAAACCTAAGAAGTGCATGAAGATCTGATACCTGTGACAGAATAGGTTTATCAGAAGTAATCATAGAAACTATGATGATGATGATGATGATGATGATGATGATGATGATAAAGATTTATACATGACTTCCCAGGTGCCAGACTCTTCTCTAATAACTTTATGTTTCTTTAACATTTAGTCACACATTTGGAGCACTCTATCTCATCCTTCATGTCTTTGTTTCAATGTTACCTGGTCACCTCATATAAAATACAAATGTAGCCTTTATTACTTCACATCTCTTTAATCTTGCTTTATTTTTCTTCATCATACTTATCACTATTTAAAGTATATATTTTTTTCTCTATTTCTCACTGTTCTTGTCCCTCTCTGTCTCTCTCTCACTCTCTCTTTCTCTCTCTTGCTTACTCTGTCTCTATTTTTCTCTGTCTCTCTCTATATCAGCTCTGTCTCTGTCTTTATCATCTCTTTCTCTCTCCTTTATCTCTATCTCTATCTCTATCTCTATCTCTATCTCTATCTCTATCTCTTCCTCCTATCCTCTCCCTCTGTCTATATGCCTCTCTCACTATTTTTGTCTCTTCCTCACTTTGTCTCCTTCCTGTGAAAGTAGGTGGGATAGAAATGGATGAGAAAAGATGTGTTCCCCACCATTTCTATACATAGACTTAAAGGCCCAACATAAAATGAAAATGCAGACATCTTCTTTCAAAAGGATGAGAAAACAATGCTGGTTTTCTTCTTCAGTCTCCTTCCTTTCGTTCATTGAGATAATCTTTATCTACTGTTGAATATTGTTCACCATCAGGCACAAGTCAGGTGAGTGTGGACCCTGACAACTGCTCAGGCATCCTCCCCAGCTCCTCAGTGCATGCAAGATCCCCAGGGCTTCAGGATTATAGGCCCTGGGCTGCTGTCCTTTGCTGTGCCCCACCAGAGGTCAGACAAATCAGGCCACACAAGCCTCCTTTCCCAGGAGATAGTTACCCCAATCCCTGGTGGATGAGCAACTCCAAGGGTATTGGCATCTTTGTCCCAGGATGTCCTTTTTGGAATTATACACTTACCCCTGCCTCAGCCAGAGCAGGAACTATCATATACTAAACACACACATGTGCCCACAGGGGTGGACAGTGGTACTGGTTTCTCTGTAATTCCGGTGAGGAGAATCCAGGTGGAGAGAGGAACAAAGAAGCAGCATTTCCTGAGAGCAGGAGAGCAGGTGGTGGGGCACTGTTCAGGTGGGTAAGACCACTAAGCCTCCACCCAACAGACAAGCCATTGTTCCATCAAACTTAACAGCCAGGGCAAATTCAGATTTAACATTATGAAGATTTTAAGATAGAAATCCCACATAGCATCAACCCCCATGAGTGGGAGCACCTTGTACAGGTCTTCTCCCTGGAGCGAGCCCTGTGGCTGTGATCTGCATGCTCAGTTGGTGCCTGGTACTTAGTGGTCACTCATGCACTCGATCATAGGACCAGGTTGGAAATGCCTCATAGCTTGCCCTCCAGAGAGGCTTCTGAAGCTATAGTTCCCTCTAGAGTAAGCTATAGCTCCCACTAGAGTCGATTGCCCACCTTTCTCCTACACAGCCAACTGAGACGTGTTGCTTTGGATTAAATGAATGAATTGATCTCATTTGCTTCCTCTGTTTGAAAGATGAGGACACTGAGACACATAGAGGTGAAGTTTTGAGTGAGGATGATGCTCTCAAACACTGGTTAAGAGAAGGAATTTTGGAGTCTAGCAGATTTGGGCTCAAGTTCTGAATCAAGACTCCATAAACTCATAGTTAAGTAATTTTCCTAACCTCTTTGAATCTTAGTTTCCTGATTGTTAAATTTCCTAATTTGTAATATCCACCTTTTATGGGAGCTCTTAAGATGGCCTAGTGGTAAGAAGTTGTGCTGCAATCCCAAAGGCACACAGTTCAAATCCACCAGCTGCTCCATGGGAAAAGGATGGGCAATCTCCTATGTGATTAACTGCCTCTGAAAACCCGCCGGAGGGTCAGCTATGGGTCGATTCTGACTCGACAATATACAACAACAACAAGAACAAGGTTATTTTAGGGGATCAGATGGCATAGTAAGAGCTCTGGTAGCTCTGGTATGCATTGAACTACTAACCTGAAATCCGGGAGTTCAAAGCAGCCAGCAGCTCTGTGAGAGACGGCTAGGAGTCTCCTGTACGGATCTACAGCCTTGGAAACTCGATGGAGGGTCATTATGAGTCAGAATCACTTGATGGCAATGGGTTTGTGAGGAAGAGAGTGGCACAGTATGTAACATATTGAACTGTGAACGGCTAGGCTGGCACTTCTAATTTACTTCTCTTTCTGAGGGAGAAAGGTGAGCCTTCTCCTCCAGTCAGGAGTTGCACCTGCAAACCCGATGGAGTGTCACTATGAGTCCGAATTGGTTTGGGTTTTTGGTCTTTTGTCCTTAGGTGTGAGTGTGAAAGTATCTTATAGGTGTGGTTCAGTTGCTCTCAATAACATTAGCATATCTCAGTCATCAATACATTGTGATACCTAAAGCATAGGAAACTCAGGTTTCTTGGAAAAGAAGAAATTCTGCTTCTAATGATACAGTGCCAGCTCCTTTGCTGGGCTGCCTGACACATTTTGGGCTTGTGTTCCTTGTGGATTTTGAGTTTACCAATCCCCAAATGATATGAGCCAATTGTGTAACATACATTAATTCCTAACCCCAAATCCGTTGCAGATGAGTTGATTTCAATGTTTTATGAGCCTAGAGGACAGAGTAGAACTGCCCCCTAGGGGTTCTAAAGCTGAAATCTTTACAGAAGCAGTCTGCCACATTGTTCTCCTGGTGGCTTTGAACTGTTGACCTTTCAGTTAGTTGCTGAGTGCTTAACCATTGTGCTGGCAGGGCTTTTTACATATAGACATTCATGCAAAAACATACATATGTGTTTACACGTACATGCATACATACACACACACAAGTTATTCATATACATCACAGACAGTTTGTTTTCTTGAGGATTTTTTAGGATAGATAGACAGATAGACATATACATACATACGTACGTATGTGCGTACATACATACATACATACGAACATACATACATACATACATACATACATACATATATACATAGATGTAGATGGACGAACCAATTCTGTGTCTCTGGAGTCCCTTGACTGATACAGTAACTGACGCAGCATGGTCTCTAGAGTCAGGCTGCCTGGATTCAAGTTCTAATTCTTCCTTTTACTAGCTGAATAAGACTTGGGAAACATTAGTTAACTTCTCCATACCTTTATTTCTTCATCTGTTAAGTTTAGATGGAAATAGTACCTACCTTACAGAGTTGTAATGAGAATTAAATGAGTTGATGTTTATCAAAGCATCTAAAACAATACCTGGCACATAAATCAGCACTTTATGTGTGTGCTAAAGACATAATTACAGTTCTATGAGACAACTCTACATTCTGTAAGCTTCAGACCATTGTGTTTAAAATCTAGAATCCACGGTGTGTGCAGAGCCTAGAAATAGGCTCTTGGTATCAGCACACTTTTCAAAACCCACCACTATCACTGCTGTCGACTTCATTTGGATCTACGAGGACTCCATAGGACTGGGGAGAACGGTCTAATTCCTGTCCAAGGATTAAATCTTTGCAGGAACTGCCTGCCTCAGCCTCATTTTTTCCCTTGGAGAGGTTAAATGCTTCATGGTACCAACCTTTCCGTTCACACTCAAAGCCTACTATGCCACGAGAGTTTCTTCCTTTTCAATGCAAGTATACTTCATGTGGAGGAAAACGGTGTCACATTTTCCTTTGTCATTTTATGCTTTGTCACAAGCCATTTTTCTCCGTTGGACTTCCAGTCCTTACATGTGTATTTGTTGGCGGAAGGGCCATTGAAACAATTCTTTTCCTTATCTCTTTCTAGTTCTACTTTTCTAAGCATCTAATCCATTTTTTAAATCCCCTTCCCTCTGCACTCCGTAGGTCCAGCGGTGTGTGACCTCAGTTTTTTCAGCTTCAATTTGTGATGGGCAATGAGTGTTTTTGCTTCTGGGAGGATTTCATTCCTCAACTGACCCCATGAAAAAGTGAAACAAATGGATGTGTTCATTCTCCCCCTAGCTCTGGGCTGATGGGTTTCCCTCTAGAATTACTGGCCTCCCATTTACAGCCACCATCACCCTGAAAGGTCATCCATAGCATTGTCCTCAGGTTTGATCTGTTTCTCCTTTTCTCACCAATCTCCTCTCCAATCCACCTCTCTCTGACTCCATCTCTCAGTGTCAGTAATCCCTCCTAAGCAGCTTCCCCCTGGGGCCCCAACACCCCCTCAAATCCCAGGATCCCTGGTCTGATTTTGACAGGGAGACGCCAAAGGGGTGGATGCCCTGAGAGCAAGGCCAGGTTGAAGACTTTATCTGCTCTTTGCAGCTGCATCTTTTGTGAGTTGCATTCTCCGACTCATCAATACCGCTTCCCATTAAATTAAATAGCTTATTGACTGGTGAGCCGCGCGGCAATGGGCTTGATGGGATCCGTGCAGACACCTCACTCCCGCACCCACCCCTCAACAATCACAGGTCACTGCTCAGTAAATCAGCTGGTAATGGAGTTTGAACTCTCAGAATCAGTTCTGTGTACCCTTTTTATTTGTTTTTAATTTGTATCAATGGTAATTCTGTCTGTTTCAATTTATGTGATGGGATAGGCACAGGGTTGAGGAAGTGCCTTTTTATAAAAAAAAAACCCAATTAACCAAAGAGGGGACAAAAGATTTTCTTGGCTTCTTTATGGCAAACTTGCCCCAGTGGGCAGGAAATGTCCCCTACTTGTCTGGAAATCATGTAACTCTCTTCCCCCTCTGACAGACACAGGAGAGAGCACTCACAGTTTTCCAAGGGTCACGTTCTCTTTGCATCTTTTCACACAGACAACCTACAGAAAAAACATGGAAGTGTCCTGAGAGAGAAGACTGAATCATGTGACCTCTACATCCTATCCCAGTGAAGTGAACACCTTTCTTTTAGGGCAGCACATGCCATCCAGAGAGCTAAGTCTTCTGCTTTGGTCTGGGTCTTCTGAGTTATTTAATGGTAAATGAGTGTCATTTTTAGCTTACTGGTACAGCATGTGACTGTGAAGTGGACGCTTTCTGTATTATTCTTTAAGTTTCTTTTGTTTCCCTCTGGCCTCTTAAGGAGTTAAGGAGGAGAGTTGTTTTTTTTTTTAATAATATAAAAATAGTTGAAACAAATTTATATTGTGTTTTTATGTGCTTTTGAGTCAGAATCAACTCATAACTGACCCTCCAATGGGTAGATTTGATCCACCTGCCTTTGGGTTGGCAGCACAGCTTCTTATCACTAGGCCATCAGAGTTCCCTAGCATATGAAAGATTGAAACAAGATAGAGAATGTTACTTAATCAGATTTCCTCAATGATAGGATGGCAGAAATTGGGAATGATTTGGGACTGGAGAAAAGATACTAGTCTGATAGGACTAGTTCTAAGAGAGATACAAACAGCTTTCTGGAAGAAGACAATACTTGTCAGAGGCTTATGTGCCATGGAAAGGATCACACATAGAAACCTATTTCTGACAGAAATAAAATGTGGGGAATATATTAATTGTGTTGTTGTTATCTGTTGTCAAGTAGATCTCAAATAATATTGGCCTCATGCACAACAAATGAAATGCTGCCCACTCTTGCATCTTTCCCATGAAGGGCTAGGGATCAGATCCTTTTGAGTCATAGAGGTTTATTTGTCTGATTTTTACAAGCTTTCTATTAACTTGATGTAAAGAAGCTCTTATTTCTCACCAGTGGGCCAATTGGCAGCATCATGACATAAGGAGAAGAGAATGAGGTTGTCAATTTGAGCTTGCTCAGTTCCACAATCAGCACTCTTGGAATCAGCAGTCAGGAAAGCAAAAGACAAATCACATTAGGAAAATCTGCTGTCAGGCATCTCTCCAGAGTTCTGAGGAGCAAGGATGTCACTCTAGAGACTAAGGTGCACCTGATCCAGGCCATTGTCTTCACAAGTACTTGCTATACATCAGAGATCTGGACAAAGGCCAATACTTACAGAATAAAAATTGATGGTTTTAAATTGTGCTAGAGAAGAGTATCAAACATACCATGGACTGCCAAGAGCACTAATAGGCCTGTCTGGAGAAGGTAAAACCAAGTTGTTCCTTGAAGGCAAGGATTTTTGGAACTCTGTCTCACATACTTTGGACATGTTGCTAAGAGGGACTAGTCTTTGGAGAAGGATGTCATGCTTGGGATGGTCAAGGGACAGCACAGAAGAGGGAGACCTCTGATGAGATGGATAGACACAATAACTGAGGTAATGAGGGTAGATGTGTCAGAGAGAATGGGATTGGCTCAGAGTATAGCAGGGCTGAGAGCTATTGTGCATAGGGTCACTATGAGTCTTAGTCTACTGGATGGGGATCATAATAACAACAATAAAGGAGCTCTGTTGACTTCTTGTTGTTATTATGTGCTGTCAAGTTGCTTGCAACCCATAGTGACCGTAAGTACAGCAGTTCTGAACCCTGCCCTGTCCTGAGCCAGTCTCACTAATTCCAACACATCAACCCTCATTGACCCAGTTACTGTATCAATCCATCTCATCTGGGGTCTTCCTCTCCTACATTGTTCCACCACCCTGATGAGTGACTGAGTGGTAAGGAATCACACTGTAATTGCCAAGGTATTTAGTTTGAATTCATTAACATCTCAGTTGAAGAAAGATCTCCTGTGTGATTTATTGCCTCTGAAAACCTGCTGGAAGGTCAGCTATGGATCCATTTTGACTTGATGGTACACAACATCAACAACAAAATGATTTGGTCTTTATCCTTTGATCCTGAGAGAGGATGCTAAACTCTTGGGGATTTTCTGAGTGATTGAAATTCCTTTGTTATCTGAAGGTCTCCAGAAAATGTTTGAGGATTTATATGAGTGAGATGGAGTATTATCAGGTGAGAAAAACCTCAGAGGAGGGGACCTGATTCAGAGGAGGTACCTCGTGGTCATGAGACCTTGGTAGAGATTCTGAACACAGAAGATTCATGGGTTTCCTGGTTGCACAAAGACGTAAAAGCATGTACATTCATAGAAGAGGTTAGCATATTTTATTTGGGACATATAAGCTTAGCATTAGTAACCTTTCCAATATATGATACTCATCTCTTTATTTATTTCTTTTTGGTGTTATAAATATTCTAATTTTAAATCTCATGCTTTCTTTAAAATAAGAATGAAAAAAAATTCTGGACAATGAGAGAGTGGCAGCCAGGGGGAAATGGTCTCTGGTTACTCTGTGTCACAGCAGCACCAAGGAAAATTACAAACTTTAGAAGAGGCATGCACAGGCAGGAAAGATTCCCAGCGGTCAAGCTATGTGTGAGACATGAGAAATTGACTGCATAGAGGAATGGGGTCCTGCCTTCTAGCCCCACCTCAAATAGAGAGAATGCAACAGTTAGGAAGAACCTGGTCCCCAGCCACTCTGTGGACCACTAAGGGCAATGACAAACTTTAGAAAAGGTGGGTAGCACTTACCTGAGATTCCTGCAAGACTGTACTGTAGCCCAGAGAGATGTTGAAAGAATTTAGGTAAGTCAAGCTTTTCTACTGCACAAGTCCAGAAGGGACTCCTGGAATAGCAAATTTCCCTCTGCCATAGAGGGAACTCTTTAAGTCTGTAACTCATCAATAACATCATAAAGATAAAGAACTGTAAACAACTACACAGGCACAATAGAAATGGACTAATGCATACCAGGCTTAACTTCACATAATGCCACGAAAGCAGCAGGCACCTTCAAAAACTGTAAAAAAAACAAAATAGGCCTTCTCTTTAAAAAAATAGAGCATAATACAGACCCAGTGAATACCCCAGGGATAGGGAGGCAGAAGAAATAAATATACTGACACAGAGTAATATGAACAACTACTAAATAGGAAAAATGATGGAAGAAAAAAATGGAATCTATAAATAAAGTTAATAACTTAGAGACATAAATAAAAAGAAAATATTGATGTGGAGTTATATGAACAGTGGCAGGAGAAGGTGGAAATGTTGGAAGAAAGAATGGAAGACATAAATAAAGCAAATACTACAGACTCAGGGAACAAGAAGAAATATATTGAATCAGAGGAGCATCAACATCTATAGAAGAAATTACAAAAAAAATTGGAAGAAACAATTAAAACTATAAATGAAGAGATACAAGATGTTAAAACATCATCAGAAGACAGAAAGGGTATAGACAGCGCAGTACTCAAAATAACAAAAATGCATGAAAATACAGTCTAGGATAATAAGACCAAAATGGCAGAAGCTTTGAACATGCTGGAAAGACAAAATAACATAGTAAAAGAGATGGAACAGAGAGTCAGTGAACTGGAAGACAAGAACCTCAGAGGGAACACACTAGAAGAAAAAGCAGAAAGGAGATGGGAGAAAAATAAAGAAAACAAAAGTATTCTGTGTGATAACATCTAAAAGAACAATATATAATTGGAATTCTAGAACAAAAGAGGGACAGGCAAAAGACTGAGAAAATGAGTAAATGGTGTAGGAGGTACTAGAAGAAAACTTCCAAGGTATTATGAAGAACAAGGAAATCTACATTTAAAAAACAAAACCCAAACAAACAAAAATCTCAGTGAATCCCAAACAGACTAGATTCCAAAAGAAAAACATCAAGACATACCATAGTCAAATTTTTCAAACTTAAACACGAGGCTGTAATCCTAAAAACAGCTCAAGAAAAAACAAAGTGTCATCTACAAAGAACCAATTAAATTTTGATTTATCAATAGACGCTATGAGATCAAGAAAATAATGGGATGCCATAAACAGAAGGTTGAAAGAAAATACTTACTAGCCAACAATCCTGTACATTGTAAAACTGCTCATGAAAATAAAGAAGAAACTAAGTAATTTGCAGTAAAACAGGAACTTAAAGAAATTTGTGAAAACAAGACAAACTCTACAAGAAATTCTAAAGGAAGTCCTTTACACAAAGATACCAAAGGAAAGTAGATAGACCATAGTAACTAGAAATAACAGAAAAAGAATACAGCTAAATGAAAGTGATAAAACATGGCTTGTCAACAATGACATGTAATGTGAATAGATTAAATGCACCAATTAAGAGAAAAAGAGTAGCCTAACGGATTAAAAAAACAAAGGCCATCAATATATGGTCTACAGGAGATACATCTAAAATATAAGAAAAACCATAGCCTATTCATAAAAGGGTGGAAAAAAAATAAACCAAGCAAAAGGTGTCCACAAAAAAGCAGGAGGCATAGCACAAATCTCTGATAAAATGGACTTCAGGATAAAAACCACCATAAGAGATAAGGAAAGACATAATAGATTAAGAAAACATAATCTTGTTCAACATCTATGCACTGAATGCTGTGGTTATTATATGCCTTTGAGTCACCTGAGACTCATAGCGACCCTATGTGTAACAACCCTAAAGCTTGCTCTATCCTGTGCCAATCTCATTGTCTCTAAAACATCTACGCCCATTATCCAAGTGACTGAGTCAATCCATCTCCTGAGGGTCTTCCTCTCTTGCACTGTTTCTCCACCCTCCCTAGCATGACGTCCCTCTCCAAGCACTGGTCCCTCCTTTCAACATGTCCAAAGTATGTCAAATGAAGCTTCAGAATCCTTGCCTCCAAGGAGCAACATGGTTTCACCCTCTCAAGGCTGAACCTGTTTGTTCTCTTAGCAGCCCATGGTATATTCAATACTTGTCTCCAACACCGCAGCTCAAAGGAATCAATTCTTCTTCTATCATTCCTAGTCATTGTCCAACTCTCTGCTGCATAGCAAGTGATTTCAAAGACCATGGCCTGTATTAGGCACACCTTAGTCTCCAGACTGACATAATTGCTCTTCAGTACTTTGGAGAGATAGCTGATAGTAGACTTTCCCAACACAATGTGTCTTTTAATTTCCTGGCTGCTGATACCAAGAGTGTTGATTGTGTATCCAAGCAAACTAAAGCTGTGAACAATCTCAGTCTCGTCACCATCCATCAAGAAGCTGCCAATTGGCCCAGTGGTGAGAATCTTTGTTTTCTTGATATTGAACTTTAATCCATATTGAAGGCTACAGTCCTTGACCCTCTGCAGCAAGTACTTCAGGTACTTCCTCAGTTTCAGCAAGCAGGGTTGTGTCATTTGCATAATGCAGATTGTTGATGAGTCTTCCTCCAATCCTGATGCCACATTTCTCCTCATAGAGCCCAGCCTCCTAGATAATCTCTTCTGCATATAGATTGAAAAGGCTCCTTTGATTTTCTGACTCCAGCTCTTTGAACATTTCTTTATAATACTTTACTTTGTCTTCCCACAGTGCCCTTTGAAATCTTCCATTAACTCCTTGAAATCTTGATTTCTTTCCTCTGCTTTGGCTTCTTGGAGCTCTAGTGCAATATTGAGAGTCTCTTCTGACATCCATTTTGGTCTTTTCTTTCTCCTCTGTAAAGACCTTTTACACTCTTTCTGCATGATATTATTGATATCCTCCCATAACTCATCTGGTCTTTGCTCATTAGTGTTCAAGGCCTCAAACTTGTTCCTGAGAAGGTTTTGAAATCCAGGTGGGACAGACTCAAGGTCATATTTTGGTTCCTGTGGATTTGATTTAATTTTCCTTAGCTTCAGCTTGACATTCCATACGAGTAGTTGGTGGTCTATTCCAAAATCAGAACCTGGCATAGTTTTCACAGCTGATATTTAGCTTCTCCAGTGGTTCTTTCCACAGATGTAATCAATCTGTTTCCTATGCATACCATCAGGTGATATCCATGTGTATAGTCTGCATTTTTATTTCTTATAAAACTTATTTGCAATGAATAAAGTAATTGTGCAAAATTCTATTATTCTATCTCCAGCTTCATTTCTGTCACCAAGTTCATGTTTTCCAACTACTGATCCTTCTTCTTTGTTCCCAACTTCTGCATTCCAGTTACCCATTATTATTAATGCATCTAGATTGCATGTTCAATCTATCTCTGACTGCAAAAGTTGGTAGAAATCTTCTATCTCCTCTTCTTTGGCTCTGGTTGTTGGTGCATATATCTGAATGGTAGTGGTATTAACTGGACTTCCTTGTATGTGTATGGATATTATTCTGTTACTTACAATATCGTATTTCAAGGCAGATACAGAAATGTCTTTTTTAAAACTATGGAAACAAGCCCACTTTTCCTCACCTTTTCATCGCCAGTAGATCATATGATAGTCTGATTCACTATGCCCCATGGCAGTCCATCTCATCTCACCAACATGTCAATATGTCAATATTTATTTATTCTGTTTCTTCCTTAACAATCTAATTTTCCTACATTCATAGTTGTCATATTGCATGTTCTAATAACTAATGTCTGCTTACAACTGTTCCTCCTCCTTTGTGTTTCCATATTTTAAAAGCTTCCCCTCTGTTGCCCTATCTGCTAGTCTAAGTGTGTTCTATCATACATAGGGTTTTCAAAGACCTGCTATTTTGGAAGTGGATGGCCAATCCTTCTTTCTAGTCTGTCTTACTAAATGCTCAGATTTAGAACAGTATCTGACAGATAAGCATTTTACAGAAAAGAGCAGATGAAAGCTATTTCCCTATTTGTAAAAATAACCAATGTTGTCCAATCAATGTTGTCCCCATCCTTGACTCATGTGTCTTGACCCCCCATTTCCCTGCTACACCAGCATTCCCTTCTACTCCCACATACTCCCTTTAACACCTACCTTCCACTATCTTGCCCTTGATATGATAGATTACATCTTAATCTTGAATGATAGATTGGCAAAATACATAAAACAAAGGTTAACAGACTTGAAGAGAGAGGTAAACAGCATTACAATAGTAGTTTGAGACTTTAACACACCACTCTCATCAAAGTACAGGACAGCTGGAAAGAAACTTAACAAAGAACTAACCTATACAATCAGCCTACGATGCCATAAAACTAGAAAGAAGAGAATAAAGCTCACAAAAGCACCCATGTGAAGTCTAAATAATACCCTGCTAGAACATGACTGGGATATAGAAGAAATAAAAAATGGAATAAAAAAATTTCACAAAGCAAATGATAATGAAAAGAAAACATGCTAAATCAGTTCTAGGATACAGCTAAGGCAATCTTCAGGGGGAAGTTCATAGCAATAGACAAACATATAAAAAGGAAGATCAAAATGAATGACTTAACACCTTCATCAAATGGAAAAGAACAACAATTTAACCTCACAGCCTCTGGAAGAAAGAAAATCGTAAGGACAAAAGCTGAAATCAATGAGAGAGAAAAAAGAAAAACAATTGAAATTATCAAGAAGATCAGAATCTGCTTCTTCAAAAGGATCAATAAAATAGAGAGGGATATTATACTTTGGAGGGACATTGCGAAGGAGGAAGACCCTTGATAAGATGGATTAACTCAGTAACTGGGATAATGGGGATTGGTATTTCAGAGACAGTAAGGTTGGCTCAAGATAGAGCAGGGTTTAGAGCTGTTGTACATAGGGTCGCTATGAGTTGCAGGTGACTTGATGGCACATAACAACAATAATTGGTAAACTTAACAAAAGAAAAGAAAGAGAAGATACAACTAACTCAAATAAGAAATGATAGAGGTCACATCACAACAGACCCAGAAGAAATTAAATCAATAATATCAGAATATTATGAAAAGCAAGCTTTTGAAGTCGAGTGCTTTTCCTGGCATGTGTTTGACGTGCAGGTTTGCTCTGTCCCCGGGAGTGAGGCAAGCCAGGCTTGGCCTAGGGTTTGAGGCAGGAGGCGGCCGTAAGCCCAAACAATGACAACGACAAAGAGAGAGCTACGTTGGCCTAGTGGAAAGGAAGTTATGCTACCAAGCCGAAGGTGGGTGATTTTCATCTGCGGCCCTCGGCCAGGTTCAAATTGTTTTCCTGTCAAACATTCTTCTAGGTGGTATAGCACTGGTCTGTGCGTTGCTGTACAGAGGTAACTCGTGGTTGCTGTGATGCTGAAGACTGTGACAGTGATGTGCCAATCGTGGTAATGGGCACCCATGGTGGACAGTGTTTGCTGGAGCTTCCCGACTGAAACAAGCCTGGAAGCAGGAGCGGCATCCACTTCCGAAATGGCTTGCCTCCGGGAACTCTATGCATGAACAGTGCTCAGGCCTTTCATTCATAGGGTCGCTATGAGTTGTCTATGGCTTGACGGCACCAAACAACAATAACAACATGCTTTGTTAAAGAACTCTGGTGAACTAGTTGCAAGAAACTGCACTGCGATCCTGAAGGCACATGGTTCAAGGCCACCAGCTGTTCCACAGGCAAAAGAAGGCCAGTCTCTTCCCCTTCTATTAACTGCCTCAGAAAAACCCCTGGAGGGTCAGCTATGAGTCCGTTCTGACTATATGCTACACAACAACATACTCTGATAAATTTGAAAACCTAGAGGAAATGGACAAATTCCTTGAAACTTATACCTATTCAGACTCACATGGACAGATGTAGAACACTTGAACAGACTCATCACAAAAGAAATTGAACAGGTTATAAAAACATTCTCTCCAAAAAAAAATAAATAAATAAAATTCTTGACAAGATGACTTAAAGGTTAAATTCTACCAAATATTCAAGTAATTCTACTTAATTCTACCAATTTTACTTAAATTATTTAACAAAAAAAGAGAGAAAGCAGGAACACAACCCAGAGTCATTTTATGAAGCATGCATATCCCTAATACCAAAATCAGGCAAAGGTATTACAAAAAAAAAGAAAGAAAAAGAAAAGATAAAGAAAACTATACACCAATATCACTCATGAACATATTTGTGGTGGTTTTTTTTTTTTTTTTAATTCGTTAGCAAAATCCTGGCCAGTAGAATACAACAGAATCTTGTGGGCTAGTGGCAAGAAGCTGCACTGCAATCATAAAGGTAGGCAATTTGAATTCACAAGCAGCTCCATGGGAGAAGGATGGGCAAGCTCCTCTCATGAGATTAGCTGCCTCTGAAAACCCATGGAAGGATCAGCTATGGTTTGGTTCTGACTCTATGATACACAACAATAACAACAAAATAATTCATCATGACCAAGTGGGATTCATAATAGGTCTGCAAGGTTGAGTCAACATAAGAAGCACAATCAACATAATTTATCACATTAACAAAGCAAAAAACAAGAACCAAGTGATTCTGTCAATTGATCCAGAAAAGACCTTTGGAAAAAAGCAACACTCCTTCCTAATTAATACACTCAGCAAAACAGGAATAAAAGGAAATTTCCTCAACCTACTGAAAAGTATATATGCAAGACCAAGCACCAACATCATTCTCAATGGAGAAAGACTAAAGGGATTCCTCTAGCAAACAGAAACCAGACAAGGATGCCGACATTCATCACTCTTATTCAATATTCTATCGGAAGTACTTGCCTGGGCAATATGACAAGAGAAGAAAATAAGAGACATCAAAATTGGAAAAGAACTTTACTATGAAGTTGGCACTGAAAGCAAAGAAGGAAGCCCCTGCCCCTCCCAAAATGGAAGCCATAGCAAAGGTGTTAAAGGCCAAGAAAGCAGTCCTGAATGGTGTCCACAGCCACAGAAATGAGAAGATCCACACGTCACCCACTTTCTGATGGCCTAAGATGCTGAGACTCTGAAGGCAGAACAAATATCCCCAGATAAGTGCCCCCACGAGAAACAATCTTGCCCCCTATGCCTTCATTAATTTTCCCCTGACCACTGAGTCAGCCATGAAAAAGAGAGAGGATAAAACATTTGTGTTCATTGTGAATGTCAAGGCCAACAAACACCAAATTAAACAAGCTAAGCTACAAAGAAGCTCTGTGACACTCATGTGGCCATGGTCAATACCTTTACTAGACCTGATGGAGAGAAGGCCTATGTTTGACTTGCTCCTGACTATGATGCTTTGGATGTTGCCAACAGAATTGGGATCATCTAAACTGAGTCCGGCTGGCTTATTCTAAATACAAATTTTTCACACCTACACACACACACACACACACACACACACACACACACACACTGCAAAGATGTGGTAAAACTGTTACTGTATGTAAATGATATGATAATGGACACAGAAAACCCTAAGAACTCAACAAAAACTTAAAATTAGCATATCAATTTACTAGAATGACAGGATACCAGACCAATGCAGGAAAATCAATGGGATTCCTCTACAGGAACACTAAGAAAGTAGTACCATTTACATCATTATTGTTGTTGTTGTTGTTGAGTACTATCGAGTCAAGAGTCAATAACAACCGATAGATGACGCTCCAGTGGGTTTTCAGAGGCTCTTACTTGCATGGGAGGAGATTGTCCATCATCTTTCTCCTGCAGAAAAGCAGGTGGATTCAAACCATGAGCCTTTGGGATTGTAGTGCAGTTTCTTACAACTAGGCCACCAGAGCTCCCCAGAATTTTACATTAGCCAACCACAAATTAGGACACTTAAGAATAAACCTAACTTGAGACACAAAAGACCTGTATAAAGAAAACTACAAAACACTTCTGTGAGAAAGAAAAAGATATTTAAATAAATGGGAAAATATTTCCTGTTCATGAATAGGAAGATTGAACATTGTGAAAATATTAATCATACCAAAAGCAATCTACATGTTTAATGCAATCCCAATACAGACATGGAATTAATTTTTCAAAGAGACAGAGGAAGGAATTAACAAGTTTACTTGGAAAGGAAAGAGACCCTGAATAAGCAAAACCCTTCTGAAAACCAAAAATGAAGTGGAAATCATAGTACTCCCTGATCTTAAAACCTACTACACAGCTGTAATAACCAAAACAGCATGATACTGGTGTAGTGACAGACACATAGATGAGTGGAACAGAATTGAGAATCCAGGAATTAAATCATCTTCCTATATTCTTTTTTTTTTTTTTATTTTGTGTGCGTGTACCGTCAAATCAGATCTGACTGGTACAGGAGGATATTGTGCCTCCTTCTCCAGCAGAGCATCTGGTGGATTCGAACCGCGTTCCTCTGGGATTGCAGTGCAGCTTCTTGCCACTAGGCCACCAGAGCTCCCCCATCTTCCTATATTCAACTGGCATTTGACAAGGAAACAAAACCTATCAAATGGGGAAATTATAACCTATTCAACAAATTGTGCTGGCAACACTAGACTTCTCTACTTGCAGAAAGCGGAAGCAGGGTCTATATTTCATATCATACACAAAAATCAACTCAATGTGGATCAAAGATCTAGGGGTAAAGCCCCAAACCATGAAGATCATAAAAGCCAAAACGGCAGGAAACTTAGAAGGCCGAGCCTATGGGATAAACAGACTGGCAAATACAACCAAAAATGCATATTTAGGAGGAATTAGCATTGATAAATGGGACCTTCTAAAGATTTAGTCCTTCTGTGCATCAAAACCTTTTTCCTATAGGTTGAAAAGGAAACCTAAAATTGGGGAAAGGACACTTGGTAATGTTATCTTAGGCAAGGATCTGATAACAAATTTTTGGAATACTCCAGGTCCTCCACAAGAAAAAGACTAATAACGCAATTACAAAATATGCAAAAGAAATGAAAAGACTTTTCACAGAAGACATTTAGATGGCCAACAGACACATAAAGAAATGAACAGACACATGAAGAAATTATCAGAATCATGGGCAATAAGAGAGATACAAATCAAAACCACAATGAGATACTATCTCATCCTAGTAGCAGTTGCAAAATTTAACAGGACAGCAAGAAACAAATGTTGGAGAGTATGTGGAGAGATTAGAACTCTCAAACACTGATGGTGGCATTGTAAAATGATGCAACTACTCTGGAAGGCAGTTTGCCGTTTCCTTAAAAAAAAAAAATCTGAACATAGGAATTCCCTATGACCTAACTGTTTTACTGCTAGGTATATACCCAGAGGAAAACAGAACAGAGACACAAATGGAGATTTGTATACCAATGTTCATAGCAGCATTATTCATGAAGGAATAAGCATAATTAAGTATAATAGCATGACAATGGAAATAGCTCGAATGTCCATCAACAAACAAGTGGATTGAGAAACTGTGGTACATTCACTATGGAATCCAGCACATAGGAGCAATAATCTTGTAATATATTACACAACATGGGAAAGACTGGAGGGTATTTGCTGAAGAAATAACTCCATATCATAAGGATAAATAGTTTATAAGACCCTTATTGTCAAAATAGAAGGATAACTAGTCAGATGCGTACAAAAGTTCAAATGGGAAAGGGAGGGCATTGCAGGGCTTGAGGGAAGAAGGGGGAAAATCTTGAGATCACAAAGTTCGGTGGATGAATGGGGGGATGAAGGAATTAGGAAAGATTCAGTGGGGACCTGAAAAGATAGGATGATAGTGGACACCGATCAATGGTGGTTCATTTTAGGAAATGTAATACAGGGATGATTGCATGAAACACAATGTGAATAAAGAAATGATTGTATGAAACACAATGTGCATAAATTAAACACAATATACATAAATTTTTATGCCAATAATATAAAATTAATCTACAAAATATTGTGATTTGAGTGAATGCTTGCAAAACATATTAGGGTTTCCCCCCATCAATCATTCATGGACATTTTGTTCCAAAACATCATTGCAACACACATAATACCTGATCAACAAGTTACTCTATATTGCTTTTCCCTTCACCCATCTCAGGGAGCTCTGTTGGCATAGTGGTTAGAAAATTGTCAACCCAATGGCAGGTAGTTTGATTCCACAAGCTGTTCCCCCCAAAAAGATGAGCAAACCCCTCTTGTGCAATTTACAGACTCTGAAAGCACTCTAGAGGGTCAGCTGTGAGCTGGTATTGAGTGGAAAGCAATAGGAGTTAATGAGTCACCCATTTTAATCAGTCTTTATTAACTATTAATTAATTTTCTACTCTTCCCACTGTCTCATGTTCCTGTGAGTTCTGTAGGTTATTTTAGTTGACTCCAAAGGAGAGGTGGGAAGAAGTGAAGGAGACCACATAATTCACCCTTGAATTATGGCTGGTATCTTGAAGGGATGGTGACTGTTGGTTAGAAGTGAAAGCCCCTCGGGGGCTCCCAGGCTTACAGCTCGCATCTGAGATCTTGGGCAGATGTGACAGCCTGGAAGACTGTTCTCTTTAATTTATGAGATCTAGGTTGCTGTGAATTAGAATGTCTGGACAGCACAGGGGTTTCTGGCCCTGGTTCTTGGTGACTAAGATCAAAAAAAGATGTAGTTTGTGCAGCTGGCATCAGAACAGAGAAGAAATGAGCTGTTAATCAGCTTTAGATCAACAACATTTGGTGCTAAAGATGTGAAAAATAGGGATTTGATATTTTTCTACACACAAGACAAAGATTAGAGTCTCTGGACGGTGCAGAAATTGCAGAACTACTGCCTAAGGGGTTCGTGCTTGCCATTCACCTGGGAGCACCTTGAGGGCGGTGCGCCTGGTAACGTGCTGGTCACAGTCCTGAGAACTCTATACAGTCCTGAGTGGAGCATGACTCCACTCTGCATGCCTGGGGCTGCCACCATTTAGAATCTACTCAATGACAAGTAACAATAATGAGGGCAAAACGCCTAAGGACAGCATTCCATTCTAGGTTGTGACCCTGTCTTACTTCCCTGGTTCCAATGACTGGTCTAAAAATTCCATGCTGTTCCATCTGAAGGAAGATTTTCCTTTGTTTACTTTTAACGTTCAAAATTCTCCTTGATTCAAAACTCCTAGAGTGTTGGAACTCCCTACTGTGTCTGATAATCACCTCTTCTAAAACTCATTTGCTAGTTTGTGGGAAGTGATACACCATTAACCCTCACACTTAATTATTTCAATAGATCTAGCTCTTTTTGCTCTCTCTGCCTCTATCTTGTTGATTTTTCCTCAACTCTGATCAGTTTATGAAATTAATTCAAATCTCCCCAAACTCATGGATTCAATAAGAATCAGTTTGCTGATTTGATGGTGTGATTTAGAGAGTGAATTAAAGATGGATTAAGAGACTGATAATAAACTTCATTGAGGAATTTCTCAGTGTAATAGAAAGAAACATAGGAAGACCTAGGAGAGCAGGGACTCAATGGACAATCCTTGTTTTTCTGGGTTTACATGTTTTCCATCTTTGAGTCTTAACTATTAAGGTGCAGTCTGAGCTATTTTTCTATTACTAGTAGTAGAAAGTGGGAGAAAGCAGGGCCATCTCCTCCTGAGTGATTAACTGCCTCTGAAAACCCACTGGAGGGTCAGCGATGGGTCAGTTCCCACTGGACAGTAAAACAATAAACAACATTACTGCAACACAAGAGAAATATGGGCAATCATCTCCCTTGCAATTTACGACATTTCAAAGCTCACTAGAGGGTTAGCTATCAGACGGTCAGACTAAATGTTGCATAATGGCATTAGCAGAGAAGGGAGCTCAGGTAGTCTAGTAGGGAGTCCTAGGGGTCAGGAGTGAGGGGTAAGACGTCGCATTGCCAGCACAAAGCATGCGGTTCAAGGCCACCAGCTGCTATAAGGAAGAAAGACAGGTAATCTCTTCCTCTGTTTTACAGCGTCTGTAAAACCCCCTACTAAAGAGTGAGCTGTGAGTTGATTCCATCTCTATGGCACATAATTAGTGCAAAATAGTTGAGTTTTCCTTCTATGACAGATTTCTGTCTCACATAGGTTTCTGTTTTCACAGATTTAGATTTACTGAATATGGAGAGTAAAATAAAACAACAAAGAAATTGTCATCCAGTTAATGCATGACCATACCATGCATGTCAGATTAGATGTGTAGTCCATTGGGGTTTTAATGGCTGTGAGCTCTTAAAAATGAATATACTTCAGGGTCACCCATTTTGAATAATATTGCATGAGTTTCTTGTTTTTCAATGCAGTTTAGTATTCCATTGTGTGAATATACCACAGCTTCTCTACCCATTTGTTTGTTGATGGGCACTTAGGTTGTTCCTAACTCCTTGCTATTGTGAACAAAGACATTATACTGAGTGAAATATCTCAGTCACAAAAGGACAAACACTGCATAATGCCACTGTTGTAGAATGGGACTGACATCAGGGTTGGGATAAGGATGAGAAAAACTGGATAAGTTATGCATACTGTATTGAAACAGATAAGGGAGAGAACAGGTTAAATGCGATATATGATAGGGTATTATGGTTATCACAAGAGTCTATAATGAAGGTTGCCTAGTAGAGTGGACATGGGGCAGAGCAGGGGAAGGGGGGTTTGTATATCAATGAAGGAATTTTTCTTTTACTTTTCAAAGAGAAGAGCAAACTGGGGCGGAGGGGTGGACAGGGAGAAAAGTACAACAATGAATGAATGGAAATCCAAAATCTCTGTAGATGTTAATTAAAATTCATTAAAAAAATTAAAATCCAACTTTTCTGTGAACGTTCATTAAAATCAAAACAAAAAGACAACAATAACCATATGAAGCATAAATATATATACTTCCAAGGCTTTCATCAAAGGTGTCTTTGAAAGCTGAGTGCTTAACCATTTCTGCCACCCGTATCTCCAATGTATGGAGAATCCTAGGTATTTGATAGGCTTTATTTCATTCCTCCTCCCATCAGTCCTGTAAGTCTTATGGATGTCTCTTTGTTTTTGCCAGGGATGGAAGAGGTAAGGCAAGGGAAGGAGAATCAGTAATTAAATAAGACATATTATCAAGTTTAAAAAAATTAAAAATAGACATATATTAAGTTAGGGAAAGGGAAAGTCCATATAAACTAAGGAGATGACCAGCATAATATCATTAACGATAAAGAAGACCTGGGTTAAGTGCATATGAGTTACAGAAAACATGGTAAATATGGTTGCATATATTACCAGTGATAATAGATGAAGCCACAAGTTGATAATAAGGAAATTCCCTTTGCTCCTCTGTAAAAAGGAAATCATAATGGGCAATCTTCTCTCATGTGATTAACTGCCTCTGAAAACCTGCTAGAGGTCCAGCTATGGGTCGTTCCAACTCTATGGTACACAACAATATTAGTAATTAATATACTATTAGCACTTATCAGGTAATTGCAAAAATCAAATAATGTATTTACCTGGTTTATCATAAATAAGCATGCATTTTACAAATATTAGTGATGCTGTTTTTATTTTGAACTGTAAAGGTGGAACCCACTCATAATTCCCTGCAGCGAGATTTCAGAGTCAGTAAATCACACAGGAGGAGAGGTTGCCCATTTCTCTCCCATCAAGCAGCTGGTGGATTTGAACTACAAGCAGCTGCTGAATTAGAACTACACGCCTTTGGGTTAACAGCACAACTCCTTACCACTGAGCCACTAGAGATCCTTCAACTCAGACAATACAAACAAGGCTTTGAACCACTTTATCTCAGTGCAATCCTCTGCTTAGAATTTGTATTTCATCCCAGCTGCATTGAATGAGAACCTCCATTTTTAACAAGATCCCTGGGTGATTCTGATGTTAAAATGTAGATTCGGATTCAGTATATCTGGGATGGAAATGCAAATTCTCAGCAGGAGGCTGAGCTGCCATGAACTTGGTTTCAAATCTTGGTTTCAAGGAAGTACAAGTTCAGACTTGCTTCCTTTGAACTTAAACGACTCAGCTCTGTAGCTGGAGTTTTAAAGTTAATTAGATCTCATTTCTCGACTCTTCAGTTCCAATATTTCTTCATTAAACGAGAATGTAATAAGGCAGAAGTTGCTCCTGTCTCTGGGCTGGCGATGTAGTTTAGCCTCTGAAGAGAGCAGCTTCCCAAGTTCTCAGTTTGCTGGCTGAGCGAGCTGTCCACCCCGCTGATGAGGTCTGAGCTGCTGGAAGTGGCACAGGTTTGTCCATTTGATACTCTCGCATCCGACTCCTGGAAGCCTCTAGCTGCTTAATGGATTCATTTAAGTGATAATATGAGCCGATCGTATGTCAGGTTGTTAAAATGGTGATAACATATTGCACTAGGAAAGCATTATCTACAGTAACTGCATTATAATGGGTAGGGAATGTCGACAGAACTACATATGATATTCCCATAAACACCAAATGAATTCAGAATGACTAGGCTATTCATTCCAAGTGTGGCCAAGACAAGAGGTAACACTTGTCTCTGAGGTCCTCCTGTTTCAAACACTGCGAAAAGGAGATGTGCAGACAAAGATCAAAGTCAGAAAAGTCAAACAAATATACATGTTTTTCTGATACATAACTCCTCAGCAAAGTTACATACTCAATCCCTGGGGAGATGTGGCCTTCTAAAATGGTCCCCCCCCCCCAAGGAACAAATTCAGAATGAGGCATTGGACCTTGGCATGACTAGAAGGAGAGAGGGGAGTTGTGGGTACCCTGTTCTGAGGGTCTACTTCGTTCTCCCTGAGTATTTAACAGTGAAAGGTGAGCTTGATGACTAAACATTGAGACACTATAGGTGTCTGGAGTTCGACTATTATGTACTTATCTAAGACTATACAGAGAAAAAATGGTTAAACAGGTAAAATTTATCTTCGTACCATCCAGCTCCAATTTGCAGTTCTCTTTACCTGTCTTTTGCTTAGCAATGAAAAGCCTTAACCATAGCACCACTAGAGTGCCTGTATAAAAAAAAATGATAAGATCAATATTTAAATGTAGACTGCAAAGCCTTTACTTGAGGTTGGTTTGACCAGTAAATTTTCAAACATATCTGAGATTATATTTTTGCTTGCTAAATTAAAAAATGTATAACTTTAAAAAAAAAAAAGAAAGTATGCCTATCTTACAAGACTACTGTAGCTCTGATGGAGTGGTAAACAAGCTGTGCTGCAATTCCAAAGGCACACAGTTCAAATCCACCAGCTTCTCCTCAGGATAGGCAATTTCCACCCGTGCATTTTACTTCCTGTCAAAACCTGCTGGTCAGCTATGAGTCAATTCTTACTCATTGACACAGACAACAACATAAGGGCAACTTGAGACTATAAGAATCTCAGGTGGAGTACTGAGTAAAACACTTGGCTGCTAACCTCAAGGTTGGTGACTTGATCCCTCAAGCTGCTTGAGGTAAACAGATGAGACAGTCTGCTCTCCTAAAGATTTACAACTTTGGAAACTACGCAGGAATTCTCTGTTTTACGGCGTTGCTAGGTGTTGAGATTAACTCAATGCAGAGGGTGGGTGGGTAGGTGGATGCAGTATATATGGATGCCCTTTATAAGTGGTAAATCCATGCTGAGCGACAGAAACACTGGGTCTGGAGCTACAAGAATTGGGTTCAAATACTTTATTGAATATAGTGTCCTTGGGTGATTCATTTTTAACATTTAAACCCGGTCTTCCTCTGCAAAACGAAAATGTGAGCGCTCCCTTCTTTTATGGTCCGCCTACTACGTGTCCTTCAGGACGCCCCTCCTGTGGAGTAGTTCGGAGTCTAAAGGGAAAAGAGTGTAAACAAATGTCTATAATAAAAGGTCATGAGTGCCGTAATCGAGGTAAGCATGGAGTGGTATGAGAGCATCAATGAGGCAAAAAACCTCGTCCTCAACAACCTCGTTACAGAGAACAGATGGATAGCACTCTATCAAAACTAATAGAATGAGAGATATTGCGGAGGCAATATGTGCATAAGTGCTTGGTAAACTAAAGCACTATCCATGTAGAGGGAGTGGGTTTTTATGATTCGCCCAAAGGAAGGAATTGCTATCTCAGGACTTTCATTGGCAGCAGGGGAATACTTTTAGGGGGAGAAAGTGCCTGGTGGCTCCTATGTGAGGCATTTGGGAGGCTGTTTAGTCCCCTGGACCTGCCTCCAGCCCTGTTTTCTCAATTTCAGCCTGCATCCCTCCCCACTGTACCTCTGCTTAAAAGGATGGAGAATTATGATTGAAATGCTCGTAGGCCTGAGGCTTCCCTGTCACTGAATGCTGGGCCCTGGGGAGTCTCAGGGACAGAAAAAAATAAGGTCTTTGAGTGGACAGGCAGTGATAAGACAGGGCACTCTGAAGCTTTGATCTCTTTGCCCCAGAGGAGCCTGAGGCCAGGGGAATTTACCCAGCTGTGGTTTGGGGGTTTCTGTTTCTGTCCCTCTTTTTCACTCTATCTTTCTTTCATATTGCCATCAAATTGGAATTGATGCATAGCTGACCTTTTATTGAGCTCCAAAGCTGTGATCTGCATGGAAGGAGACTGCCCAGCTTTCTCTGGCTGAGCCACTGGTGGTTTGGGGTCCCTATTGTGTATCTTACCACTGTGTAAGGGAAGTCCCAGCACAAGGTAACAAATACATTCCTCTGTTGACACAGCATACAAATCACCAAAGACCATCTGTTGTTGTTGTTAGGTGTCATGGAGTCCCCTGTGACTCATAGCAACCCCATGTTACAGCAGCTCTGAAGCCTGCCCTATGCTGAGCCAGTCTCTGTGAGTCCAACACACACCAACCCCCATTAAGCCAGTAACTATGTCAATCCATCTGTTTCAGGGTCTTCCTGTCCTATGCTATCACTTCACCCTTCCAAACATGGTGTCCTTCTCCAAGGACCAATTTCTCTTGACAACATACCCTAAGTATGTGAGACAGAGTTTCAAAATCCTTGCCTCCAGGGAGAAACTTGGTTTCAGTCTCTCCAAGATAGACCAATTTGTTTTCTTGGCAGTCATGGGTTGTTTAAGACTCTTCTCCAGCACCACATCTCAAAAGCATCAATTATTTTTCTGTCATCCTTAGGCATTCTCCAACTCTCTGATGCATAACAAATAATGGGGAAGACCATGGCCTGAATATGTCACACCTTAGTCTCTAGATTGACATCTTTGCTTCTCAGTACTCTGGAGAGGTCCCTGACCTCAGATTTCCCCAGTGCACTTCATTTTTTGATTTCCTAACTGCTGGTGGCAAGAATGTTGATTTTGTAACCAAGCAAGCTGAAATTGTTAACAACCTCAATCTCTTCTCCATCTATCATGGTGCTGTCAATTGACCCAGTGGTGAGAATCTTTGTTTTCTTGATGTTGAACTTAAATCCATATTGAAGACTACAGTCCTTGACCTTCTGCAGCAAGTGCTTCAGGTCCCCCTCAGTTTCAGCAAGCAAGGTTGTATCATTTGCATAATGTAGGTGGTTGATGAATCTTCCTCCAATCCTGATGCCATGTTTCTCCTCATAGAGCCCAGCCTGCCAAATAATCTGTATCACATATTCAAGGGCAAATTCATAGAAATGGGAGACAGATGAGTGCTTGGCTGGGAAGTGACAGCTAATGGGTGCAAGGGTTCTTTTTTGGGGTTGTAAGTGTTCCAAAATTGATTGTGATGAGCTTGTACAAGTCAGTGAATACACTAAGAGGATTGAAATGTCAGATTTATGTTGATGAATCATACGCTATGTGAATTACATCTTTTTAAAAAATCAGGAAACCTATGTGAATTATATCTTAATAAAGTTGTTAGGGGAAACAAAAAAAAAAAGAGAAACACAGAACTCTTAAAGTGTTAGCCAGGAGAGCTCAGTACGGATCTCTTGGTGGAGAGGGAAAACCACCAGCAGCTCTTCTCTCACTCTCCAAGTCTGTTTTCATTTGTGGGTCTTCACTGATTCCACCTGTCATGACGGAGGTCCCTAGGGTGGACTGTTGCTCATCCAGTGCAGAGTCCTGGCTGCCTCTTGCTGACTCTACCTGCTGCCTAATTAGTTAGATCAAGGCAGAGCTTCATAAGACAGATAGATTAACCCTATGTTAAAAAGACTGTGATCATATAATTGAGATTATCTCCTCCAAACCAGAACATAGTCAGAAGATGTGAAGGAAAAATTAATGAAAAGAGGAAAGACCTTGGAGGGACAGCTAAAAAAGTAAGCAATTGATCTTGGATTTGTTAATGTGACAAGCCACCTACTTGAGGATATTTGGAAATCACACCCCTACCAGTGAAAATTGCTTCCTCTTCCCAGTCTTTCTCATCCTGGGGAAAGAACACCCTGCTGGGTCTTATTGTTTATTTACATTTTAGTAAGTCATGTGGTTGTTGTTGCTGACCCTCCAGTGGGTTATCAGAGACATTTAATGGCATGGGAGGAGACAGTGTATGCAAAATATTTTAAAATGTTGTTGTTATGTGTCAACAAGTCTCCTGTGACTCATACTGACCCTTCACACAATCACTCTGAACCCTGCCCTATCCTGAGCCAATCTCATTGACTTTGGCATGCCTACCCCATTATAGTCACTGTGTCAGTGCATTTTATCCAGGGTCTTCCTCTCCTCTGTCTCTCCATCCTTCCAAGCATGATGTCCCTCTCCAAGGATGGGTCCCTCCTGGCGACATGCCCAAAATTTGTGAAATGAAGCTTCAAAATCCTTGCCTTCACGCAGCAGCTTGGTTTCTGTCTCTCCAAAACAGACTTATTTGTTCTCCTGGTGTGCTGAGTATTCTCCAGCAAAGGTATCAATCCTTCTTCTGTCATTCTTAATCATTGTCCAGCATATCACAAGTAATTGCAAAGACCATGTCCTGGATCAGGTGCATCTTGGTCTTTAGATCAATGTTATTGCTCTTTAGCACTCAAAAGAGGTCCCTAAGAACAGATTTTCCCCTGCCAATTTGTCTTTTGATGTCCTGATGGCTGATGCCAATAGTGTTTCTTGATTGTGGAATTGAGCAAGCTCAACTTCTTCTCCATCTATCATGGTGCTGCCTTTTGGCCCAGTGGTGAGAGTCTTGGTCTTCTTGATGTTGAGTTTCAATCCATATTGAAGACTACAGTGTTTGACCTCTTGCAGCAAGTTCTTTAGGTCTTTCTTAGTTTCAGCAAGCAAGGTGGTGTTACCCGCCTAATACAGGTTGTTGATGAGTCTTCCTCCAATTTTGACGAGATGAACTAATACACACCAAAAATGTGACAAAGGAATTTGGTGTTTGTGCTGATTTCTATGTAACAACTTGGCTACGCTATGGTTCTCAGGTCATTGATCAAACACCAGTCCAGTTATTGTTGTGCAGTGATTTCATACCATTAAATCAGTTAGCTTCAAGGTGAGATCTTTCTTGAGGTTCCCTGATTGTATTGCAGTTTAAGTGTTAAGCCACTAATCTCAAGGTGAGCAATTTGAATCCACTAGTCATTCCACAGGAGAGAGACATCAAGTAGTCTCCTCTGAAAAGGCTCAGGAACTTGATGGGAGGGGGGACATCACCATGGGTCAGAACTAATTAAGTGGCAGTGAGTTTTGTCAAGTCCTCATGTTATGGATTAAATTATGCTAAAGACAGCAACAATAACAAAAATTGTCTAATACTTGTGAATATGATGATATTTGGAAATATATCTTAGTTGTTGTAAGCTCAGTATCAAGAAAACAAAGACTTTCACCACTGAGCCAATTGACAGCATCATGATAGACAGCAAAGAGATTGAAATTGTTAACAGCTTCACCTTTCTTGCCTCTACAATCACCACTCTTGGTGCTAAAGTGACAGGAAATCAAAAGATGAACTGGCTTGGGAAAATCTACTGTCAGAGACCTGTCCAGAGTACTGAAGAGCAATGATGTCAGTTTGGAGACCAAGATGCACCTGATCCTAGCCATATTATTCATAATTACTTGCTATGCATCAGAGAGCTGGACAGTGACTAAGGATGATAGAAGAAGAATCGATGCCTTTTAGCTGTGATGCTGGAGAAGAGTATTGAATATACCATGGACTGCCAGGAAAACAAACATGTTCATCATGGAGAGGGTAAAACCAGGCTGTTCTTTGAGGCAAGGATTCTGAAGCTTCATATGACATAATTTGGACATGTTGCAAGGAGAGGCCAGTCCTTGGAGAGGGACATCATTCCTGGGAAGGTGGAAGGACAGTGCAGGAGAGGAAAACCCCGGATGAGATGGATTGACTCAGTGTCTAAGGTAATGGGGGTAGATGTGTCAGAGATGATGAAGTTGGCTCAAGATAGCAGGGTTCAGAGTTGTTGTACGCAGAGTCGCTGTGAGTCACAGCAACTTAATAGCAAATAACTACAAAAGATGTTTTTAGCTAAATTTACACGAAGTTACATACCATTACAGTAGGACCTAATCCAACATGATTGATGTCTCTGTAAGAGTCACAGAACCAGAGAAAGGCACAGAGGAAAGATGGTCATGTGAAGATGGTAGCAGAGATTGAAGCTTTGCTTCCACAAAAAGAAATGACTGGGTTACCTAACATTGGAAGAGGTAAAGGAAGATCTTGTACTGCCTTCTGGCAGAGAGAAAGAGAGAGGAAGAAGAAGGAG